>NW_021604592.1:989091-1016700 GCF_004785775.1 Grammomys surdaster
TTGACCTAATGAAGGCTGGATGCCCCAGGGGGTGGGAATTTTGAGGGTGGGGAGGTGGGAGTGGGGGGGTGTAGATAGAGGTTACATCCACAGAGAAGAAGGAGGAGGGGCGAGGGTATTGGGGGTTCTGAGGGGGTGGTGGGGGATGGGGTAAGGGGACAACATAGGAAATGTAAATAAATCATCCAATAAAAAAAAAAAGAAAAAAAAAAGAAACTCATACCAATGAAAACCTTAAAAAAAAAATGAGTGGCACGTACAAATACACTGCAAAATTAATGAACTTATTAATCTAAAAAACACATGAAATAGTTATATTTAAAGAATACAAAACACTAATATGGTTGATTAAATATTATCTGTATAGATGGATATATGGTTAAAAAGAGAACCAATACTGCTAAAGTATCATCATCCTAACTTTAAGAAAAAATTATATGTTTTCCTTATGAAATTTCCAGCAAGGATTTTGTAGATAATACCTATGATATATTTTAGGACTATTAAAGTTAATATAGTGACAAAGGTCTAACCTTGCAAAGATTTGTCATGTTGGGAGGATACCTAGGGACCTAGGGAGTCCTATTCACTCAGAGGAGAAGGGGAAAGGGGATGGGGGAAGAGTTGTGGATGAAGGTGATCAGGAGGGGACAGTGAGTGAGATGAAAAATAAGTAAAAAAAATTAAATTTTAAAAGATAATGGCAAATGTGATTTTACAAGGCAAACTTTAAGACTTATACTACCCAGCTTGTTTCTCAAGATAGTGAATTAGAAATGGTGACACACATAATCTTTCAGTTACCAAGTAATCACATTAACAGAAAAATACAGACTCACAAATGAGTGGAACAGAAGGGGAATTCTAGAAATATATCCACACAAATGCAGCCATACTTGGCCACTGATAGACTACATACAAATAATAATAATAATAATAATAATAATAATAGTCTTTTGAGATTACAGCAAACTTTAAATTTCCATTACCCAGTGAGACTGTAGCTGTTATAACATCTTAACATAAGGCACTTCTCGTATGTATGTGATGAGACTGGTGTGAATAGACCTATTTTGCTGACAGTCTCATAAAGAAATAGCAACAGCAGATAAACTTATGAGCATGCCTCATTTTGTTAGGCCTTGGCTTATTGAACTTTACAAACAGTCATTTTAACTGGAAAGTTCCTGCCAATCTTGTGTAAAGTAACTCTATCAGCACCATTCTGCTAATGGCATGTCTTACATTTTGTCTCTATGTCATGTTTAGTAATATTTTTTAATATTTAAAGATCATTTTATTATTATTATATAAATTCTAATAATTTGAGGTCAAGGGTCTTTGTTGTGTAGCAATTGTACTTTTGGAGGGCATTGTGACCTGTGCCCACCTAAGAAGTTGAATTTAATCAGTAAATGAGCATATTCTACTTGTACAAGTGCCTAGACATTTCTATATATGTCTCCTTCTATGTGAATTTCCCTATTTATTGAGACAAAATGATACTGAAAATAGAATGTTTTATAACACTACAAGGCCATCTCATGTGTTAAAATGAGAGAAAGTCACCAGTCTATATTTTGAATAAAAGTATACAAATTTAGTGAGAAAGACACATTGAAAGTCATGACTGCCTGCATCATGTAATATTTCTAGGTAAACTTTTGGGTAGAATGAACATACTCTATGTAGATATAGTCAAGTATTATGACATTATTTCCAATTAAAGTTATGCAGCATTCAAAGAGATTGTCCAGAGACATGTGGCTCTATTGCTAGAAATAGTCAGAATAGATTTTCTTTTAAAGTTCTGTTTTAGGCAATGAGTTGATGAATCCTGAAATTTTTAAAATAGTACAAGGAGTATAATAGATTTTCAAGAAAAAAAAATGGCAGTTTGGGAAACGGGAAAATGTCTCACTGGAGAAATGCACCACATACACAACATTCACTTAACAATCTGTATATGGCCACATAAGAGCTACAGGGGCAACAATGGACAGGGGCTTACTGGCTATTCTAGGTGAAGTGAAGAGCTCGAGTTCTAGAGAGACCCTGTCTCGAGTGGATAATAAGATAGTGATAGAGAAAGACACTCAATAACCACTTCCTTTCCACTTATCATTGTATACTTATTATGTACTTCATGTACACATATTGTTGCATGCACTAACCACACACACACACACACACACACACACACACACACACACACAGATAGGCTGCTATTGAACATAAAACAGGAAATTCATGTGAGCAATTAGCCTGACTTAGCAATTTCTTCACGCTAATCATTTCAAATATTCATTGTCTAAAATCCTCAGAGAACAAAGGTCTATGTACAGGAACTTTGAGGTTCTTCTAGTCGACTATGCTCTAGTGAGCTTTTAGAATTGGGCCATTGGAGATTAATATCCTTGCAAATAAATTAAAGAAGCTTCACTTTTAGTAATTCCATTATTTTTATATATTAGAATACAATATATTTTATTGGTAAGAATGTATTTGTAAGAGAGGTTGCTTCCTACAGCATGACATACTTTAAATGAAAAATTAAAGCAAGAAAAATAATCAGTACAAATTAAGCACATTGCTCAAAAAGAAGATGCAATTACTAAAGTATACTCTAACTTATCCTGAAACCAGTACATCCACTATTCATTTTAAAATGAAAGGAGAATTAAACAACACTTATTTGAAGACAGGGCAACTAACACATTCTGTTATTTAAAATCAGATGCTACTTTTTCTATGATATAATGCACAATGTGTTATCAAGTCCAGTAAAGGCTACAGGTTTTATTTACATTTGATTGATTTTCCCTTTTGAAGTGGCCACTTAAAGATGAACAGTTAAAGTCCTCTGGCTTACAAAATTCTAAGTCAAGTCAGATAAATACTGGAAAAAGAATTTTCAATTTATGATAATACAGCATTATGTTAATATTTCATTTTGTAGCTTAACATATTTCATTTCAGTTTTCCTTTTCTTGTATCATATAAATGCTAGAGTGTTTGAGGGTAAGAAAAATGTTTTATTCATCAAGTTTTCTCTAGACTATTGCATACAATACACTAAAGAATAAACATGAACAATTTATAAATTTTCTGTGGTCTTTTTCTTCTATTCCAATTATAAAATATTCATTTGAAGCACCATAGTGATTAATTTATCAAATTTAATTCAACATACATTCAAATAAAACTTATATTTTGGGAATAATTTTAAAGATTTATTTGTATTTTCATTAGGAAGAACTGAAACATTCTAGACTTAATCACACCCTTTTTACAAAATTTCTATGAAATTCAGTAATTGATTTCTAGCTCATGTCTTTTCTGAATTGGGAGAGGACTTTGAACCACTTATATAGACATACAATAGACTGAGGTCCAGAAAGCCTGATTTTACATTCTCACAAAGCTTGTTCTTGGTTACTCTGTTTTACTAAAATATGATATCCTTTTTGATGACTTTCATATTTTTCAACTTGACTCCTTGGTTGTTTTTCTTTAGAAAGTGTAAGAGATTGAGAGAGTTAAGAAGCAATAGAGAAAGACACATACACACACACAGAGAGGGAGGAAAGGGGGGAAGGGAGGGAGGGAGAAACTGAGGCAGAGATGGAGGGAGACAGAGACAGAGAGACAGACAGAGAGAGGCAGAGAGAGAGACAGAGACAGATGGTAGATAGAAAGGTAAGAATATCTGCAAGGAGTTAGGAGAGGAAAAGAATACAATAAAATTATATCCCATGAAAAAAATTCCATAAAAGAAATATTTAAAGGAAGGCAAACTTGGCATAGTTTATTGATATTCTAACATTTGAAAGAAATGTATGCTCAATGACATGCAAAATTGCTTAATCGCTAATGATATTTATTTTTCTATTTATTCACTTATTTGTTTGCTTTTTATTTGTCATACAGTTGACAGAGCAAAGTATTTCACACATACAAAACATACAGGTTACCACTCTTTTACTACATCTCAATGCTCAAAGAAAATATAACATTTAATTTTACTTCAAACTATAACATTCTGCATGGCAAATACATGATTAGTTAATAAAATATTACAAGCTCTTGGACTGGCAAAAGATTATTATAGGAAAAATTGAAAATATTGAAGGGGTCTCTGAGAGATAGGAACTAAGATACACTGTAAATAGAATATAAGCCAGTAGGGAACCTGTGTGAACTAGCATAGAGGTTCCTCAAACAACATATATCAGAACCAACATGTTAACCCAATGCTGAGTATATGTACTTCTGTCTTAGTTATGTTTCTACTGCTGTGGAAAATATCATATCCAAGGCATCTTATAAAATAAAGCACATAACTTGGCTTATATTTTCAAAGGATTCAAGTTTATGATTGAGAACTGAGAGCATGCCTTCTCAAAGTAGATACCAGCTATTGCTACCAACATTTGAAAATTTTCAAACTTATTTTTCTTAAGTTTATTTTTATTTTGAACATAATTTCTAAAGCAGTCACATGCTTGTCCTAAGTAAAACTAGAAATATTTCTGCAATTATTACAAAGTAATGAATTAATAATTTTCTAATTATAAGAAATATTAGAAATTAGAAAGATAATACATGCCATATTTATACACTTTCAGAAGCAAACATTTATGTGCTAGGGAAAAGACAGGATTTTACTTTAGATTTCTTGAATCATTTTGCTTCACACCTAATTATAGTTTGTCTTCAGTGATTCTGCTAACCCTGAGAAGTAGGAGGAAACAATGTGGAGCAGTTCACAGGAATAACCTCTTTAGGAAACAAATTGGCATGCAGGTGAAGTATCATGTCTCTTGCATTCACTCTGGGGCAGGCTTTAAGACACTTATCTAAACAGATGTGTTTTAAGATCTATGTGGTTATAATTTACTCCAATTACATCTATGCAAATAATGAAACCATGGCATTTTTTAATTAAATGAGAATAAAAGTGATTATAGCAAAGTATATAAAATTCAGAAACTGTTCACTCTTCCAGAAGATACATATGGTAATTAATATGCAGAGTCATTCTTCAGGTTAAACCAAAGTTGCATAGGGCATTCATACTCAAGTATAAGGTTATAGATGATAACATGATTTCAAGAATTTTAGAAAAGCCTTAGAGCCTCTTTATTGTCCTTCAGAAATATGATCCATGACATTTGTACTTCAAGAATCTTGCAAACTGCAATTTCTCTTGAGTAGGCCCCAAGTCATGATCATTAAGGTAGTATTTAGGATATGTGAAGAGATACACCAGTGACTTCAAGGCACAGAAAACAATATTTTGAAAGTAGAAACAAGGGAATATTAGTGATATCAGTCACACTATTTAATTACCACCTAAATGATTCTGTTCAATATCATTTGAAAGTCCTTTCTCTCGGATTACAAAATCCCTAAGAGATGAACCTATTAGATTTATGATGCATACCTAAAAATGCTGTGAGATACAAATATCTAAATATACGATGAGGCTTATGTTTGGCTTTGGTAAATTCAGTCGGGTGCTCTCAAGTAATTCATCCATTATGATTGGCCTTTAAAGCATCTCTGATTTTCTTCCTTTAAGCCAATGTGATTTTTAATTAGAGTTGTTATAATTGTATCTGTTCCAGTAAAAGGAATATTCTAGCCAAATTAATTCCTCACTTTAATTTAAAACACAAACAAGAACTTATGTGACCAAAATTCAAGAGCAATTATTCAACATCAGCATAGTAGAGCTGAGATGATCAGCACTATGCTTAATAGTTAGAAGTGTTCTCACCCTTCCGTGTTCTAAGAGAATTAGATCTATGATCTCTCAGGATATGAACATGCAAGGATCAGGTTCATATACTACATGGGATAGTAATTACAAGTAAACTTGCAACATTCTCCTTACATATGAACATCTTCCTGAATATATTAAATCACTAGATAACTTCGGTGTGTCATGACACATATTTGAGTGTATATTTTATGCTTGTGATAGTGTTTATCTAAAATTCAGTGTCATCAGTGGCTCTCCACTTCATGATTTTAATTTTATTTTATTTGATATGAATGTTTTGCCTGCATTTTGGCTTTTTCTTAAATAGCTGATTTCATATAATGATTTACAGTTCAGTTCATTTACATGAGAGTATTATGATTTACTTTTTTCTATAATGTTGAAAATGGTAGATACAACATATTTTTTGTTCATTAATTTGATAGACATTTTAAATGATTTTATAAGTATTGATTTTTCTTGCCTGATTGTACTGGGTAATATAATCTATAAAATGTTCATGGATATATGAAATAATGTGTAGCTTTTATTGTTTCAGATAGTAATATGGTTGTCGTTTAAAGTCACACATTAAGAAAATATTCTATACATTTGAATGTTCTGATTTTAATTATCATAAATTGATATAGAAATCTTTATTGATTTTATATCTTCAGTGATGTATTTTCTACAGATGCATTAATTAGTTTTGTGATACCAATGTATTTCCTAATGTTACACTGTATTTACATAACTTTTTTGCTTCTCTGGAAGTATGCATCTATGTTTGTTCTTTCTTCCCACTGAGCATATTATCCTTATATGAAAACCAAAAATTACTGTTTTCTGTATTATTCTCAATTAAAAATTTAATAAAATCATTATTACTTTCCCCTTATAGTTTCTGTTCACTTACATTGTCATACATTTCTCAAATTTAAGGGAAATATTAACCTATTTTTGTCTTTTGTTTTGATTATTATTACTATTAAATTCAAATATACTACCTTGAATAATCACTTATAAATCTAAAAAAAATTTTCTAAGATGCATCTTCAATATTCTTACTTCAGTGCATTCACTTGGTTTTCTTTTACTTTAAGTAAAAGAAACTTAATGTTCTAGAACATTTTCATCGATTATAATTTTAACTATTAGCCATGTCACACAATTTAATTCACTAATTACATTTCTATTTCTTAAATACTAATGTTCTTTCTAACCATTTTATACTATTTTTATTCTGTATTCTATAATCTATAATATTCTTTCCATCCATTATTTAACTCCTTCATTTTCATTTTATATATGAATTACAGGGTCTCAAGAAGTAAAGGTCTTCTGAAACTCACTATGCATGAGATTGGCCTTGAACTCCTGATCTATCTGCTTCTGTGTCTCAGTGTGTGTGTGTGTGTGTGTGTGTGTGTGTGTGTAATAATTCTTTCATTGTTACTTTTTTCTTTAAATTACACTGAACCATGTGTTCATATGTGTATACATCTGACATATTGGTCATAACACTAAGTATACATAGAGCCTATATATAAATGTTTTGTTATTGAAAGTTTCCTATGTTCATATACCTCCTATCCTGGACTTATGTGGAGATATATGTTTGTAAGATGTCATGTGTCCACTTACCAGTGAGTGCATAGCATGTGTATTCTTTTGTGACTGGGTTACCTCACTCAGGGTGATATTTTCTAGTTCTATCCATTTGCCTAAGAATTTTATGAAGGCATTGTTTGTCAGACCACATGAAGCTCAAGAAGAAAAAAGACAAAAGTGTGGGTGCTTCAGTCTTCTTAGAAGGCAGGGGAGATACTCACAGGAGGAAATGCAGAGACAAAGTGTGGAGCAGAGTTTAAAGGAAAAGCCATCCAGAGACTACCCACCTGGGGATCCATCCCATATACAGACACCAAATCCAGATACTATTGTGGTTGCCAAGAAGTGCTTGCTGAAAGGAGCCTGATATAGCTATCTCCTGAGAGGCTTTGCAAGAGCCTGACAAATACAGATGTGGACTGAGCATACATGGACCCCCAATAGAGCAGTTAAAGAAAGGACTGAAGGAGGTGAAGGGGTTTGCAATCCCATAGGAAGAACAACAACATTATCAATCAGACCCCCTAGAGCTCCCAGAGACTAAACCAGCAACCAAAGAGGACACACATAGAATGACCATATGTAGCAAAGGATGGCCTTGTTGGACATCAGTGAGAGCAGAGGCCCTGGGTCCTGTGAAGGCTCAATGTCCAAGTGTAGGAGAATTCCAGGGAAGGGATGTGGGATGGGTGAGTGGGGTAGCAGAGAAGCAGAGGGAAGGAGGATAGGAGAGTGGGTTGCTGGAGGGGAAATTGAGAAAAGAGATATCATTTGAAATATAAATAAATAAAATCTTCAATAAAAAAGAAAAAAGATGGCATGTGTCAGTTTTTATTGCAGGCATTAGAAAAAGTCAAAGAAAAATAGAATAATCTGTGAAATACAGAGAACCAGTTAAAGGTAATACGTAATTTCAAGGAAAGTTAACTTCTTAGATATCTTTAAAAATAAATCTCTTTCAGAGAATAGTATTTGATTAATGCAATGTTAGTTTTGGTTTCTAAGATATGGTGAAGAGAGCTTAAGTCCTTCATATACTTATTTAATCTTATATTTATTAAATTCCATATATGCATCCAGGATGGTAACTCTGTGGAGATTTTGATATAATTGATGACTGTGTAAATATTTAAATTACTAATTTTGTAATATATATATTGAATTTTTTATTTTTATTAGTTTCTTTTTTCTTTTATTTTTATTGAAAACAGATTCTTTTCTCATACAGAATATCTGGTTTACAATTTATTATCCCTGTACTCCTCAAAAGTTCCTTCCCACCTCCTCTCCCATCCAGATCCACTTATGAGAGACTTTCTCTCATAAGAAAACAAACAGATTTTATTTATCTATTATCTATTTTCAGTTTTGAGTTTTTTATTTGAGGCACCTTTTATTTTCATGTGAAAAGACTATTATCCTAGTTCATATTTGCTTCGTGTGTGAACAGGGTCAGGATTTCATTTTGTGAAATGTTAGTGTTATCTGGAGTCGTTTATGGAGTTTACTTTTTTCATGTCTTCTGTAATAACCATGTGTTCTATAAAAGTCATAGTTTGTTATCATACAGTTACATCAACTGAGGAGCACACACATGAACCTTAGTAATCGCTTTTCTGTTTGTTTGTGTGTGTGTGTTTGTTTGTTTGTTTGTTTATTAGTAGATATGGGTTGTCTGCAAACCCAATAGGCTCACATCTGATTTTATGGCTTGCAATTTTTTTGATTGATTTTTATTGTTTGTTTGTTCGTTCCTTTTTACCCTTTATAGAAATTGCAATTCTTTATGTTTTGTCCTTTTCAAAGGTAGTTTTTTTTAGTTCATTTTTATTATTCTTATTTTTTTTTACCTTCCTATACATATGTGTTTAGAAGGCATTCCCTTTAATAATTGTCAGTCTCTTAAAATTCTCAGGTGTTAGTGGACCTCTCTGAAATTTCTCAGGCTATTCCTAGGAACATATACCTCTACATGTCATACAAAGTTTATGCAGAATCTAATAATAGTCACATAGGCAAATGGTTAAATATAAAAAAATAAATAGGTCTTTACCTGGCTGAAGAATAAATTATCTCCTTTTTGCTTTTTGTATGACATAAATATATGGATATTCCCAAGTATTACCAAAAAAGATTGGAAAAATATTCCACCTTATCTCTTTAGTGACTTTAGTCAAACAGCTACCTTTCCATGTGTTTGTTTGAATTTCCTGACAAGTTTCTAATTGAGGCACTTGTAATTTAGAGTGCAGCTTATGAACATGTATATCCTCTCATTTTGCAAATATTTCCAACAGCACCTCTTGAATAGCTTGAAAAATATATGGTTGTAACTCTGTAGCAATAATTAAAGTTGTATTAAAGCTGATTATTTCATTCAAGATAGCTCCCTTAGTCTTCTTAAAATGTTCTAATTAGAATGTTAAGTAACAGTACAAATGAGTGCCAAGTGAAATTGATAAGGTTGTCATAACTATTTACAAAATAAAACTTTAAATAAAGACTAATAGTGCAAGGAGTATCATGTTGTCATTGTTGCTTTTTTAGCATTTGCTTTGCAAGTTATCTAATCCTAAGTGGTTATCCCTGGACACTTATACATATGAGCAATGCTAAATGCACAAAGTAGATTATATATACATGTGCATGTGCGTGTGAGTCTGTGTGTGTACATGAATGTGTTTTAGTATGTTCTAGCATACATAAGTATGCTTGTGGTTGTATGACAATAATATTTCTAGAAAGAGAGAACATTTGGAGGAGAGTGTCTGAGAGGCATGCCAAGAATTGGAGGGAGATAAAAGAGGAAAATTATACAAAACCAATTCAAGCATGAAGTTCTCAAAAAAATTTAACTACAAAAGTCGAAAACAGAAACAACAGGTACTCCCTGGAAATCCACAGTCCACTCTGGCCAAGTAAGTAGGAGGGTAACTGAACACAGAGGAAACTCAAGTAGTTGAGAATCATTAAAAACATTCAACATCCTTAGCTAAAAAGAAATGCAAATAAAAATTACTTGAGATGTCATCTTCCACTCAAAATGGCTAAAATAAAAATCTACATGGACAGCTCATGCTGATAAGTCTGTGGGCAAAAAAGGAACATTTATTACTGGTGGGTGTGTGTCATCATACTGTAATACTAGTCACTGTTTAAACCAGTGTGATGATTCCTCAGGAAAATGGTAATCAATCTATCCAAAGACCCAGCTATACAACTCTTGGAAATATACCCAAGGATGCTTCATCTTACAATAAAGACTATGTTTGTTGCTCCTCAATATGTTCATTGATCCTCTATTGATAACAGTCAAATATTGAAAATAATATAAATATATCTCAATTAAAAAATGGATGAAAAACATGTTACATTTACACAATGGATTATTATACTCAGCCACAGAAAAGGGACATCATCATGAAATCTACAAGAAAATTAATAGAACTGGAAAAATTATCATCTGGGTGAGGTATCTCAAACCTTAAATAGAAATATGGTATGTATTCACTTAAGTCAATGATAACCAAGCTACTATCCACAGACTAACAGATGGTTCGTATAGAATAAAGGAATAGATGGAACAGATAGATTAACTTAGAAAAGGGAAATAAAATACATATAGATAAATGTAACAACCTGTTCGGGTCAGTCACCAGGGTCTCCAGCACAGGAGTGAGGATGCATGCTTCCAATTCCCGCTGTGTCCTTCACTGTATCCCACTTACTGGAGCACCAATGTTGAGGCGCCACTTTGTAACCGCCCAAGCTGCCTCATGTTTGGGGGTCACTTTGTAATGGCCCAAGCTGCTGCTCCAATCTGTGGGTCATGGTCTAGCAAGAGAGAGAGTGGGGATGGAGGGGCAAGAGACGCGAAGAATGGAGATGAGACAGAGTCTGGTCTATTCTCTCCTCACATCTCTCCTTTATTGAAAGGAAATCATGGTTATATATAAGCATAAGCAGGGGCATGCAGCTGAAGACACTTTACCACGTGCATCTTGCAGCTGGGGGCATTAAACAACAAAACAAGATATGTGAGAAAAGTAAGATATTTATCAGAGTGTGCTCAGCTGTTGTAGGCTGTTGAAAACAAGTCTCTTGTCAGAGTATATGGCTCAAGATGGCTGCAAAGATGATAGCTGCATTCTGCTCGGAGTCAGCTCCCAACAGATGAATAGAGTGCCTGGAAGGAAGGGTCATGTCGGAAAGATGGAAGAGGACAACTGCAGTGATGGATGGAATAGTGGAAGAGACAGTTAAATTTAATAGGCATTTGAGGGGTGCTATGGAAATCAAATACAGTAGAAGCTTCCTAAAATATATACATATATGAAGGTGATCTTAATAAAATAACCAAATAATGAAGAAACAAAGTCTCAAAGGCCATCTCTCCTCACCAAACAAGACTTTCAGTACTGGTATTAGGGTACATCTAACTGAGAATTTGCCAAAATGGGTCCAGAGAAATCAGTTGCTGTCCAAAATCTGACAGCAGGGCCCCACTGATGAAGGCAACAACTACACAACTCACTGAACATTTCCAGTCCTAGCTGGTACCAGCATAGAGACTTCACCTCAAATTCCAGCATTTTTAGTGAGGGAAGGTATATTGTTAGCTGCCAAAAGAGAAATATAAACACCAAGTCAGTTACAAAAACTTTGATCTACAATGATATACTGCCTGTAAGAAAATAAACTAGGGCAAAAATTACTTTAATAATACTATCAGAAGATCTTGAAAAGAATAAGCTTTTCTACAAGTAAATTTTATTATTTTTAGAGGTAATTATCAGTTTTAATTGATATTTCAATCTCAGATTATTTAAAGTTACAATTTGTATAATTATAGCATCATCTCTATGCTTTAGTTATGCTGTGTTGATTTTGCTTACTCACGAGTCTTTCTTCATAGAACATTGTCCTGCTTTATCTGTATTCCTCATGGCTTCACTAATCTTCCTCAGAACTAACTCTCCTGTCACATAAAATATATTCTTTCTTAATTTCCCCATATTTGCAACTAAACATGAAATTATTGTTTTGTGTTCCAACTAATGTTGGAAAGCAGGATCGGGACAGAGAAGTGACTTGGGATAAAGGAAAGATGCAAAAGTCTCTCAGACAGTTTGGAAAACATATAAAAACAAATATAGAGTCATTTTGATGATATATATGATTATATTCAACATACTGACTATAACATCAAAAGCTATCAACAAAGGTAACATCGACTTAATATAAGTTAACCCAAAACACACAAAGTAACTAAAAGAAGAAACATCTCCCATATTCCCACAGTCCACAGCAGGCATTTCTCCTAGAGAGTGTCAGCATTGCGCTCCCAATTCCTAGTGATCAGGTGTAATTAGAGTATCTATCCTTGGCTCTTGTGTGTTTTAGATTATTAAAAATAGAATGCAGTAAACAGTTTGTACCATTGCCAATGGTATTCACCAAATCATTATTGATGTACTTGAGAACAAATATAAACTATAAACAAGTAGTCAAAACTTTTATGAGTATTGAACTATCTGAATGATTAGGCCTATATGGACATTCTGTCACCATTGTGCTGTTTATTTTATGATAATATACTCATAATTCTGTTTTACATTAATATTTTTTCATATTCATTTTTTATTTTAATTATGAATTAAAAGTATAAGTACATCTTTTCCTTCCCCTGTCTCTCTCCAAACCCTCCCATATGCCTACCTCTCTTTCAAGGTCATAGGCTCATTTTCAATTCTTGTTACTGAGACTTCTAATTATAATTATGAAAATATTCTGAGTGTTACATATGAAAAGAAAAATCAAACGTTTATATGTCACCTATTTGCTAATGGATTGTTCTCACGATTTCCAATAAAGCTTTGTGCAATGGGTGTGGCATAGAATCAGATAAAACTACTACACAATCTATCCAATAGTGAGTTGCTCGACAGAACAGTTTGTTTTGTCAACATTTATCCAATTTTATTTTCTGTCACAATGATGTATAAGTCTTTCCTCCCTCAGATTGCACTTCCACAACTTTGGCAATTTGTTTTGTTGCTAAACATTGTTTTGTAAAAAAAAAAAAAAATACTAAGAATTATTTGAAGTAGTCTATCCTTGCACATATATTATAAGGTGAATTGCAATACTTATCTACATCACCATTAAACATAAAAAATATGGTGATTCAGATGAACATCATAATGATTTTGTAAAAACATCATTAAACATATTATAATTAAGGAATTGTCTCTAAATAAAATACGTAAATGGAATTTATTTTTTAATTGTGTATAATTTCAATGTGCATTTTGAAATGTATAGTATTTTCCAAATTCATGAATTTATTATAAATAAAGTCAAAGACCCTGATTCCAAGGAAGAAGCAATTTGTTCCCTATGGTCGAGAGGAAACTGAGCCGGACCCAAGAAATACTTAAATCTACCTCTGCAGTGACACAACCACAACTATTTGGTCCTAGTCACATGATTACCATGTGTTTCTTTCGTACTTCATATATGAAGAATTATTGACAAGATTCAATGTGTTAATTCTAGCCAACCCAAATTTATATTTATTGATGCATAAAACTATGGACTTTTAAGAATTACACAGTAAAAGACATCAACAACCATGAAAAGAATATGTGTTTAAATAGACTCTGGAAAAGAAAAATATTTTCAGAGATTAGGTGAATAGTTCATAATCACTATTACGTTCAAGAGTGGATGAAATTTCTCGATGAAATTCAAAGTTTTGGTTTGATGGAAGTAAATTTCAGGCTGTAAATATAATGGAAGAATTGGCTAAGGCTCTGAAGTTATGCAAGATTGTTCTAAAATTATCTAGATATGAAAAAGCTGCAAGTACATCATGAAGCTTTTATTAATTCATTTGCTGTAACATAAAGGTTTACAATCCCAGAGGCTAAAAGGTCAAATTAATAACCTCTATAGAGCAAAAGTGAATTCCGCACACTACACAATATTATAGAACCAAGGAGAAGAAACTTCTCACATTTTGTAGAATCAAAAGTCAGGAAAGGGAAAGAAATCAAACCAAAACATAAAACAAAAACAAGAAGAAAATAGAACACAACTAGTTAAGTCTCCAGTTCTCAATGTTGTGAGTTTGTCCAACACATGAATTTTGCTGTATGGATGAATTGACTTATATCATCCTGTGTCCATGAGAGAGAGGACATGAGATGTTTTCCAGCAAAAGCTAATACTGTTGCTGAATCAAGATGTGTTCTATACTTTATACCTAGTGCATTTAAAAAACATGTAGAGCCATTAAGCCTCCACAGGACCAAGCAAATTCAAAACTACCTATAATTCCAGTTCCTGCTGATCTGATACATTATTTTGGTCTCTGAGAAAAACAGGGACTCAAGTGAAATGCAAATGCAAATGCAGGCCAAACATGCATAGACATAACATAAAATAAAATTTTAAGTTATAGTTTCCATTTCTGTAGTAGTGAGTTTGAATATTGAATTGATATTTTCTTTCTAGTTTGAAAAATCTTATGTTCTGTCTTGTTCTAATGAGTTTCCAGTCTTTGCTACTTCTAACTTTTGGAATTCTAATGATAAATCCTTTTGTTTTTATTGTTCATGGTCCACATTTTTATTCCATTCATAGTTTCTCAATAATTTTCCTATACAACATCAATAGTTACTTCTCTGTACTCACTTTTCAGACACAGTCCCACCCTACAGACAATTTGATTACTGAATTTAATCTATCTATGTTTATGGTAGCTCTTCACAGGTAAGAACCTACTGTTGACATATATTTATGGCTTTTATTTTTAATTCAGAGATTCATTTCTTTATCTCATATTTTCTTTATTCATTTAACTGTAGTGGAATACTACTTTGACTCACCTCTATTTTTTTTCATACTTAAAATGAAGCTTACATAAAAACATCTTAAGAAATACTATGTTTTGTATAACATCATTCTGACTACTCAGAAAGACTATACTCTTTATTTCCACATACGGTTTTTATATCAATTTTTCTGTGTTTTATGTTGCATATGCCTTAACAATCACATGTACAATTGTTTCAGTTTTGTTTCTTAATTTTTTGCTTAAGATTTAACCAGCATGCACATAACCATTAGAATATTCAACATGGTAGGCACTCAGTGATAATTGGATATTAGCCCAAAAGCTTGTAATACCCAACATACAACTCACAGATCACATGAAGCTCATGAAGAAGAAAGACCAAAGTGTGGGTGCTTTGGTCCTTCTTGGAAGGAGTAACAAAATACTCATGGGAGCAAATATGGAGACAAAGTGTGAGACAGAAACTGAAGGAGGGACCGTCTGGAGACTGCTCCACCTGGATATCCATCCAATGTGCAGTCACCAAAGGTAGACACCGATGTGGATGCCAGGAAGTGCATGCTGACAGGTCTGCCAGAGCCTCACATATACAGAGGCAGATGCTCACAGCTAACCGTTGAACTGATCATGGGGTTCTCCAATGGAGGAGTGAGAGAGAAGACTAAAGGAGCTCAAAGGTTTGTGGCCCCATGGAGTGGGGGAGCAACAATGCCAACCAACCAGAGCTCCCAGGGTCTAAACTACCAGCCTGAGAGCACATAAAGAGGGACCCATGGCTCCAGCTGTATATGTAGTTGAGAGTGGCCTTGTAGGGCATAGATGGCTGAAGAGATCCTTGGTCCTGTGAAGGCTGGATACCACAATGCGAGAGTGGGGAGGTGGGAGTGGATGGGTCGGTGGGGGCACATCCTCATAGAAGCAGGAGGAGGGGGGATGGGATAGGAGGTTTCTGGGTGTGAGGAAATGCGGTAAGGGGATAACATCAAAATGTAAATAAAATATCCAATAAAAATAAGAATAATCAAATGTTAAGATTTTGACAATGTTCTTACCATTAACAGAGTTTGTATTTCAGTAAGTTTTCCTGTTGCCAATTAACGTCCTCTCATTTACTTTAAAATAAAAACTCATTATGAAGCTGTATAGCACTGCAGAGCTCCCTTATATTTTGTTAGAACAAGACTATGTAATTTCCATTTCTGAGGAACAGATTTATATCAGTTATGATTGACTGGCAGAGTGCCTTTCATCTCCTTACCAGACACCTTATATAAGTCATTCCATTCTTCACTTTCACAAAATTTCTGCTGAAAAGCATCCTAGAAACATAGAGAACATTCTTGTGTATGTAATCATGTCCTTTTATTTTGCTATTTTCCACATTCTTCCCTTAATTGTTATTAGTTTGATTACAGGATGCCCCAGTATAGCTATCTAAAAATTGAATCAATCATAACATTTATCAATTCAGTGTTTTGTCTGTGGATTTTAAAAGTTTGTTTAATCATTATTATCATCATCACAACCATTATTACCACCATCATCATCATCACCACCATCATCATCATCATCACCACCACAATGTGCTGCAAGAAGCAGACTGTGTCTGGATGTAAGAGAACAACTTCCATTTTCTCTGTTTCAACCTTAGGTTCAAGGGCTGAGGTTTCGGGTAGCAAGTACTTTATCGACTGAGGCATCTCATGCACCTGAATTCAGAATTTATAAGCCATGGTATATTTAAATAAGTTTTCCACTTTCTTTTTTCCTTCTGTCATGTATATAATGTAAGGTTATATCTCTGGGTAATGTACTATGCAATCTTTAGTTTCTTCTATTCATTTATTTTCATCTTTTCCCCCCTTTACCCCTTTATTGATAGTTGGACCTGGACCTTGTCAAGCTCACACGTTCTGTCTAATGCTTAGACAATTCTTCATGTCACTTTTTATTAAACTTTCCATTCTATTCATTATGTTATATTCAGTTCCACAAATTCTGTTAAGTTCTTTTTCTGATAAAACTCTTTTTAAAATTTCACATGAATATGTATTTTATAATTTTACTTAATTTTTCCTATGTGTTCATCTAAATTTAATGATTGTATTTATTTACTCATTGCTATTTATGCAAGTGTGCTTGTATGTGTGCCTGCTTATTTGTAAGTTTCATTTCTTTTTATTTCTTATTGTCTTCTATTGGTATTTGTGTATTCTAAAGAAGAACTTCTCATTTCAGATATTATACATAATTTTCATCAAAGAGTACTTTTTATTTTTGCTAGAGATAAGTATAAGTGTAGCAACTGAGTCACCTGTGAGTATGCACAGATGGTCCAACATGTTCTCAGTATGCAAAGCCATCACCTAGATTATCACTGATAAAAGTTATGTAAGACTTAAGTTTATACGCCTGTGGTTGTCTGCAATAATGAGGTGGACTGTCAATTGCTTTGTGATAAGTTTCTGTGGGATTTCGTTACCTTTTAAGTAGGGACTCCTTTTCTGTTTCTCTCATCAGGAAAGTAGAAACCAAAAATATTCCTATTCATACTGGGTCCAGCCTTTGAATGATAAAACCATTCTATGTTGTGCCATGCTATACACTGGATATACATCCAGTATAAAACAGACATGCAAGACAGATATTATTCTAGGGTGTAGGGCAAGAGAGTCATCAGTAACGCCATTGCAATATTGGTAACAGCATAAAATAAATGCTTTGTCAATGACCCAGGAAACTACTTACTGAAGCATAGATACATGTAATATTACGGAACCTCCAGAGTAAATGGTAACAAAACTACTGTCCAGAGTGTGCTCAGAGAAACCGAAGCTCGAGTAGATTGACAAGTTAGCTAGGTTACTTGGTAGAGGCCTTGGTATGAGAAGCATGAATGCTATTGGGGGTAGTAGTCTGAAGTGAATGTACACAATCAAGAAATTTCTTTGATGTAGAACATGGCAAAAGCAATGTTGTTCTATGATTCAAAGCAAGGCCACATCATTATGACTTAGAAAACAGACAAGGTAGAGAACCCATAGAAGTCATCCTGGAATATGAGTGTGCCTAGAAATAACAGGACACTGGTTCTGGCAGGGATGGAAATGTGGCTGCCTTTGTCTCATCCTAACATAATGGTAGATCACTCATGTGAGAAGTCATCAATAATATATGCCATCTGTAGAGAAAATGTATTACATGCTGAAAACTACCATTGTCCACAGAATTGAACCCTGGGAATCACAGTGACTCTTCCTTTGACAACAACTGTTGCCCTGCTTTTTTGTTCCTAGTCATCATCTATCAAACCACATATGTTCATATCTGAATTGATTCTTTCCTTGTAGTTCATTGTTTTTACGCTACTTTGATAGCACAGATCTTTAAATGGAGACTAAAGTGATTCTGAGTCCACTTTTGTTTGAAGATAGATACGACATGGACACGCTTGTTTGTATGGGAGACACAAAGGCTGGTTTCTTCTATTCATTACATGTGGGAAAATAAGGGAGCCTCAGTGGAGGTGGAGTCCCGGAGGCTTTCCACGCGGCTGGTCCCATAAGCAGGAGAGAGTCTAATGTTCCAGAGGCTGAAGGTGTTGGCGACAGCAGACCCCAATGACACGAGGAAGTCCTTGGTTCCAGAAAGGTTTATTTTCATGGTGGATGGTGGATGGATTTGGATGTATGCCCCTGAAACTCAGGGCAGTCCTGAGTTAAATAGGGAAGGAGAAAGGGGAAGGGTCTGGGGAAAAATGCTTAATTTGCTCCACCCTCTGGCCTTCATTAGTATGTATATCCCGAGGGCCTGAAGCCTATGGTCACATCCTCTACCTGTGCACTTTTGGAGGGGCTGTAATGGCCTACGTGACTGAACAATGTATGTCTATGGAGATGAGACTGCATGTCAGGACCCTGGATTCTGGGGACATGGCCAAATGCCTGCCGTTTCTTACTTAGAGTATCGGGGTTCCAGGCCCATCCCATACCGAGCTATGAACCAGGATACCCTTATGCAGTCCCACAATTACATTGCTAATATCACAGGTCATGAAGCAGTGCTGAAAGTTAATATTGACTTTATACACATACTTACTCTCTCTCTCTCTCTCTCTCTCTCTCACACACACACACACACACACACACACACACACACACTTATATAGTTCTTTATTTTTCTGTGAATTCCAGTGATTCTACTTGGGGTCATCCTTTTGTACTTATGAATCATTATGATACATTGAAAAGCAGCAAATAAGTTATTGCTGCTATTTTTGCAACAGAAATATTTACAGTGTAAGAACTGGAGTCATGACTTAGTGGATAAGACAACTTTATACTCTTTCAGAGGACCCAAGTTTGTTTCCCAACCTCAAATATTGAATAGCTCACAAGCAATGGTAACATCATTTTCAGTCACATCATTTTAAGCACATATATGTGAATTAAAAAAATAAATCTTAAAGAAGTATGTGTACTGTTGGCCTCTGTAGTTTTACAACGTTAATGCAATTCATAGCTGAAAATTTAATTTAATGTAAAGTATAACTGAAAATTTTGACTTACATATTTAAATGTATATAATTCTATAAATTTTTTGAATTATAGTTACAAAAGAATTTAAAATCAAACAGAGTTTAATGTGTGATTTTGGATTTCTCATATAAGCACACATTGAAATGATTATCACACACAAAATGACAAATATACACATAAGCATCAAATCACCACCTGCTCTCTTATGACATTTCCTCTGCCAACCCATTATCAAGAACCACTTATTTCCCTCTGTCATTGTGGTCCTAAATTTTACATAAATCCAATGATTCATTATATAGTCATTTGGTGTATTTTCTCCATTCAATCATTTGCACCAAAATCTATATTCAGGAAAACAGCTCTTCGTTTTCTGTTCTCTCCATTATTCTGAACAGCTTCATAAGTATCTGGCACAGGAATCGAAAGTGTCCATTAACACAGTGGAGTAAAGATTGTGTGGGATGTTGAATTCTACAAAGAGTTCTACAAGATGCCATAGTCACCCAAATAGTGACATCAAATGAAATGGAACTTTCTTTGACGCTAATACACATTATTTAAATGTATTAGTTAGTCACAATAAAAGTATATTGCCACTAGAGAAGAAAAATGTATGTGAATTTCTTAAAAATAAAAATAACTTATTTTCATAAATGCAGTTGAATTAAAACTGAAACAAAAACAGAATTGGGTTTGATATTTGAACAATTACAGAGAAAGAGTTCTAGATTGTTGTTGTCATTGCTGTTGTTCTTTTGAAAGTCAAAACAATAAGCAGAAGTTCCTAGTTATCATTTACCAACAGCATGCTAACTTAAAACTCTGCTTACATGTATCTTGGATCAGTGTCTGCTCACATCTGCAATTCAGTGTAAATTATATTCTCATTTATCAGATATTATATCATTTTATGAATATTGGTTGGTTATTAAAAGTTTGATTTTGGCCGGACAGTGGTGGCACATGCCTTTAATCCAAGCACTTGGAAGGCAGAGGCAGGTAGATTTCTGAGTTCGAGGCCAGCCTGGTCTACAGAGTGAGTTCCAGGACAGCCAGGGCTGCACAGAGAAATCCTGTCTTGAAAAACAAAAAAACAAACAAACAAACAAAAGAAAGTTTGATTTCTTGTTACATTGTTTACTTTATAGTGATGTGTAAATTATTATTATCTTGAATGTTTATTTCCTATATTTTGGATTTCTTTACAGAAGAATTGGTTAGTCTTACTAATCTTGAGAATTTTAACAACTAGCATTTTCCTAAATATATTGGGTTCTAAGAATTATTTCACATTGATAATATGTTCATTGTTTAATTATACATCTATAAATTAAATTAGTGTTAGCTTTGAATACCAGTGCATAATTTTTATGTATATTTCCATTATGAAGAACCTCTTAATCTAATAATTCAAGTATGGTTACTCAAAGACAAATTCAATTTACATAATGCTCAAGATATGAGTTCATTTATCTTTCTGGTTAACACAATAACTTTTAATTTGAGACTGAGTGGCTCTTTTGGGCTTGGAAAATATATCTCATTTTTACAGCGATTAGTACATAGCATTTTTTTAGAAAATCTAGGGAATATACAGCCATTACTCTTGATTGCCCAACAGAAATTGATGGCAAGACCTTTAGACTAAATACAACACATATTTTGGAAGTAAGACACTTATGGAGACATAAGGTTGGTACCAAATAGGATCCTTCCTTGCTGTTGCTAGGTGTTATAATTTCAGATGATGTAAGCTGCTAGGGAAACAATGTCATCAACAATGGTACCCAGCTACCTCACCTTTTAGTTATAATAATGACCAGAATGGTAAGATATGCCATCTTTATAATTGTTGCACAGGTGTTATAAGAGCAACCAATCACTTATTAAAGACTAGATTTAAAGACCACCCCAGTGGATGAAAAATAAACCTAGTGCATTAAAGCCAAGAACCTGTATAAGTCAAGGACGGAACTTACTAAAATGAATATAATTTGAATTGGTTATATATATGGCTTATATCCTGTGACCCAGGCAGTCTAGCAATGACTGTCTACCAACAGCAGGACCAAGAATACCATAGTTGTTCAGTCCACAAGACAAGACTGCATATCTCAACTCATTTTCATTGTTTGCCAGACTACTAAAGAAGTAGCCTCCAATGCTAAAAATGGACTTGCAAGTGATGGGGAAAAAAAAGGATTTTCCCATTTCAAGGATCAGAATTAGTACTGGGTAAAATTCCCACTTCAAGTGATTCAGTTGAGAAAAAAATTCCTTCAGAAGTATGCAAGATAATTTGATTTTAGTTTATTCCAGATGTAGTCAAGTTGACAATGGAGAAGCCATCACAAAACCCATACTTGTATACCTCATAGACTCAAACGGTGAAACATTTTCTGCTCAATAAACATGCTTCTAAATTCCTAGCTCTAAAACAAAAGATTGCTCCAGCTTTCAGAACTCATCAGAAAATCTTATTTGTACAATTGATAGCAGTTACCACAGACATTCACAACTGGTTAAGTGCTGGAGAAGTATCTGTGGCGTTCTCACCCACAAATGTGGTGTATACATCACAACTTTGCATCCTGGAAATTAAATTGGGGATCACAGGATGACTGAATTCAAAAATTCACAGTCTCTGTTTATCAGTACAAATTCAGCACAAAATCAAGCTGGTAAACATCTAGATTTAAGGAGGAAGGGCTAAAAGCTCCCACATTCAGCTGATTATTTATTGATATTCTATTGGTTCTTAGCAAAGGAGAGCCAGTTTTCTTTAAAGCCCACACTCATGAGTATATGGCAACAAAAATTGGACTAAGAGATTTATTAAAACAGTAACAAAATGTCAGGACATCTCAAAGACTTAGTAAAACTATTAAGTAAAAATTTTAAAAGGAATATTCACTTCTGTCTACATCTCAAACACTATAAAGAGATTCTTAATCCTTTCTGAATCATAACATACAAATTAAAGGACATAGAAAGGAAAGTATAACTATTTTGGTAATGATATCTAATAAAATATTCATGATACTCCTCCTGGATTATGACACTTTATGGAAAATAAACATCGATTCATCTAAATTATGTATAATTGTAAAAATGAGATTAGTTCTTTGTGAAGTGACAGCTTATGCAATGTTAGAAGGCAGGTAAATACTATATAACCATGCCCTTGATCAGGAATGAGAAAGAGAATTTCAGAGGGAGGTAGGGCATACAGACGAATTCATATTCTTTGAGAAGTAGCAATTTATATTTTGAGATGAAAAGGCTACATAGAAAGAGGGAACATATTGGTTCTAATGTCACAAAACAAGCTTCAAAACAGAATTAAGGTTTAAAGATCTGAAAACAGAGAAAATTACTTTTCAAAAAAAAAAAGGCCGAAATTAGACTCTTAAAGAGTTAAAAGTGGTCAGACATTCATTTTGAAACTTAAAGCAGAAGCAATGGAATGGCAACAGAGAGTCTTGAATGAAGTAATAGTGTAACCGCTAACATCATTTAGTAATGCTACTATATAGAGAGAACAGTTTGGAGACTCTTAGGTGCGCAGTTAATAGTGATGGATTTTTAAAAAGAAAAAAGGTTAGAAAAAAATCAGAATGTATATCCATTAATAACTTTTTATTGATTAGGAGGAAGAGGGAAAAATATGATAGTGGTTAAGACTCTAGGGGATATATATATATATATATATATATATATATATATATATATATATACACACACATATATATATATATAATTTTCTTGAATAAGTATGATTTTATTAAAAGAATTATCTACTATCTACTATAAATTGGACTTATGAGAATCATGTCTACTCGAGAGAAATAAATTTGGAAGACATCAAACAATAAATTCAAGGAGCACAGTGGTTCAGATCTCTAGAGACTATAGTGAGAATATACAAACAGATAGTAGTGACACCTAAAGACAACAAGGCTGAATGATCGTAGGAAAATATCATAGGTCTTATAATTGCATAGCTACAGCATATCCTTTCCTATACTTCAAGAAAGTAAAACACCTTTTCAGTATTGACTCATGGTACTTTTATTTCTTCAGCATTTGCAAGTGTGAGAAATAAAACAAATTTAATTTCTTCGTATTCCCAATACCTTCCTGAGAGGGGAAAACTAAATCTTTCATACAGATATTTTTTAAGCCAGATGTCAGACTGGATTTCAAACAAACATACAAATTGATTTTTGAGCTGTATCACAAGTGCTTAACTGAAAAAAAATGTAGAATTAAACCCAATTTTTTTCACTTTGTAGCAGAATATAACAAGATAGATTTGAATGTACGTTCTCTATACTTTTATTGCTTTTGCTGATTTTCTTTATTTTTCTTTTCCCAATTTTCCCCTCTCTGAGTTGAAATTCAATTTAAAGGAAAGTAAGGATGAATGAAGCATTGGTTCTAGGCAGTTCCTCACCAACATACTCAGTGTTTTCAATGACCAATTTTTCACCACGTTTGAAGGGAATGAAATATTAGTATTCACCTCACATCAGAAGCAAGCTGAAAAAGCACAGTTACACTTCTCTGTCGGCTTTTTTTTTTATTTGAAGTGTAAACTCACAAACTGTAACTGTTGAGGAGAATACAAAATGTACAGGATAAAACTAAACTTTTTCTTCCTCTATTAAACTCAAGATGCTGGTATTAGAAATTTATATGAAAAGCTTTACTTATACTTCAGAATGCCCCCCTTTTTAATTGGCTGATTGTTAAGTCATGAAGAGTATTGGTATTACAAACTGATACTGTAGGAGGCAGAGACAGAGAAGGGGAAGGTTTCTGCCTCTTTATACATATATTAATATTGTTTAGAGACAATTTGTATTAAATATCATCTTTGACAATTTCAAAGATATGTAGAGGACATCCCCATTACTTTCACTCTCATTTTTTCTTAACTTCCTCTCATTTCTGATAATCTACCCTTTTTTTAAAATCCCTCTCCCATGTTCATATCCTTTTGTTTTGTCTTCTGTCTCACTGAACATAACCAGAGCCCTCTGTGTGACCATGGTTTGGAAATAACCATTGCAGATACAATTTGCTCATGTGTTTAAAATGAAATTCAAGAATGTCTCCTCCAGATAATCTATCACTAGCCAGCATTCTAACAAGAAAGTAGAGCCCCATGAAGCCCCTCCTAAATCATGTTTGACTGACAGCAGCCCCTGTTTTGTAGACAACTACAGCTTCTGTAAGATCAGGATAGCAACATTACTCCAATTATAGACGTGGCATAGCTCATTCCTTCATCTTTTAATTTTTAAAATCTTTCTGATCCCTGTTAGTTAGTATTTTTGAGCCCCAGAATTCATGGTTAAAAATGTCATTTATACAACTGACTCAGAGGAGTTTTGATTATAGCTAAGAGTAGCCTTTGTGTGTAGGTATAAACATACTTAGATGACTGGTATGTTCCAATTTAACTACACAACAGTAGTAAATTTCCCCCAGGTACAAGGTGGTCTTTAACCTAAAGTATTGGACTGTATTTGTAGTCCCAAACATGTGCTCACAACCTGTGAAACAGGGCTCCAATCCAATCAAAGAAAAATTAAGTTTTCTCAGCCAAACCCAGTGCTTCCTTACATGCCCGGTCTAATATATAGACATAGGAAGAACAACAATATCAACCAACGACACCCTTCAGAGCTCCCAGGAACTGAAAGAACAACCAAAGATTACACATGGAGGAACCAATGGTTCTAGCCATATGTGTAGCAGAGGATGTCCTTATCTGGCATCAATGGGAGGGGAGGCCTGTGGTCCTGTGGAGGCTCTATGCCCCAGTGTAGGGGAATGCCAGGACTGTGAGGAAGGAGTGGGTGGGTAGGGATCACCCTCATAGAAGCAGGGGGAGGGGAGATGGGTTAGGGTACTTGCAGAGGGGAAACAGGGATGGGGATAACATTTGAAATGTAATAATATAATAAAATATCCAATAAAAAATGAAATATTTTCACTTCCCAAAGAGCCTAGGGCTGTGACTCTGGATGTGGTAGATGTTCTGAATCTGAAAGAGATGTTACTTTCTGAACATCAGCTCCAGTTTCTTTTTCCTAAATGTGACATAAACAAATTAAAACTGCCCATATTCTACACACTCAGGAGCCATTGTCTAGTCAGCACTCACCTAGCTATTTGTATGCTTCTGCAAGGTGGCAGTAGCCCAGAGATGCACAGCCAATGTCCATACTAGCACTGCTCTATGAGAATGTGGAACTACAGCAGTTAAAACCTATAGGCACCTGTAGGGCAGTGCATCTGGCAAAAGAGATGAGGACCCAGGTGCTAGTTCCTAAGGAACATCCTGGCACTAGTATGTAAGGATTCCTTGGGTCTCAGGCAGGCACACTCAGGTTGGCATTTCTCATGACTTCCAAGTGATATCTGTAGAATGATGTGTGAAGTGCCCATCTTACAGAACAACAACCAAAGTTGTTCAAGAGTTAAGTATAAAAATGTTTTAATGAAAGTTAATGCAAACACTTGTCAGTTGCCAGATAACGTCATCTACATGGAGTGTGGCTGATGACTGTTAATAGAATTAAAATGCTGTGTCCATGTGTGTCATGGTGTCACCACATCCTGTTGAGATGTGAAATGTCCTATCAGAAATTAAATCTAAGTTTAAATGTGCCTATTGGTATCTAAACTTCATACAATATAAAGTCAGCTTCCTTTTAGGAACGCCGGGTGCTGTTACTAGGTCTGATAGCGAAGGCTTAAAAACTTGAAATTTGGGGGAGTGGGGAGGAAATACTGAAATATAGATGAGAATTACCAGTTGGGGAAAAATAGCATTTAAAGTGGAAAATTGTGTTTGGAAAACTGTAATGAGTATTTTTTTATTAAAAAACTTTAAAGGCCAAAAAAATATTTTTGTAAGAAAGTAAAAAACAAAATAGAATAAAGCATATGGAAGAGGAAGGGAAAACAAGCCTCCTAAGAAAGGAGGGAAAGCACATTTGTCTTTTTTTCAAAAGACAAATGTGCCTATTGTAGAACAATGATTTATTGGGAAAACAAATTTCTCAAAAGACTAAAAGAAGAAAAGTCTAACAATCTAGAAATAGTAGAACTAAGTTTCTGGGGTATCAGAACCCATGCCTCCTCCGTTGAGCCCTGGGTATACCTAAAGGTAAAGGGGAAGCCAATAAACTTCCTGGTAGACACATAGGCACAACATTCAATCTTGAAATATCCTATAGTATCCTGTCCAAGAGAACCTGGGTCCAAGCATCCACTGGAATTAACCAATATCTATGGACTACCCAATGAATGGTAGATTTAAGAATGGGACAGATCTTTCATTCATTTATGGTCATCCCTGGATGCCCATACCCACTCTTTGGCTGAGACGTCATGACTAAGATGGGAGCACAAATCTACTTTGGCCCTGAGGGACTGCAAGTTCTAAATGAGAAGGACTCCATACATACCATGACTGTGGCTTTAGAGGGAGAATATAAGCTCTATGACATATCCTCTCTGAACACTGGCAAGGACCTCAACCTGGAGAGGTCATGGGCAGATATTCCATGGATATGAGTGGACAGAAATCCCATGGGGCTAGCCAAACATTGAGCTACAATCCTGAAACAGTTCAGCTAGAACCAGTTCAGCCAGAGTTCGTCAATACCCCATGCCATTGGAGGCAAAATTAGAAATAATGCCGTATATAGACCAACTCTGGGAAAAAGGAATACTAGTTCCTTGTCCATTGGCCTGGAATTCCCGTCTTTCCATTAAGAAAACCACATTCCAGTGACTACCAGCCAGTGTGG
>NW_021604592.1:1016710-1036104 GCF_004785775.1 Grammomys surdaster
ATGGACTACCCAATGAATGGTAGATTTAAGAATGGGACAGATCTTTCGTTCATTTATGGTCATCCCTGGATGCCCATACCCTTTTAAATCTAGGGATTTAAAAGCATCCCTGCCTTTGTTCAGGCACTCCATGAAGATCTGGCTGCATACTGGAAGGCCCACCCCTAAATAGCCCTCTTGTCATTTGTTGATGACCTTCTTACAGCTGCCCCAGATAAAGACACTTGATATGTAGGGACTGACACATTACTCAGAGAACTGGACTGGAAGATACCAGGTGTCTTTAAAAAGAGGTGTAGCTCTGTTGAAAGGTGGGTAAGATACGCAAGGGGTGACAATACCTGGTTGTCTTAGACTTGAAAATAGAAGATCCTCAATATCCACATTCCTGAATCTCAGCATCAAATTTGTGTGTTCTTGGGCTCTGCAGGGTTCTGCAGACTCTGGGTGCCAAGGGTTTATGGAGATTTCTAAGTGCCTCTATGAGGCCACTAGGAGGCAGGAAAATACCTTAAATTGGTCTCATGAGATGCACAAAGCTTTCCATATTCTCATGGAAACTGCTACTACAGTAGCTAAGAAGCCCCTGGAAGATATCATTCCCAGGTATGGATTGCCTTCATTCATGGGATCTGACAATGAGCTGACCTTCATCTGTTAGGTAACACGGTCTCTCACTAAAATTATGGGGACAAATTCATTGTGCCTGCCATCCTCAGAGTTAAAGACAGATAGAAATAATGAGTTGAACCCTAAAAGAAACATTAACTAAATGATCTCTAGAAACTGGTGGTGACTGTGTGACTCTCCTTCCCTATGCCTTATACAAGGCTTGACACACCTCTACACATTAGGCCTAACTCCTTTTGACTTACTATATGGGAGAATGGGAGACTCCCTCATCACCACTACCATCATCTAACTTTCAACCTGAAATTCTTGTAGAATATGATCATTAAAACTTTCTGGAGTCTATGCAGGCTCTCTACGTGTGTCAACACAAATATGGCCAAGCATCCTTCAAATCTGTGTCTGCACTCCTCCCTATCCCCATTGCTTTGGATCAGATGACCAGCTTGGATTAAGAGACTCAATCACAGAACACTTCAGCCATGCTGGGAAAGTCCACACACAGGGATCCTGATGAAAACCACAGCTGTAAATTCGATGGAATAAAAATATGAATTCATCACTTTCATGTCAAACCTCAGGACCAAAGAAGACCCAGCAACTACATCCTCAATGAGAAAGACTGCCAGACCAACCAAAGGCATCAGGGTAGAAACACCTGTGACACTCTCAGGATCTTCTAAAGCTAAGACTTTATAAATCCTGATGTTTACTATTATAGCGCTGGCTTAAGCTGATGGTAGCCACCGTGAGCCACTTAATATCAGCTGGATGATTATTCACACTGCTACTGACACAAAAGTCTACTCCATCTCTTACTCTTATAAGGTTTTTCAAAGAACAGGTTTCCACAGTCCAACTCATGGTATTAAAATCTCAGTATCAACCCCTAAACCCCAATCAAGGAGTTGAGAAGGAGCCAAACTCAAGGGTCAAATGAGAAGTTTAAAACATGAGAATTCGAAATATTTTGGTTTCCCAGAGAAGCAGACAAGGGTTCTCAGGAAAACTTCAAACAAGGGTTATTAATCTATGACAGCAATGGCCCTGGCATCCGTTGCTGGGACAGATAACAAGCCCAAGGGCTGAGTCAGTTCCTGAAAATTATCTAAGGCCTAATCAATATAGCAACCAATTATAAATGTTCTAATATAACTGCTGCCTACCTAGCCAATCATATTAGAAGTTACCTAGCTGTCCCTGGAAATCACCTATCTGTGCTTAAAAGGAGCCTGAGAGCTCATCTTAGGTTCTTCATTTTATATGAATGGATGCTCCCCACCCCACCCCACCCCCACACACATACATGTGGCTTGTTTTGGCAGAATAAACACTCGTCACTTTTGCATACTCTCTGAGTCTGGCGTCATTCTTCAGCTACTCTCAGATCCTTACAATATGTATAAACATACTCATGCATGTGTATAATAGCAATTAGTGTAAAAAGAAAGCCAAGGATTTGAAGGAGAGTGGGAGGAGTTGAAGGAAGGTGGGGTAGAGTTGAATGGGTTTGAATGGAGGAAAGAAACAGAAGAAATGTTGTAATAAAATTATAATCACAAAAATATAAAAAATTGACTTATTTAAAACCATCTATTCTTCATTAGAAATCAAATCACTGGTAGACAGTTTTCTTGGTATATGAATTTTACATTGATTGTTACGTATTTTTCTCTCAACAGAGATTAACTATTTAGAAATAAATGAAAATACTATTATCTTTAAAAAGTTTTTTTCTAAGAACATAAACTTCAAAGTTTAGCATATGCTTTAATGCTCTATAATTTCTTTATTACAATATTCATGTACCAAAGAAACTGAAGTACAGTTCTTAAAGCTAAAAAAGAAACACTTTATGAGTGAACATTTAAATTAATTCACTACAAAAATTATCCCATAATGAATGAAATTTTTATTATAATACGAGCTTGATTTCACCTAGCCTGTGTACATCAGCATCACAAAAGAATAACTCCATCTCCTAGTTGACTCTTCTAAATGTAGAGGGGGCCAAAAAGTAATTGCCTTAATGCCTCATCTTCTGAGACAATTCCTTCCTTCTGCTCTATGAGTAAGTCATTTAAACAGAGCACTATGTCAATCTTGAGGAGATTTGTATTGAAAACTCCAGAAATTTTCTAGTCATGGCTACATTAATAGATCATACATTAATAGATCCTGGAAATTCCTTTATACTAAGGCACAGATTGACAAAGATAATTCTTAGATCATTGGCAAAGATAATTCTCAGATCACAGAATGGTTGAAATTTGGGTTATATACTTTAAGAAGAAATAGTTTCTTCTATGCTGATAGTTTTCATGAAACTTAAACACAAAAGAACATACATGATATACACTCACTGATAAGTGAATATTAGCCCAAAAGCTCAGAATACTCAACATACAATTCACAGACCACATGAAGCTCAAGAAGAAGGAAGACCAAAGTGCCAATGCTTCAGTCCTTCTTAGAAGGAGAAATAAAATACTCAAGGGAAGAATTACAGAGACAAAGTGTGTATCAGAGACTGAAGGAAAGGCCATCCAGAGACTGCCCTACTTGGGGATCCATCTCATATACAGACACCAAACCCAGATACTATTGTGGATGCCAAAAAACTGATATAGAGCTTGTATAGTTTACTGATAGGAGCCTGATATAGTTGTCTTCTGAGAGGCCTTGCCAGAGTCTGACAAATGCAGAGGCAGATGCTCGAAGTCAACAATTGGATGGGGCAAGGAGTCCCCAGTAGAGGAGTTAGAGAAGGACTGAAGGAGATGAAAGGATTTGCAACCCATAGGAAGAACAGCAATATCAACCAACCAGATCCCCTAAAGTTCCCAGGGAATAAACCATCAACTAGTGACTACACATGGAGGGACCCATGACTCCAAGAACCTATGGAACAGAGGATGGCCTTGTGACACATCAATGGGAGGAGGGACCCTTAATACTGTCGGGGCTTGATGCCCCAGTGTTGGATAATACCAGAGCAGGGACAAGGGAGTTGGTGGGTGGGTGGAGGAGCACTCTCATGGAAGCAAGGAGAGGCAAGATGGGACCTGGGGTTTCTGGAGGGTAAACCGGAAAAGGGGATGACATTTAGAATGTAAATAAATAAAATATTCAATAAAAAGGAAATAATAATAGTAATAAACTACTAAGCAATGGTCTCACCTCAACTTACATGTGATTGATTTTCTTGTTCTGGATTTCTACAAGAGCAAAATCAGACAAGAAGATACCTTTTATTTTTGATTTTTTTGCTTTTTTTCCTTAAAATATTGTGACATATCTATTTCCTCCTAATTGAAATATTCCTTCCTGGAGAGAGGTCCCTTAGGTCACACAAAGCAAACAGAATCATAGGTCTCAGGAAGAAACAAAACTTACAAGCTTCAGGAAACTCCTGAAACTTACAACAATCATCTCACTGTGTGTGGGGCTGCAATTCAGGCAAGAATCTCAAGGAATGCAGCTTTCTTTGATGAGTCCCCAGCATGCTGAGATGGACTTTTGAGTAATTCATCCTCAGTGAACCATAAATACTCCAAGAAATTGCCCTATACTCATACTTCTATATTCCTATAATTAATCTCAACCAAATGCATTCATTCTTTAAACTGCATTTTGATATGAATTTTCCTATAGTCTGTCATTATTACTCTACCTAAAATGAAGAGATATTTATTAATGCCTTCCCAAGAACAGTCACAAAACAAATGTAAATAATCAAATCTGAGGTGAAGAAGCCATATTTATTTTCACACATATAGTCTTATAAAGCTTACTTTGATCTTCTTTTGGAATTACAATATATGTTAAGGCAGTAATGTTGGCTCAAGGAGTACCAAGAATATCTTTACTTCTCTCAGGATTTCACATTTCATTTTCTACATATTGACACAACCTTTTCTTTTTTTTTTTTTACAATGTGTTGTTACCTCCCTCCAGAGCCACTCTCCCATAGTTCATCAACCCATTCCTCCTCTTCCCTATCTCCAAGTGGATATTCCCCAATACCCCTGCCACACACAGTCTCCAGACCTCTCCAGACCTTATTCGCTGGGACCTCAAGGATCTCTTTAGGCTCCTCATCTCTCACTGAGGCCAGGCCAGGCAGTCCTCTGCTGTATATCTGCCCTGGCCTCGGACCAGGTCCTGTATACTGTCTGGTTGGTGGCTCAGTTTCGGAGAATTCTCAGGGGTCCAGGTTAGTTGAGACTGTTGGTCTTCTTATGAGGTCACCCTCCCCCTCAGCCTCTTCCAGGCTTTCCCTAATTCAACCACAGTGGTTCCTGACTTCAGTCCATTGGTTGGCTGTAAATATCAGCCTCTGTCACAGTGAACTACTTGTTGGGCCCTTCAGAAGAGAGCCATGCTAGGCTCCTGTCTGTAAGCACACCATAGCATCAGTAATAGTGTCTGGCCTTGGACCCTCCCCCTGAAATGGATCCCAAGTTGCACTGGTCAGTGGACATCCTTTCCCTTAGTCTTTACTCCATTTTTATTCCTGCAGTTCTTTTAGACAGGAAAAATTCTGGGACAGAGTTTTGACTATGGGATAGAAACCCCATTCCACCACTTGATGCCCTGTCTTTCTACTGGAGGTAGACTAAAAAAGGTCCCTCTCCCTACTGTACAATATTTCATCTAAGTTCCCTCCCTTTGAGTCCTGAGAGTCTCTCACCTCCCAGGTCACTGGTACATTATAGAAGGTACCCCTACCCTCAACCCCCTGCCCTAAGGTTATATTTTTCCATTCATTTTGCTGACCCTTAGCGCTTTTGGATATATGCTCAAAGAGTGGTATAGCTGAATCTTCAGATAGATCTATTTCCAATTATCTGAGGAACCTCCAGATTGATTTCCAGAGTGGTTGCACCAGTTTGCAATCTCACTAGCAATTGAGAAGTGTTCCTCTTTCTCCACATTTATCATCAACATGTGCTTTCATCTGAGTTTTTGATCTTAGCGATTTTGATTGGTGTAAGGTGGAATTTCAGGGTCAGTTTGACTTGCATTTCCCTGATGATTAAAGACTTTGAACATTTCTTTAAGTGCTTCTAGGCAATTTGAGATTCCTGTGTTGTGAATTCTATGCTTAGCTCTATACCTTTTATTTTTCCTTTGGACTGGGTTGTTCGTTTTTTGGAGGTTAGCTTCTTGTGTGTTTTAAGGCAGTTTAGATATTACCTTAACATTTTCAGAAGGTCGGATCAGCCTGCCTCTATTGCTTCTGGGTCTGTGTTAAAACTGGAGAGTATGATCAAAGCAGAGGCATGTGACTGGGCATTGCTTTAGGGGGTAGTGAAGCACAAATATTTCTTCTTCTTTAATTCCACCCTGAATTCCACTGTATGGTTGATGCTTCTTACATTTGAGAAAATTCTTCTCCTTTAGTTAATTTTTCTGGAAACCCTATCAGAAAAAAAATCAGGAGTGTTCTTTACTAATTTCCAGCAATTTTCAACCTAAGTAAGTAATTATTCAGGAGTAGCAATCACACCTGGTTATAAAAAGACAAAGATATTCATTTCCCATTTTTAGGTTTATTTTATATATTAGTGTTTTCCTGCATGCTTGCGCGTGTGTGCACACACGTGCGCGCGCGCGTACACACACACACACACACACACACACACACAATGAAATACCTACCTGCATAATTGAGGCCAGAAGATAGCATCAGATTGCCTGGATCTAGATTTTCAAATAGTTGTGAGCTACAATATGGACACTGTGAACTAAGTCCTGGTCCTCTCCAAGAGCAGTAAAATCTCTTAACCACTAAGCCAACTTTTCTAGTCTAAGATTTCAGTTTCAAATCTCACTTCACTTGCTAGGAATCAAATTCAAAACAGGAATCAAATTCAAAAATATTTTTATTTACTTTGAAAATACATTTACATATTTATTCGGTAATATCAAACTTCAATATTGAAGGATTTTTGTGAAACTTAGGAATCTACTTTCTAAGCATAGTTGTACACACAGATGTCAGTATTTTTCATGGGCTTTTTCCACCACAGAACTTATTTTCTCAAATGACATTTCTAAAACAATGTTATCTTCCAATTCTATGTTCATGGTTGCTTATTGTATGTCAAATTGACATAAGGAATACTCACTGGAGAGGGGGAGCCTCAACTGAGCAAATGACTCAATAAGATTAGACTATAGGCCGACATCTAGGATAAAAAAAGTCTCAGTACTAAAGAGCAAGGCAAATACCTTAATGTGCAAAAATTTTATTACTTTGACAGTAATAGTTCATTCAATGAAAATTTACTTTATGAAAGGCACATTATCAAGGCATATAAATTATTAAAAAGCTTGTCAAGACTTTATTTTGAATAATCCTTTTAGTAAGCATGTAATTCCCAGCCAAAAAGATTAATATTGACTAAATTGTTGTGCACACTATTCACATCCACTAGAATTAAAGGGTAAACTGATTAATTCAAGAAATTTTTTATAATAAAGTGTCATGTCAAATTGGGTTGTTAGTCACTCTTTAATTCTGCAGATCCTTTTACATATTCTGAATTGTATGAGTTATTCACTCTGTTCTGTAAATATTTTTGAGTATGAAAGAGGTGTGAGCTTATTCCCTAACATGTTATTGGAATATATGCCTTTTTTCTTTAATTTCTTAATACTTAAGGATGGTTTTAAAGATGTTAAAACTGGCTAACATCTTCTCAAGCATACGTGCATAAAAGATAAGAGCTGGAGATGAATCCCAAGTGCTTGAGGAATGTTTTAGAATGGCATTTTCATATCGGATTTCACAAGACTACTATAAAGGATGAAGTCTTTTAAAACACACAAAAACTGTGGTTAATAGAATGAATCAAACTAAATGGTGCTGTTCACCCTTTACCCACAATTTGGAAAATATTAAAGCTTCAGCTTGATAACCTGTCAATCATTTATATAATCACATCCACTAGATCTCATGGGTACCAAAGACATTATTCATGTCTATTTAATTCATGCCTATTAATCAGCTGCTTTGGCTAAGCCTAGCTAATTTCTTTCCCCTGTGCTACTGGTATAATTAGTAACATATTATCCCCATCACTCAGAGACTGCCATGATGAACCCTGCCATTGTTTGATATGTGTTCACTTCCTGGCTTCACTGAAAAGTGCTTCTTTAATTTTTATATATGCAACATAATTGTTTTTCAATAGGGAGTATTAAGAAAATAAATCTGTCACATTAATGTATGAAGTGACAGATAACTTACAAATATTTTAATAGAATCATTTATCCTGATTACTCTGAGGATGGTCTGTGACTCCATAAAGAATTTACAAACCTTGTTCTTATTCTGGATGCGGGATTAGGAAAGTCTGCAAGTTCTTACTCCACAGTAGAATTAAGTTTTATGCTTACAACTATAAAGAGAAAGAAAATGGATGCTACTGCATCAAATATGCTGTTTATTTCCTATATATATTACAGTAGACTAATCTAGACTTAATAGAGGATTAAGAAAAAAACTGAATAGTGATGATATCTACAAACAGAAATTGCAAACCTGAAAATTGTGAAAGTTATCATCTTTAAAGGATAGATCCAAAAACAACTGGCAAAAAAAAAACAGATCAATAAAATTATTCCTAATGATATTCAGCTATACTCATAGATCATTTTCTTCTCCAATCATCACCACAGTGGCTTCCTCTAGAAACTGATGGGTCTGTGTAACCTATAGCCAGACATTATACAGAAAGAGTCTAAATTAATGGTGCTCATAAGATCCCTCCCTTCAGAGATTGGGGAATCCTGCAAAAATGAAAAGGTTAAAAATGGACTGTAGTAGTCAAAGGGGATGAAGGACACATGGAGAACACAGCCTAATGAATAAACTAAGTAGAATTCACATAGGCCACAGACAGAAATGGCAAACATGACACCTGCATACTTCTGCCCCAAGTTCTCTGTATACATGTTATGGCTGCTATGTTGGTATTCTTTTGAGATTCCTAACTGCATGAACAGGTGTATAACTGATCCTTTTGCTTGCCCTTGAGACTCATTTTATCCTCTTGTGTTCTTTGCCCAACTCTAGTATGAAAACTTCTGCCTTGTCTTACTGTACCTTGCTTTGTCCTGTCTGACTGTTGTCTCTTGGAGACTTGTTCTATTTCTGAAGAGGAATGTGGAAGAGAGGAAGGGTCAGTAACTAGCAGGAGGAGAGGAAGAGGAAACTGATTGAAATGTAAAAAACAAGAAAACAGAAAGCGGGGTGGGGGAGCCTTTGTTTTACTGTGGTAATTGATGCTGGCCAGCTAGTCCTAAGAGATTAGTAGCATTAAAACCAAAACCAAACAAACACCCAGCATCCTTGAGGTGAAATCTTCTGGGGAAGAGTTTCCTTACAATTAGCATATAGAAACTGTGTTCCAGAGGCAGCCTAGTTAGCCCCTCATGCTAGCAGCTGAAATTGGTAGTATAAGATCACCAAAGTGGGACTTGTTTTGAAGGCATGAAGGTATCATTAAGAACATCTGAGGATTGGCTCTGTGAGAGGCCCAGAGAGGACATAACTGAAGCTGTAGCCTCAGTGGCAGTTGATGGCCCAGGATTGAACAAGTCATGCAGAAAAGATGAGACTTAGCATCAGGAAGATAGCCTAAGAGAGACTACTGGTGAAAGTGCAGGCCAGTTGCAATAGACATTCTCAGTATTTTAGAGATGCTCGTACTGTGGAATGATCATCAAGAACAGTATCAGCCTTGAAGTGGACCCTACCAGAGCTTAGAAGGAAAGCTGTGTGTGCTGCAGAGCACAGACCTTTAGAAGTGATTCAAGCCATTTAGAGGAGCCCAGAAGATTGTGACTGAATCCCAACATTATACATTGTGTTATCTATACAGTTGGGAGTTTGGTTTTCCTTCATTCAGATTGTTATTGTGCTGTGGTTTGTCCCTCTAGAAGTGAGAAAATATTTAATTTATTTTTGACATTACAAGATCACACAGTTGAGAAACTGGATTTTTAATTTTTTTTTTTTATTTTTACTGGTTATTTTATTTATTTATATTTCAAACATGGACCAGACTGTTGTGATTAGTGTAGTACCTGGGCTGGTGGTCTTAAGCTCTACAAGAAAGCAGGCCTAACAAGTCATGAGGATCAAGACAGTAGGAAGCACTCCTTAATGGTCAATGTATTAGCTCCTGCCTCCAGGTTCCTACCATGTTTAAGTTTCTGCTTTGTAGGCATAATATTTTATATACTGTAAAGTTTAGCCTTGAGTTAGTCAAATGCTGATTTCTCTGCCCTCATATCTTATTTCAATCTAGACTTGGCATTGTAGTGCTTATATCAAGAGTTTCTAGTCTCAAGTTCCTTTTCTGCCTTGTCAGTAAATGCTGATATCCAATGGCTGGGCAAAATAGAGAATATGACAACTCATCCTATTCTCAGAGGAAGTAGGACAGATGAAGATTCAGATCAGCTTGTAGGATACAAAAATTGGAGCCATGAAGAAGGGTTCTGAAGAGCCATGTGAATAATAACATGGAAGTATCAAGGGATGGGGCTGGAGGGTAGCCAGATTGGCCTAGGAAGTAAAGTGAAATCATTTAACTGCTCAGCTATTGAGGTACAGTTTTGAATAAATCTTATTTTTCTGTGTAGTTATTGGGAAGTAGTATAAGGGAACAAAAATAACCTCTGATTAGTTCACTATTGTTAAGGATAATTCATTTACAGTGTTGTTCTGGCTTCCTTCAATTATGGACTACATTGTGAAAGTATATCCCAAATAAACCTTAGCCCCCCCCAAAAAAAAATAAATTAAAGGCCAGAATTTTAAGATAATGAATAAGGTCACAGCTAATTACAATCCTGTTGTAGAGAAACTTTAATCCAGCAATATGGCTGCTCTGGCATCAGATCACATCCAAAGTCATTCTAGGTCACTGTGATTCAGTTGAAATACACATTTGTAGGGCCGTGAAGGGATGATTTGGTCTCCCTGGTAGAGCGAATGGACTCCTACATGAGGCCTACATTCCCATTAACCTGTACCTTGCAGAGAAGCTCCTCCCAGAGAGGTTTGCATCACCATCCACACCTACAGGCAGAGTTCATGACTAACTGGCTTCAGTTCCGAGAGATTTCCGTATTCATGAGTTACCTAAAGGCCAGGGGGTGGGGGCGTAGCTCAATTAACTTATTCCTCCCCAGTCCCTCCTCTTTTCCCCTCCCTATTTAAGTCAGCTCACCCCTGGCTGAACTGGGGTGGGAGGGGGGATACATATCCAGATCCATCCGCCATAAAAATAAATCTCTTAAACCCATGGACTCCACTCGTCTTCTGGGGCCTACTGTCCAAAGCTTCCAGCCTTAGGAACTCAGGACCTTCCTCCTGTTTGTGGGACCCACCCGCATGGAAAGCCTCCAGTACTCCGCCATGTGATTTTTTTTCCCCACACATGTTTAACCAACTGGATGGACTACAGACACACTTTTAGTACACACCTTTAATATCAAACAATGATGTATAATTGAGGAATAGACAACAAGATAAATTAAGTATTTGACAGAATGAGTCAGAGATAAGATACATTTTACATTTAGTTCTCAGGAGAACAGCAGAGGAAAGAATGAAGACATGAAAGATCAGTGCAGAGAGAGAAAGAGAAGAGAGAGATGGGGGGAGGGATGGAGGGAGGGAGGGAAGGGAGAAGGGAGAGAGGAAGGGAGGGAAGCCATTTTTACTGGGACAAGTTTATAGAGACATATTGCAAGTGAAAACACAAGGAGCTGGAGAATGAGAATAAGCCAGCTTACAACAGCAGCGTTAGTTTGATGTCAAGCAGAGCAATTTAGTCAGAAGCTATGAGAAACCAGCTTTACTCAGTGAGTTTGGAGAGGAGTTTTGTCCAAAACAGCTGATTTAAACCAGTGAGCCAGAGTTCAGAAGGAACTAGAAAGTGTGAGTTTATTCAGGAGTAAGCCTCTGAGAAAACAAATACATCTGGCTAGTAAAAGTTACTTTTACACCTGTAAATAAGATTTGCAAGCACATTATATTAAAATTATCACTGTGAAAAAATATGACCTGGTGATTTCTGTGTCAACTCACAAAAAGAAGAAATTCAGATTGCAGTTATATCATGTGATCTGATGTACCACATCCCTGCTTCAATTTATCATGGAAAGCCTGCATCTCCCTTACATTTGATTTGATATCATCAAGATTTTACACATTAACAAACTTAAAGGTAGAAATGTCTATATGCACATATGTAATGACAAAGTTGGGATTCAAAGATAGATCAATTAGATTAATCTGTTAATTAAATTAACCTTTGGCCCAATAACTGCATGGATAATGGTGTAAGTATGGAGAGCGATGAGAGATACTGATATACTGGATATATTGAAAATGCAATCTTTTTGGAACAATAACATATTTTAATATTTCTTTTGAATTAGCCATTTAAAATACGAAATTAGTTCTGCTTCCCAAGTTGAAACACACATATAGCACCATTATTGGATAAGAACTTGTAGCTAGCTTGATCATAGGCCCAGGAAGAACGTTGTATTATTATTTTGCTAAATGGATATATCATAAATCTGATTCCTAATAGCTCATTGCTAACCCCATGTATTAATGCATCTCTTAAAATCCTACTTGTATTAAATGATGACTAACATATTGATCCAAAATGAGACAAGATTTTAAAAAAGGAAGGCTCATGAAATGCTTATCCCTAAATGTAACATCTGTATTTCACCCTTTCCAACCACCCTTTCCTCAGGGATCACTGTGGATGATGGAATAGAAACAGTTTAAGAGACAAAGAGTGTAGGTGAATACAAGGAAACTCAAAATGCAACAGGGAAGTGACACTGTTACACAGTGAGTGTAACAGCAGCATACTCAGTCCAGTATAATCTTAAACCAGACCAAACACCAGCACAGAGAGCACAGAGAGTAAACGTGGACATGAAGCCAAGAAACCATTCTTAAGTGGTAGCTGCTGAAACAGTCGGGTTTTGTTGTTGTTGTTGTTGTTGTTTTTTGTTTGTTTGTTTGTTTGTTTGTTTTTTGTCAGTATTGCCTTTAGGAGCCAGACTATATTCCAGTAGAATCTACACATTTGTTAATATATGAGCAGCATAAGTTCTACTTGATAAAGATTAAAAATAAGTTAACGGACATCAGAAAGTTGAGTGGGTGAATCTGGTAGGAGTTGATTGAGGGGTGAATATAGTCAAAACTCATCATATGAAATTTTCAAAAATCTAAAATATTTTTAAAGGAAAAGAATTATCTTTTCAGAAAGTATATCCTCAAAAAAATTTAAAATAAGAATTGTTATGTCTACATTGTCTTTATCAAATATAAATCATTATTCTGAATCAATCTTTCTTGATTAAAGTATACAAGTTTAATAAATTATTAATCTAGTTATAGACAAAAATTTGCATGGTTTCATTTATATAATTATTTCTTTCTTTAAATTTTACAAATTTAATTTGCAATAACTTAAAACAGATATACTTAAGGTCTTACAAACACTGATTAGTACAACACAGAAAATGATGAATTAACCTTTAACTGTGATCAAACATGCCAGGAAACTTAAGGGTAGGACCATATGACTGAAGCGATAGTGGCCAGATAGTCAGCACCCACTGACACTACTGAACTGCCAACAGAGCTGTGAAAGAGTCAGATGGAATTCTAAATAGTCATTGCAGACATTATGCATCACTCAGTTGGGAATACTGAGGCATGTCACTATGGACAAGATTGTATGTAAAAAAAGTTATTTTGTACCATCCTGGACAGTAGTAACACTGTATTGAAGTCTCTGAGATTTGCTGAGATCATCCAATCTGATTTCAGACAGTCATCTTGTAGACTCAGCAAGGTAATGGATTTAAATATTGATGGCTCTTCCGTCATAGTTTAATTATATTCCATGGCTTCACTTATTAATATCCCATAACATGAACATACGAATTTTGAAGAAATGTAAATATTCAGCTTATTTAGTGATAGAAAAATTTAGGCGTAGTGTGAAAACTATTCACATGAATCCTAGACAGCATATGCAATCAAAATGAGATTGGTTAGATGAGACAGTTGCATAACATCCTTGGCAAGGTTTTCCTAAGGTTAAAAAGTAATAAATTAGGCATGACTCTTCATCAACTTCTATATTTAATTAAAATTGATTGATTTTTTTTTAGGAAAACACCTAAATACAAGTAAAACTAGGAAAACTTAGAAAGTAACTTTTAAGGAATTAAAAGTATAAAATTAGAAGTAGAAAACACATAAGATAAACTTAAGAAAAACATTCTTTTGTCAGACTAGTCAAACTTTTTCTATAGAATTTATTGGGGAGTAATCTCATGGTCAACATCTATCTGGAGCATGGGGAACATATCGATTAGAGGGAGAGATTTAACTGTGATATGGTTGAACCATCAATGTTACAGAATGCCATAAATTCTGACACTGGATGGCCCTCAAGGGGAGACTTAAATGAATCAAGATATCCAGGGTTTTAACAGATGTAACAGGTCATTTGATGTGAGGTTTTTCAGGTGGCATAGCCTTGGGGAAGATGGCTTCATTTGTCTGAGTAACATTCTAGTGAACAGTCTCGGCTATAAACCAAGAGTGGGCAGCTCTCCCAGCAACTGGTAGAACATGTGTCATTATATCATCCAAAATGCTGGTGCTATCCTGGGAGGACACAGTTTGGACAATTGCCTCCATTCTCATACATGGTAAATTAAATATGCATACATATAAACAATTGAAGATGTGAAGACAGGAACCCAAAATATATACACACAGCAGCTGTGCAGGAAGTAGTACATGTTTACTAGCATCTATGGGAATATGTATGAATATTAATTAAACAATAGTTGCTAATTAAGAACAAACTTGATTTGAGTAAATTATTGAGATACTTCTTCGCAAATGCAATTTCATTTAGCAAAGGAGAATCTGTAATTTGAGTCCAAATTCACATTTCTGTCCATAGAAAGGAAGTTTTAACTATTGTATCCAATTTTATTGTTTAGTTCCAGCGTATCTGGAAATTCTATGTTCAATGGTAAAATAAAAGCCTTTCAGAATAATCCAGAAATTTATTTTATCTGAAACAAAAATATTTACAGTCTGGTTGATTGACACATTTTAAAGCCTAACCATTTATTCATACTCAAAACCAGAATTTTCCAGTTAAAATAAGCTAGTAACAAAAATATTCACGTAAAATTCTTCTTCCTTTCAACAGATGTAAAATCTTTAAAAGCCTCTTGAGATATGAACTGATCCAATAAGTGACATAAAATTAAATGATACAATCTGAAACAGTTTTGGGATATCTATACTTTGAACAAATAATCAAAGCAATGCAACTATTCCATTTAGTTGTTTATGGATTGCCACTAAACATCTCTAATATGCCTTCATATGGAACTAGAGCAGTCTCTGTCTACTACAGCAGGCTCCTAAACTAAGTGTTCCTCCCATCCCCACGTTGGTGCTACAGTTTAATGTCGTTGTATTCTGAACTTGTGCTAGAAGTTAGCAAATCTTGTTGAGGGACAGTATATTTTGATGTTTCAAGGCCGTGCTTTGTAAAATTGAATTAAAACAAGTCAGAGTTTCCTTTCTGTCCCCTTTTTGCATCCTCTGTCATTTGTTGGGAAAGATGGTATTAAGAAGCTCTGTTCTAATTTAGGGATTTTTGGTTTGGTTGTTTGTTTCTATTTACAATCCTAACCAGCTTGCCTCAGTGAGAATGACTGCTGCTGCTTCCCACATGGTTTCAGTAAGTTCAAGCTGGGGACAGGAGTTCTGCTCCTCACAAGATTTCTCTGTGAACTCAGCTACCACTGCTGCCCTGGTCTTGTTCTTCCCTCTACAGTAAATGAAGCTGGGGGTGGGGGGGTGGGCCTGGTAACCTCCTACCTACATTAAGCAAGTTAGTTATGGGTTTCATTTACTTCCTTCCTCTTAGTCATTACTGTTTCTTTGTCTGAGGGCCACTGTCTTGTAAATCATTATTTCATTTATCTTAGTGGTTTTATTTTCATTTCAAGGGAGAGTGCAAGTTAATCTCTATAAAAACACATTGTTCATGATTATATATATATATATATATATATATATATATATATATGGTATCCTACTATCTGTTCACTACCTGTATTCACTATATATATGAAAAATTATCAGTCATGAGATGTCTGTTCTAAATCAAATAAATTTCATGATACAAAATATCTACTTGTGCCCCACGCAATTATCTCGCCAGCAAGAATGCACGCAGACACCAGGATCCTTCTGCAGCAAAACTTTTATTGAGATGTGAAGAGGAAGACCCCGAAAAGGCACTGCTTAAATACACCCTGGAGCGGCGTGTACATTTCTGGTTGGCTGCTTGCTCAGAAGCGCATATACGCCCCGGGATGGGCCATGACTTGGCGCGCATTTTCCACTTGCACAATGGACAGTTAATCAGTAAACTTGGGAGAGCACCGGATGCCAGCGCCTTCTTACAACGGCGAATACTGTCACCGTTCACCGCAGCTCTCCACATCTACTGAATGCATACTTTCTTTATGGCTCATTATAGGAAGCATAAGTCACTATTCTTTCATTCTGTACATGCTCATTTAATAACAAGCCTGCATCTATCAATATTATAGATGCTGATTTAAAAAGATATGGAAATATCAAATAGAAACCTCGAATAAACTATAGCCTATGTTTAGGAAAAGATAGCAGGAAATAAACTTACAAAATTAATATAATAGTATTTGAAATTTAAAAAGTCCAGTGGTAATAGAGACAATGCAGTGAAAAATCTACTCATACAGTGGTAGAAAAACAAATAAAGTGATGAATACTTTTGAATAGTGCTAGAATATAAAAATGGGTGAAATATTCTCAGAGATTTTAAAATAAAGACATTTATAAATTATACTTTGTACTTATGTTTAAGATACATTGCAGGAGTAACAGTAACAAACTGAAGGTATTCTACCTAAATTGATACATTGAAAGTGAATTCCAATCTAACTCTACTAGAAATTGTAGCTCTGGGGAGCTCATTTAGGTCATGAGCACAGGGCTCAGGATTAACAGAATTCAGGAAGAGGATGAAAAGAATACCATTGGTCCTCATGCCATGTGCAGTCATGGACATGACTTGGTCTATGGACTGAACATTGTGCTTCCACCACATAGACTTCGCCAGTGCCTTAAGTGTGAACTTCATAGCCTATAAAGCAATGATAAATGAATTGCTATTGTTCTTAAGCTAACCATTCTGATGGCTATTTTGTAGCAACACAAGTAAACTAATACGATGTATTAGGTACTTGTCTTTTGTATAATAAAACATGCTGAGCAAAAAAGTTTTTTGGAGGAAAGAGTTTATTTGGTCCCTAATTCTAAATGGAAACTCTACAATGGCATAGGTGTCATGGAAGGCAAGGGGCAGGTATCAAGGGCAGAAGAAGAGTGACAGATCATATCTTCAAGCACAGGCAAGTAGAGAGAATGACTGGAGGTTGAGAACAGCTATAAAAATCTCAAGTCTCTCCTGAAATAATGTATATCATCAAGTAAAGAACTCCTAATGGTTCTGTAACATTTCTCAAAGAACTCCACTATCTGGGAACCAAGTACTCCAATACCTAAGCCATGATTGACATTCATCATTTAAACCATTAGAGATGCTAATTAAAGATTCCTCAGTAGAAATGACCCCTTTGGGATAAAGAGATGACTCAGCAGACAGGGGCATGTGCTATTCCTTCAGAGGAGCTCAGTTCAGTTCTTAGCACCTATATAAGTTGACATATAGACTATTTAAGACTCCAGGTTCTAGATATCCAACACTTCTGGCCTCTAAGGGTGTTCACATTCACATGTATGTACTCACACATAGACACACACACACACAGACACACACACACATGCATACACACACACACACAGACACACACACACATGTATACACACACAATTTTTAAAGTAATAAGCAGAAATAAAAGTAGAAATGATTTTATTTAATAACATGAAAATAAAAAAATATACATATTGATGAATTTTCATGCTGATATTTGAAAGCTAATATACATGACAAAGTGAAGTGAATCCTATCTACTTCACTAAATCTTACCTGTTTCTTGATTAAAAAACTCCCAATATTAAAGTTTCAGGTAGCTTTTGTTTAGGAATAAATTTCTTTTAGTTTATGGAACTATTATGACTAAATGCCAGTGATTACTTTCTCTTTCTTCGTCTATGTTTGTCTATGAGTTCTTTGTATGTATTGTACTTAATATATATTGAAATATTCTAGTTTTCATTATATTTGCTATTTTGAATTATACAGAAAGTCAGGTAATACATTTAGTTCCTTAGAGAAGTAAATCTTCCTCTGTCATTAAGGAAAATCTATCAATATCCCTATTCTTACATAAATTTTATGAAGAAATATTGACATCCAACTCATTTCTATATTTTGGCATTCCAATAAGTCAAGGATTTCATAATATGTAGATTAAATATGCACTTTCAATAGATGCATATGAACACTGAATAACTACACAAGCAGGTAAGTTAGAAAACGATAGCTGTCTCCTTAGAGGTCTGCAAGAGCCTGACATATACAGAGGAGGATGCTCACAGCTGTGGGTCCCTGGTTCCTGAGGATGTCCCACGACGATCTCCAGACTGAAGACAGAGTGAGAACAGGGAGGGTCTGTTACTGTCTCTGTGTCTCCACTGTCCACTGGTCTCCGGCCAGGCCTGGTGTGAGAGGTCCCTGGCCTGGTGTGAGAGGTCTGGGCCAAAGGGTACAGAGTGCGAGCAGGGAGGAGAGATTGCCTGCCCCCACTGCTGTCTCTGCCAGAGTCTCCGATGTGCTCAGTCACTCCCAGGTGCTGCACCTGTCTCTTAGCACTGAGCCAGCCTGTGCTGAGCCAATAGGAAACCAGCTAGCTGGCAAGGAAGCACCTTGGTACCCTAGGAAGGTTCCGGGAGCGCAGATCTCTCCCCAAGTGTTACAGCTCTAGTGTTACACCTCATGCGACAGAATCTCTCGGACACCAGGATGATTCTCGAACACACACCTTTACTTCTCCTGAATAGAGCCCTTATATACAATTTCAGGGTGGGTTAGGGTCTGGCAGCAGATAACGCCTATTGACTTGGTCTGAGAGCTTGAAGATACCGCATCTACATGTGGGAGAGCCTGAGGCACTGTTCCTCCTGACTGATGGTCACAGACATCTCTTTGGAAGGGGCAGTGGAGGGCCGAAGCTGAATGAAAAGATCCAGGGCCTGGGGGCAGAGCCGAACACCTACCATCCTGATAAAGGTCCGGTGTTCAAGACTTGTTCAACCAGGCACCCAACTGCTTCTCTCAGCCCAGCACCCCACACACAGCTAACCATTGAACTGATCAGGGGGTTCCCTATGGAGGAGTTAGACAGAAGACTGAAGGAGCTGAAAGGTTTTGCAACCCCATGGTGAGAGTAACAATACCAACCAACCAGAGCTCCCAGGGTCTAAACTACCAGCCTAGGAGCACATAGAGAGGGACCCATGACTTCAGCTGTATATGTAGGGGAGAATGGCCTTGTTGAGCATAGGTGGGAGAGGAGATCCTTGGTCCAGTGAAGGCTGGATGCCCCAGTACGGTGAAATTCGAGGGTGGGGAGGTGGGAGTGGGGGCCTGGGG
>NW_021604592.1:1036204-1037130 GCF_004785775.1 Grammomys surdaster
GGTGGGGAGGTGGGAGTGGGGGCCTGGGGGGGAGCACATTCTCACAGAAGCAGGAGGAGGGGGAATGGGACAGGAGGTTCCAGGGTGGGGGGGGAATGGGGTAAGGGGATAATATATGAAATGTAAATAAAATATCCAAGAAAAAAAAGAAAAAAGAAAAAAATCAACGAAGGAAAACTAATGAAAAATGATTACAAATTTTAAAATAAAATAATTTGCTTATGTTAGAATTTGATTTGAATTTGAATTTGATTTTGTTAGAATTTGATATTTAAATGATGCATAATCATTATATATGTACACTGCATGTGTATATATTGCATATGTACATTTGTGCCTATGTACCAAGACTGTAAATCCTATGTTTATTTCTTAATTGATAAATATGATGTTCACACAATTCTCCATTGATTTTCTATTACTACATACAGTAGACAATAATAATAAGCATTCAAACAATATTTCCTTGATTGTGACTTATCTCACTACATTATAATTAAATAATTTTTTGATAAAATATTCTCACAGTTCACCGCAAATACTATAATAGGAAATATATGATCCAATAACTGAAGCTAACGTATGAGTGAAGCAGTCAAAAATTCAAACCTTATATTACTTTAAGATGTTTTGGGAATGCTATTAAGATAGTTGAACTATTTTATGGCTGATGACTGCAGATTTATAGGAAGAAGTATGAACTCTATCACATAAAATGGAGAAAAAACTTCTACTGACTTAGGGTTAACATAGATCTCATTCCTCTGTAGTTAACCATTATAAATTCTGGATTTATCCATAATTTATGATATTGGTGATAATAATTGTTAAAATATTGAAAACTAAGAATTATGATTATATGTCATTAGCCTCAGTAAAAAAATCAGCAACAATTCTCAATTCCGTAGCAGTGTTTCTTCTCTATT
>NW_021604592.1:1037530-1088912 GCF_004785775.1 Grammomys surdaster
GGTGGGGAGGTGGGAGTGGGGGCCTGGGGGGGAGCACATTCTCACAGAAGCAGGAGGAGGGGGAATGGGACAGGAGGTTCCAGGGTGGGGGGGGAATGGGGTAAGGGGATAATATATGAAATGTAAATAAAATATCCAAGAAAAAAAAGAAAAAAGAAAAAAATCAACGAAGGAAAACTAATGAAAAATGATTACAAATTTTAAAATAAAATAATTTGCTTATGTTAGAATTTGATTTGAATTTGAATTTGATTTTGTTAGAATTTGATATTTAAATGATGCATAATCATTATATATGTACACTGCATGTGTATATATTGCATATGTACATTTGTGCCTATGTACCAAGACTGTAAATCCTATGTTTATTTCTTGATTGATAAATATGATGTTCACACAATTCTCCATTGATTTTCTATTACTACATACAGTAGACAATAATAATAAGCATTCAAACAATATTTCCTTGATTGTGACTTATCTCACTACATTATAATTAAATAATTTTTTGATAAAATATTCTCACAGTTCACCGCAAATACTATAATAGGAAATATATGATCCAATAACTGAAGCTAACGTATGAGTGAAGCAGTCAAAAATTCAAACCTTATATTACTTTAAGATGTTTTGGGAATGCTATTAAGATAGTTGAACTATTTTATGGCTGATGACTGCAGATTTATAGGAAGAAGTATGAACTCTATCACATAAAATGGAGAAAAAACTTCTACTGACTTAGGGTTAACATAGATCTCATTCCTCTGTAGTTAACCATTATAAATTCTGGATTTATCCATAATTTATGATATTGGTGATAATAATTGTTAAAATATTGAAAACTAAGAATTATGATTATATGTCATTAGCCTCAGTAAAAAAATCAGCAACAATTCTCAATTCCGTAGCAGTGTTTCTTCTCTATTACCTAATTTAAGAATTACTATTATTGTTACCGTTATTTTGAACTAACTTTCTAACATTTAATGTTTTTACTCTTTATATAGTGTAATATCACAAGAAGACTGATTTTGTGAATCATATTTTCAGGCACATAACTTTAATGTTAAAATAATCTGTGCATATAAAATGTGCTTGGCATACTATTATGTGCTTTATAATAGTCTTTTCTAATATTTTCTTCATTATTTAGTTATTTTAATAAATTTATTAAAATAAAATTGGTAGCTGAAATCTGAAGATTATATATATATATATATATATATATATGATTTGATAAATTTGTCAACACACACACGATTAAATCATACGCACAAACAGTTACAGTAAATAGCCACATCCATTGAGTTGCCCATTTCCCTTGTTCCTCTGATATTAATTTTTTGTTGTTTTTGTGAGAACACTCAACATGAGATTGGCTTAACAAAATTGAATACAGAACCTTTCACTGCAACTACTATACTGTACCATGTGTTTCTAGAACTTACCAACCTTCCACAATCACAGCTCTGTACCACTGAACATCAATTCCCTCCCCACTTCCTCCAAGTCACCAGTGAACACCATTCTACTCTTTGCTTCTCTGCCCTTCCCTATTTTGAACACAGTCAGTAAGTAGAACCATCCAGTGATTGATCTTTTGGGTCTGGCTCATTTATTCAGAATGAAGTCCTCCAGGTTCAATCATGTTTTAAAAAATGGAATGGTTTTCTAATTTGAAAGAATGAATAATATTACAACATTTTTCATGTTTAATACCAGTTAGTATACCTTCATTCAGGGTTTATATATTATGCATTATACATAACATCAACTTCATAAAAATTGTAAAAAAAATATTTTTGTGTAACATAAAGTATTTGCCTTTTCTTTTCATCTACTTTGAAACTTTAAGCTTATTTCATGTGTTGGCTCTTGTGAATATTACAGCATATGAAAGACTCTAGATGTCTCTAAGGATCTTTACTTTTAATTTTTTATTCAACTGTATAGGTATGTATCTATGAGTATGGATACCTGCAGAGAACAGGAGAGGCATAGGATGCTTAGAAGCTGGAGTTACCCACAGTTGTGAGCTGTCCTATACAGGTGCCAGGAACTGAGCTCAGCTCACATACAAGAGCAGCAAGAGTTTTAACCACTGAGCCATCATCTCTCTAGTGCCACAATCATTATTTTAATTGCTTTGAATATATATTAAATAAGATTGCTGTTCTGGATACTATCTTAACTTTGAATCTTTAAGGAATCTTCAATGTATCTATATCTCATTTATATTCCCATTAACAATTTAGATGGATCTCCTTTTTATCAGGCCATCACCAATGCTTATTAACTTGGTTAAGTTCTTGCCATCTCACAGGGAAAGGGTGATATTTTATTTTGGTTAGATTTTTGTTTGTCTTAGGACTGGTGATATTGAAAATTTTATGTACCCTTTATTGTGATTCCTATGTATTCTTTGAAGGGAAGTTCAAAAGCTTCACCAACTTTTACTTGTGCTGTTCCTTATTGCTGCAGAGCAGTGCTACTTTTGAGCATATTTTGGGCGTTAGATCTTTCTAAAATTTGCCTTTTGCAAATGTTTAATACAATCTTCTGGTTGCCTTGTATTTTCTTTATTGTTTCTTTTCTTATACAGGGCATTTTTAATTCAATGCAGTCAAACAAGTCTATGTCTCCTTCTGTCGTTTTAAAAACAAACAAATAAACAAACAAACAACTAAAACAAAAAATAAAAAAAAACATTTCCAAGTCTAAAGGCAAGACATTTCCTTTTGTGTCATAGTTTTCCTTCATATTACCTTGATAAAACATTCTGACTGAAAGAACTTAAGGGAGAAGGAGTTTATTTATTGTTAGTTCACAGTTTGAGGTACAGTACATCATAGTAGGAAAATCAAGAGAGCAGCACATTGAAGCAGCTCCTCTCATCCATAGTCATGAAATGGAGAACAAAGAATGTTTGTGCTCAACTCACTTTCTTCCTTTTATATAGTCCTGGATCCCAGCCAAGGGGATAATTCTGTGTATAGTGAGTAACTCTTCCTGCCTCAGTTATCAATTATCCTAATAAAGAAAATCCTTCAAAGACATATCCAGAGACTCACTACTTAAGGTAATTTTAAATCTCATCATGTTGAAGGACGTTTGAGATTAATCTCCACAACCTGTTTACTTCAAATACTCATCTAGTGCCAGAAATTGCGTTAATAGCTATTTTTCTTATGTTAAAAAATAAATCTTTTTACTTTTTTTGAGACTAGTAGTAAATAAGAGGTAGAAAAATGTAAGAGCCAGGGAGGATGGAGGACACCAGGAGAACCATGTCTTCTAAAATCAACAGAGTAAAGATCTAGGAATTCAGACTAAAGAAGCAGGAAAAAGTCATACACATGTCTGTACTAGGTCCTCTGATGAGACACACACACACACATACACACACACACACACACACACACGTCTGACACTATAAAAGTACTTGAAAAAAACAATGTGGAAGTTAATCTCAAATGCACTTCAAAATTATGAGATTTATAATCACCTGAAGTAGTTTATGTATATACATATGTGTATATGTATGTGTGTATGTACGTGTATATGTATATGTGTACATATAATATATATGTATAGCTTTTAGTTTATTGTTTTTCTGTGACTCATCAGTGTACAAATGCTTAGATATCATTTTCTAGTGCCTTCTCTCAGTGCTTTATTCCCTCAGTATGTTTACCTTGTTCAACTTTGATGTGATGGTTTTTATTTTACCTTATTATATTTTATTTTAGTAAAATAATAATAACATCAATAGATATGCTAAAATTTTTAGTGAAACATTTTTAAAATAGTTTAGAGAATTTATCCATAGTTATTTTAATGTTTTGTTTTTCATTATGGCTCAATGTTTATGATTCTAACAAGGAATTACTTTTAAATGTTCATCATATTCCAGTGGTTTCTTCTTCCCTCCTCAGTTACTTAACTTTTATGCATGTACGTCATGGCAGTTAATATATTTTATAAATATAATTCATACTAATATCAGCAACTGAATAATCCCATCCTAAAAATAATTCATTTTCTGAATTATAATTATTATTTTCATTTCCAACATTGAGCATCTACCAGACAAAAAAATTCCCATTTTTCTTTTCCTTTCTATACCTAGATATATTATTAGAGAAAATTTTTCATATAATGGACTACTATAGAATAGATGACTACTAATTGCTTGAGGATGGACTCCAATGGAAACTGTGTCTTATGCCTACATGTGGAACACTATATATATATGATAAGACATGCTATTTAAATTTCTGTCAACATTACTAAGATGCAAGAGAAAAATTATACTTTTATTTTTTAACATAAACTTGCTAAAGTAATTTTAGGCAATGTGTAATTTACATTTTTGAAATACTTGTCATGCTTTAGTTTTAAAGTCCAAAACAGCAATGATGCTTACAATATGACTTTTCTATATTAATAAAAAAATTATATTTAGAGTCTCATATTGTAGATTATATAAACACACAGTAGTGTCATCTAGATAAACCCCTAATTCGTATAAAAGAACAATGTGTACTACAAAACAATTGTAGGATGATTAGAGGAAAAACTAGAATTAGAAACCAGATCAGTGAATAATATTCTCTTTTGATGTATTTAGGAATAACAACTGGGTCATTCTGCAATTAAAATGCTTGGTGGAAAAGGCATTCAAAAGAAAATAAATAAATGCTTAGATAATATGTGAGTCTAAAACAATCAATTATCTGCATTTGTTTAAACCTTATTTTAATCCATATACCATAATTGTAATCCTCATGGTCTGAAACTTTTTTTTGGCTGGCTGCCTTTAGCTAGTATAAATGTTTCTAAAGGACGACCAGGTCATGTGGCCAACAATATTATGCTCATAATGGATAAACTGAAGTTATGTCTTCTGGTATAAAGCATAATATCCTTAGTTGCACTAGGGATACTCTGGTTGGCATGCAAGAGAGCACTGTGTCATTTCAGTCACTCAGAGGTCACAATGCCATTGTTATCTTTTATAGAGCAATATATAATTTATCTACTTTCTGCAACAAGATATCTTAAGTATTAAAGTACTTAGTAAGTTTCCGAAATGTTTGAATATTTAGACAAGAATAGCATATGCTAGGCTAAAAATAAAGGCTATTAATAAAAGCCTTTATGCAGTATTGCTGTCATCAAATCCATCTGTCCCTGTGAGAACTCAGCATGTTCATAGCTACTGCCAAGAGAGCTGCCCTGTGTAGCAAGGACTTTAAATGACCTATCCACTCATGACTACAGCCATTTCTCTCTATTGATCCAGTGAAATGACTGTGAGCTAACAGATATGATACTTCTCTTTGAATCTAGTGACATGCTTTCCAGTCCAATTCAACCCCAGTAGAATGTTTTTCTCTAGCTTGGGTAATATTTATTCAGCTAAAGTTTCAGTTGCCTTTTGTAAAATAGGATTCAAATTCATCTTCAGTCTAAGTCATTTATATGGCAAGTATGAAGTGATTAATTTTCAACAGTTATACAATTATATATTCATTCTGGCAGTATGAAAAATAGACCCAGTGGAAGAAAAGATATACTGAAACCATTGAGTGTGTACTTCTGTCCATGAATGAAACCTCTATATATTGAAACATAGGTCTTCATAGATGGAGTATCCATGGTAATTTAGGACTCTTTTCTATCCAAACTGGTCCATTCTATTATTGGCTTTAGTAGTTATAATTTTTAATATAATAAATCAAAATATTCTTTCTGACTGTGTCTATGCTATCAACCTGCCTTAATTCTCACAGAACAAAGCTAAAGGTTTTCTATTTAATTTAATTGAAAATACTTATTAAAACTACTTATGTTGTAGAAATATCTATAATATAAAGATACTTTAAATAGTATTACATAAGAGAGAGAGATTTAAAGCTCAATCATTACAATATGATGGCTTATGCCCTATACAGAGGTAGACATTTGGGGTTAAGAAGGAAAACAAGCAGAACCTAAGTGAACCTGAGAGGACTAAGGGAGAATGGACAGTAGGCCACATGTCTACAATGAGTCATTGGAAAATGGAAAGTAGGACGCATGTCTAAAATGAGTCATTGCTGACAAAAGATTAGGTAGGAGAGTCTAACAAATGAAAATGGTTGCAAAGACATCAGTCTCACCACAATCAAAAGCTTTGAAACATTTGACATTTTTAATTAAGCTTTCTACATACTGTGAATCACATATTTTTGATCTAACCTTATAATGCTTGACATAGAATAAATGTACTACTAATAAATTATCACTTTTATCTAGAATTTGAAATAAGGAATTTAATGTTATTTGATATTATGTTAGTCATATTCAATACTTACTTGTTTTAAGATGAATTTTCACTATGTAGTATATGATGGCTTTGAACTCATGATTTTCCAGTCTTACTGTGTTATATTCTGATGGCTAGAGTAATGGGAATGCCCAGCCATACACTGCAGAAAATATTTTTTTCTGTTTTTATTTACTTTAATATTTTGATATTTCAATTTATGGACAAATACAAATTAAAAAACAAATGACTAATGAGAAAAAATGTAAGGAGACTAATGAAAGATATAATGTGATACAGGTCTCATGCAGAAGCATCAAGCTGACTAATCTAACACTCTGTAAAATGAAACATACAAACGTGCATGTGAGTATATGTTGTCTAGCTTTTGATTCTTTTTATCTACATGAAGTATGCATATATACGTATATATACATATTTATGTAACCTATACTGTAAAAGGAAGACCAAGAAACTATAAAAAAGAGTGAGATTTTCATGTAGTTATTATCAAAAGATTTTCTGAAGGTATGTCATATTTATAATTAGATGAATATATACTAACATGTTCTCATGTTTGTCATCATACATGTTAAATGCATTATATGTTTATACAATTGAACACAAATTTTGGACAATTCTAGATGTGCTTGATAATGATCCCTCATAACATTCACTTTGCTAAGAATCTGGAATGGACGTTAAATGATTTTATAAGTATGCTTTACAATGTCAAAAATAGTACCTTTTATGATGTTGGAATTTTCATATATTAATGTACTTTTCATTATTTACTAATAATACATTGATGAAATACTTTAACAGGAAGGAGGCAAGAGAAAGGAAAGCATCTTTTTTCCCAGGAAGTAGGATTAAGAATGTAAGTTCTGTGGCTGGAGGAACTTCAGAGAACAAGGGTCAATATTTAATGAAGCTTTTTCCTGAGCTGCTTCTTGCTCAGTCTGAGTTCCCAGTGAGTGGTCATGAACTTTAAAAAATATTAAAGGGATATTTCATATGACTTCATTCATCTGAAACCTAGAATAGATCAATGGTTTGCAGAGAGGTCAATTAGTGAAAGGAAGAATAAGATCCAAGGAACCAACAACCTAACAGCTACTTTCATTCCTACACTGCCAGACTGAAAAACTCGTAAGCCTAGATGACACATCTGTTCTCCCATAATTAGCATTGATGGTCACTGAAGGGAAAGACTTCTCCTGAAAGATGCCCATGTGCATTAAGAGTAAATGTTTCTCTTCTGTCTCCAGCATCTTTCATTAATATCCCAGTTGTTATTTGCTGTAATCAACTATTCCAGCGTGTTTTATTTTATTGTTTGGTTATGAGGTAATGATGCTCTCAGTGGATTTAAACACACAGCGACAATTCCTAAATTCCTAGAACTATGCTAATGCAGAAGCAAAGACAAACAAGGGTAAAGAAGACAAGGTTAGAGAAGATAGGAGGAAGGAGTGATGTAAGTAATTCATAAGTAATAAAATTGAACCATGCTATTCAAAACTTTGTCCCTTGTACTATTATAAACATATATACACACACATGCATTCATACACACACACACACACACACACACACACACACATACACACACACACACACTTTTCTAGTTGACTGGCAAATTATTATAGAATCCAGAACATGCTCATGATAGGATAACATTTGGGCTTTGTCAGTGTAATAAGATATAATTACTCAGATTGTAGCTTCTAATGGGTTTTTACCACTTAAAATGGGCCCTTCCAGAGAAACTTTTCTATATTGCTATGACGAATGTCACTATGATCATATGCATAGTCAATTGTTGCTAATATGCCTACTTAAGTCAGACAGACTTCTCCTATATACCAACACCAGAATGTGTGTCAAATCTGTAGTGTTTGAAGCAAAAGTCACACATAATTTTGGATTACCTTAAACAATTTTAAATTTTATAATGTTACTTTTTATTGACATAAGAAAGAACACATGGACTTGATGGAACAATTTTTTCCAGGTTTTTGAATAAAACAAAAACGTTAAGAACATTAATTAAATTTCCAAGACAAAGTAAGGACAAAATATCGTCCTTTCCTCTCTGCCAGTCCCCATTTCTCCTTTCCTCCCTTGCACATTCTCTCTCTCTTTCATTATATGTCGGGATTAAACATAGACTTTGCACATTAAATTACTGACATACCTCGCCACCCTTTCACTTTCACTTGTTTCATGTGTTTTGAAGTTCTTCCATGTCTAACAAACAAACAAAAATAGAAAATAAAAGAAAATGGATGTGCAAACATTTTTTAGGACAGAGAGACATTTTCTTGCATTGGAATTTAACTGAAATTACAAGTAAGGTGTTTTTCAAAAAACACAGTGCACTGACTATCTTTTTAACCTTCTTCCTCAATTTTCCTATTCTAATATTTAAACTGCAAAGCACTTTACTCTTGTCTGGTCACGATGGGCACACTGTTCACTCTGAGCAGTATATTCTGTTTCTTCCTTTTGTTTTCTCACATCTAACCTTATTGTTTTCTCAAACCCCACACATTTTCTCACTTCACATTCATATTTTTGTCTGCTGTTAATCTCCTTTTTGTTCTATAAATAATATAAGTGAAACTTTTATTAAAGGTTTCAAGCAAGGATTGCTTACATTCTTTCATCCAACACTTTCTATTTACCATTATTTATTTTTAACCATCTATTTCTTATTCATTTAACTTGAACTTAGTAAGAGTAGGACATAGTAGGTTCTTATTGAATTAGAATTAACACAACATCTTGAACCTCAGTGAGGTTTTAAATCATCATGAATGTCTATTAGAGTAAATAAGTACCAAACTAGAGAACAGGGTAGGGAGATTAGAAGACTTGGAATTAAATTACATGTAAACTTACAGAGAAAAGAGGACCTACAAAACCTGACTGCAATGAGGAACATGGTTTTGCACCCATTTAATCATAAAAATTGAAATGTAGAGACACATGGATTCCTACAAATTTGAGACTAGTCTGATCTACACAGTGAGGTCCGGGCTAGTCTGGGCTACACGGTGATATCATACATCAAAACGGACAAACAAACAAGCAAACAATAAGAACAGGAAAATAACCATACCTGGCAGAGGAGATATTGAAATCATAAAGTCGCTTTCCATGCTGAGACTCATCCATTGCATCCTGGGGCTTCAGATCCCTTCAATTTCTCAGATGTAGGAAACTCATAATGAGGCTGTGGACATGGATGAGAATACATGACAGATAGTAATTGAGTGTGATGTAGGGAGGACAAGAGAGCTAAAAACTAGAAGGGAAAAAAGAAAACCTGACCTGAGGCAGTCCTTCCAGCACTAGATCCCAGACCCCTTGCATCTAAATCTTCATGTTAAAAAATATATTGTTCATGCCACTCATACTGTGGTGTTTTGTTATGACTGCCAAATTCAGTAAGTTATCAATTAGATATCAAAATGATCAGACTTTGTACCTTGTCAGTTTCATTAACGACTTTTCTATATACAAACCTCTCAGAGCATGATGTCTTATTATACACATTAAGCATTATATAAATACATCATATTTTTCTCTTCTTATGTCTTCAACATGTTACAATATCTGATTTACTGGGATTGTTTCTTGTTTAGAAATTTGAACTCAATGACCCTGGCAGGGCAATGCTTACAACAGATTTTTCAGAAGACACTTAAGGAGTAACACAATTGAAGAAATCAAGTAGGAGCCAGACATGTGGAGTCCTCAGGGATGCTATTTTGGTGACAAGTAAAAACACCAATGATTTCTTCTCTTTTATATACTTGTTTCTTTTCTCAGAAAACACAGTTTTGTCTTTTAAATTGCATCAGTTATTAAGTTCAGTAAAAGATGAATATCTCAAAATTGTAATGCTTCAAGATGTATTAAATACCTTCTCTGTTTAGTTAATATCTGAGTTGGATTGAAGCAGATGAGATAATTGGACTTACTGTAATTGGACAATGTATAAACTGTTGGCACCAAAGTTTCGTCTTTTTTCAAAGTACTATAAAAATATCATAAAAACTATGTGTACTGTAAGAACTGTAGCAATGGAAAATGGCTTCAGATAAAGTAATTATTTTTGGTAAGATCATAAAATAAGGTAGTAAATATGATACACATTTGAATTTCTTAAATTATTAATAATCATTATTAATTACCTTAAGAGTATTTTTAAGCTTAGTGGTTATGTTTCGCATGAAATGAAAACTACCTGGCTTTCACATCAAATCATCTTTTGTTAATTATTGCATTATGACTTCAAATCACATTGCCAAATTAGCAGTTATACTTACTTCGTAGGTCAATTTATAGATGATGTAATACAGAAATAAATGAGTCATTGTTCTTTAATAAAGTTGATAAATCTCATTAATGCCTTTTCATCTCAGTAGTAGAATACCACTCTTAAGTGATAATAATAACCAAAGTTATTTAAAATATGGTGACCATAATATTATTATTGGGCTTCTATAACAAAATATCATAAACTGATAAGACTGAAGAACAAAGGATTTTTTTTCTCACAGTGTACTCTACAAGTTCAAACTCAAGGTTCTTTTCTCCTTGACCTGTAAGTATCACATTCTGGTTGCCTCTCCACCTGGTTTTTCTCTATGTGTCTAAATCCCTGGTGTCTCTCCATTAGTTCAGCTTTCTTTTTTTTTATAAGGACAGGAACATAATTGGATTTGAGCTCACCCATCTGCCCTTGTTTCACATAATCTCCTCTTTGAAGGCCCTGTCTAAAAATGTATAGACTTTTAGAGGATCTCTGAAGAGGCTTCAGTGCTTGTATCTAAGTAATGAAAAAAAAATTGCAATTCATTCCGTAACAGTGATGGGTAATATTCTCGATCCTTTCACGGCCACTATCCCTATAAGAGACTAACTGACTTATCTAGTACCCTCTGTCACAATTTACCTTCACCAATGCAGTAACTATCCATTCATTCTAACATAGTCAGACTTTTAAAATTTCTAAACATTCTCTTCATAGAAATATATAATTTCCCATTAATAAAATTAAGAAATAATTGTTTTCATTCAAATTCTATATGTCTAAAATCTTTTTTAAAATAAATGGAATAAGCTCAGTGATTAATGTACTTGTATGAGGAATGAATTTGGTTTCCAGAACATATCTACACACAAAGGGGATAAAAGGTTCTTTCCATAAGCTCAGTCTTCAGGAAAAAAGGCAGCTCAAATTGGATCAGTGGACTGGGCATGTAAGGAAGTACTAGGTTTGACTGAGAAAACTTTCCTCAATGATTAAGAGGTAAAGTACACAGATCTCTATAAAATTGGGTTTCCACATACATGCACATACATGCAAAACATCCACACACACATAAATGTGCATACTACGTACAGAGATGTATGAAAATAGGGAGAAAACAAAAATAAAATCAAACAATATTTTTGCAAAAAAATATAGTTCCATGTGCTTCACTGGATCATTCCAAATAATAAATATTCCATATGTGGTATATAACAGCTTTTACAGAGGAAACTGTAGTTGATGTAGGGATAATCTTTGAATTAACAGAGTACATGTTCTACTACAATAGGGAAATAAATATGTAAATCACTACATGAAACTATTGTTAAAGTAAACTATGCATAATTTAAGGTAAGCATGCAGGATGATATAGGAATTATATTAGTTTTATAAATGATATTAAAAGATGTTTAAATGGAAAAACCTTGGAGAATTCTAGGTGAAAATTAATCCAGGCTGAAAATTAGCATAGAGTTGATAATGTGTCACTTTAAGCGGACTCATTTGAAATATATGGTGAGAGAAGAGACGTTGAAGCACACGGTATGTGATATTATACACCTTAACACCTCACTAATGAGCAACTATAAAAGATGGCATTCTATAGGTGTAAACTATTGATTCTATAAACAAATGGAGGTAGATATATTCATGTTCCTAAGACATAATACTGGTGTCTCTATTTGATACCTGTACTAGGTGTCATAGGATGTCCAAGAACACCTAAAAATTTGATCCTGAAGTTAGTGGCACTAGATTTTTTCCATTGATTAATGAAGATGCCATACCTGTTCTTTTATTTATTTATTCACATTCCAGATTTTATTCACCTCCAAGGCTACTCTCCGACTGTTCCACATCCCATACCTCCTCCCCAGCCCCTTGTCTCCACGAGGATATCCCCACCACCCACCCCTTCAGACGTCTAAACTTCCTGGGGCCTCCAGTCTCTTGAAGAGTTAGGTGCATCTTCTCTGACTGAACTCAGACCCGGAAGCCCTCTGCTGTATATGTGTTGAGGGCCTCATATCAGCTGGTGTATTCTGCCTGGTTGGGGGTCCAGTGTTTGAGAGATCTCAGGGGTCCAGGTAAATTGACACTGCTGGTCCTCCTACAGGGTTACCCTTCTCCTCACTTTTTTACAGCATTGCCCTAACACAACCACAGTGGTCAGCAACTTCTGTCCATTGGTTGGGTGCAAATATCTGCATCTGACTCAGCTGCTTGTTGGGTCTTTCAGAGGACAGTCATGATAGGTCCCTTTTTGAGAGTGTTCCATAGCCTCAGTAATAGTGTTATGCTCTGGGGCCATCCTACTTTGAGCCTGTCACTGGACTTTCTTTTCCTCAGGCTCCTTTCCATTTCCATCCCTACAGTTCTTTCAAACAGGAACAATTATGAGTCAGAGTTTTGATTGTGAGGTAGCAACCCCATCTTTCACCTGATGCCCTGACTTTCTGCTTGAGGTGAGCTCTAAATGTTCCCTCTTCCCAAAGTAGGGCATTTCACCTAAGGTCACTCCCTTTGAGTCCTGAGGATCTCTCACTTTCCAGGTCTCTGGAACATTCTGGAGGGTTCCACCAACCTCCCACTTCCCGAGTTCGCCTGTTTCCATTCTTTCTGCTGGTTCTGAAGACTTCTGTCCTTTTACCCCACACAATATCAGAACCTGTTCCCCTCTCCCTCCCCCCATCCACTTTTCCTCCAATGTCCCTCCCTCCCTCTCTCCCTTATCATTCCTTTTTTCTCCCTCCCAAGTGGGACTGAGGCTTCCTTACTTGGGCCCTTCAGCTTGTTGACCTTTTTGAGTTCTGTGGACTGTATCTTGGGTATTCTGTAATATTTTTGGCTAATATCTGCTTACTATTGAGTACATACCAGACATGTCCTTTTGGTTCTGAGTTACCTTACTCAGGATGATATTTTCTAGTTCTATCCATTTGCTTGCAAAACACAGGATGTCCTTTTTTGTAATAGCTGAGTAGTATTCCATTGTGTAAATGAACCACATTTTCTATATCCATTCTTCTGTTTTGGGACATCTGGGTTGTTTCCAGTTTTTGGCTATCACAAACAAGGCCACTATGAACATAGTGGAACACATGCATCTGTGACATGGTACAACATCCTTTGGGTATATCCTCACGAGTGGCTTTTTTTTTTTTTAAGAAAAAAAGATTGTTAGAGTTGTTTTCAGCACATGATGGTTGAGTGTCTTCAGCTACTCATTTGATATTACAATGTTGAATTTAACATAAAAACATTAATTTGAAACACTAGTTTGTTTATCAATTTGTAATTACAAAGTTGACATTATGTAAAAAAAGTAGGGATATATATTTATATGTCCATATATGTTATATGTATATAACATATATAATTTTCTAAAGAAAATTTTATGTATTTGTTTAAAAAGTTTAATGAAAGTAGTAAAATGGGATGAATTTCCAAAGTATCGAATTTAAGGTTCTTTCAAGTTGTTTTTAATTTTAATAGATCAACAATTATGTTTAACAGATAATCTTGTATCACCTCTGAGCTTTGAGATAAACAAGGTGTTTTATTCCTATTTAATATTCAATGCAATAAAAAGAAGAATAGAATGAGTGAAATTTTATGCAATGATCTGGTAAATTACATACTTAACAACTAAAATAGTCTTGAAGATGTAAACAGGTCTTCAGAGTCTAAACTATCTGATTCACCCTCTGCAATATGAGAGACTGGTAGAATAAATAACTGCAGATATATATATTAATTTCTAACTAGTCATAATCCATGACAGTAAAGTTGAGTCAATGGATTTAAACATTTGTAAACTATGTTTTTCATTATACAAGTAGTTGGGGAAGAGCAATCATAGAGGTCTCAATGTTGAAAATGTTGGAAACAAGTTAGTGGACTGATTTGATTTTATTCAAAAAATATAACATTGTAATTCCCATGACTCTTAAATATTTCACTTTACATACTTTTCCATAAAACAGAGTTATGTTAAAGAAACCAGAGATTAAACATAAAGTAGAAAAAATTCCTAAGTCTATAGACTAGATTTGCATGTTGTAACTTCATCAATTTAGAAGAATTCACAAATACGGTGGGCTAACATGGAGAAATCCACTATGTTTAGCCCTTGCACACATTGCTAACATTATACTGCACATCACCTAAAATATTGCTGCCACTGTGTCTTATTGGCTTTTTACTTTTTTATTTCTTTGAAGAGACACTGACCAAGGAAAACTATAAAAGAAGACATTAAGTGGGGTTTATGTATTCAGAATGTTATAGTACATACTCATCAGTGCAGAGAGCATAGCAACACTCAGGCAGGCAAGGTGTTGGAGCAGTAGTTGAGAACTTACTTGTGATCTACAAGCAGCTGGAGAAGAGAGGAAAGAAGAGAAGAGGAGAGGAGAGGGTAGGATAGGGTAGGGTAGGGTAGATTATGGCAGGGAAGGGGAAGGAAGAGGAGGAGAGAGAGAGAGAGAGAGAGAGAGAGAGAGAGAGAGAGAGAGATCTAACCCAGTATGGTTAGTATGGTATGGTGTTTTTAAACTCAAAAGCCCACTTTTAACACTACACATCCTCCAGCAAAGCTAGACACTTCCTAATCATTACCAGTGAATTCTACCAACTGGGGACCAAACTATAAAACATGAGTCTGTAGGGGTCATTGTCCTTCAAACCATGACATACAGACAAAACTGCTTTTGTACAGAAAGAAATGTGAAAGTACGTTTTTTAAAAATAAATTGGACGATAAGATATGAGATTTAGATGGAGACCTTAGCAAAATGTACTCAATATTCTGACATGAAATTGCATCTTGGAAACTGTCTGCATTGGGTTCAATAACTACTCAACACTCGGTATCGAGTTTAATTACAGAAGAGAATTGGAGATTCAAACTTGTAAATATGATTGATTCAAACAGGAGTCTGACACAGAACAGGAGATAGTATTCTGAGAAGTCTTCCACAGCTCCTGCTCACAATGGGGATCAGCTATCATGTGGAACATGCTCACAAAAGGGAGCACAGATCCAGGATATTCTCGTCACTGAAAGCTAACTGTAGAGTCATCATGCTGTTGCTAGCATTCATTAGCAGCCATTGTTACTGATTGATGTGATCTAGTCTTAAAAGAAAATGTGATATTTAGGTTTTTTTTGAAACTATTTGTTTGCATGTGTTAAAAGTTCCATTGGTAAGAGCACAGGATGCCTAGGGAGAAGTTTTCATTTTCTTTCTGTATTTGGATATGGTTGAGGTTGGTTATAATCTTGTAGCAGTGTAACCTTATTGTGCTAAACGGACACTGGCCTACATGGAGTGGCTATATAAGGGAAATGAGGCTCCTATTTCCTTGATGAAAGCACAGAGTCTGAACCATACTTCTTTATGTAATATGACATACAGTTTATTTAGGGGTTGGAGAGATGTCTATTCTTCCAAAGGTCTTGGATTTGGTTCCCAGCACTCACATAGTAGCTTGTAACCATCTGTAACTCCATTTTCAGGTGATCAAAAGCCTTTTCTTGTTTTGTGCAGGTAGCAGGCAAACACATGGCACACAGACAGACAGAATGCAGGCCAATTACACATGTGCAATATATAAAATATAAAAAAAATTTTCTAAAGATGTTTTTATTTAGTGATCAATATTATGAAATCTGAAACCAATTTTATTTTGCTCAGAAGACTGTTCTGGTATTCATAAATTGATGAACTCATCTCTGAAATTTGGAGAAAACAGTTCAAAGAACAGGTCAATGTTGCCTAACTCTTGTTCATCTCTGTAAACACCTAAAGTCCTCCAGTTAAACTGTATACAATAAGTGGCTGGAATGTTCGCACATAATTATTTGCTAATAATTATTATAAAACTGTTTAAAGCAGTGTACTAAGATAGATCATGTGTTATATTTAAAGTATAAAACAAAGTTTAATTATGTATTTCAGTGCCATTTGGAAGGTGTTACCAAGGCTTGATTTTTTTCAAGGCTCATGAAGAGTATATATGGCAAGTATACTTTAGTAATTTCCTGAAGTTTGTATTGCAGATAGGTATAAAGCAGCTTGGATCTATATATTTAGGAATATGAATATATATATATATATATATATATATATATATATATATATATATATTCTTCTCAAAAGCCCTTGTTTTATATATAGATTTTTTTCAGGGGCTCAAAAGCCTTCTTTTGTTTTGTGCAGGTATCAGGCAAACACGTGGCACACAGACAGACAGAGTGCAGGCCAAATACACATGCACAATATATATATATATGTACGTATTTAATGACCATAAATCTGTAAGCGAGCAAGGGAACGAGATATGAGTAAGAGTTTGTGGAGAGGAAAAGGAAGGGAGAAAATTACATAATAGTGTTATTGTCTGAAACACTAAGAGAAATAATACAATAGGAAGGTATGTTCCTGCAGTCCCCGTAGAGGCAGAAGGGTTGCTTTTGATCTCCCTTCATGTGAGTCTGTGTTTCACTCTGACTTTCCTTCACTGTACTCTTGCCAGTATATATCTTAGCCATGAGTATAATTTTATGAGGAGTGGGAGTCCTTTCAGTGAACTAGTGGCCAATTATTAAACCTGTTAATAAGAGAGAGTACTGTTAGTTTCTCAACAAAAATTAATTGAGAACAAAGGCAAGTAAATACAAAATGCTAATTGAACCTCCCTCATAAAACAAATGTATGAGACATTTATTACTTCAGAAAGCAATGTATTTTAAAGTACAACCTAGTCATTTTCTCATTTAAATAAATAACAAACTTCTGCCTGTATCGTCTCAATAAAAACAAATTAACAACACTTGATCAAAATAATTTCTGGATAGTTTGCATGAATAAAATATAAGACAGGGGTGTGCAGATGTGTATGGAACAAAACTTAAGGTTTTCTTTAACTTACTCATAATTTTTAAATTTTATATAAAATATAATTTTCTAGTATGCATATAATAATGATGATATACACTGCCTATGTCCCGAAATGTATCACAGCATTAATATTTACACATTCTATGATTTTCCCTATAATGGTTAGACTATCACAATGCATTGTTAATCATCATTAAAGAATAGCAGAAAAAAATGACATTGTGCTCTAATGAGATGAACAGGCTAATCCTCAACCCTGACTAAAAATGCAGTTGTCGTGGTGCTGACAGGAGCTGGCTCTGTGGAATGAAAACACCATCTGTGCTGAGAAGACATACCTGTTTGTGTGCTTTTCTTCTCAACAGCCCTTGTTTACAGTGAAAGTGAATTTTATATCGATATAAAGTGTGAGTTTATTGCTGCAGAAGTCCGTAATGTGAGAAAGAGACACATTGAAAAGCCCAAGATTGATTGTCCTTGTAAAAGGCAGAAACACAGCATGCACCAGTGAATATGTTGAGAAGCACAGAAGGGTTGGAGGCCGATTTGCATTCACCAGAGGTTCGATGCTGCATTATGCATTCTGTGGGATTGTATTCAAAGTTCTCCTGCAAATTAGAAAACTTAATGCTATGCTGGCAATAGGATCTCATAGCTATGCTTTAAAAATAAGCATTTGGTTTTCATTTTCCTTATAGCAATGTAAATCATCACTGTAATTAATGTAATAAAGTTTTGTGATACAGTAAAATTATGCAACATCTGTATATTACTTTACCATGGATTTCCATATCCTGCACTCCAGGGAAAAGGGTGAGGAGTGCTAATACCTAGCAGGGTTTTACCATCTACCAGGTATCTGTCATTTTGGGTTGCTATCTGTATTTTGGGTTTCCTTAGATCATTGATTACCCTAATAAATTATCAATAACAAGAAGCACAAACTCAAACACACAATGGAAGTCATTTGACAATCTTGAGGTACAAGTATGTCATTTGTTACAAACACTCTTGAGAATCATTGAGAGTCACATTTTAGCTGGAGGATTGTTGACTCTCTTTTCTTCCTCTCCTTGCTCTCAAAGGCCTAGAGGGTAGTTGTTTCCTATCAAAATTAGCTCTGGGACATCGCTGGGATCCTATTTGCCCTTTCAATTCTCAAGTACCAGAGTGTCCCACATTCAGTAAGCAATCTTCTCCCATTGCATTCTTAGCATGGTTTCTACCTTCCAGGCTACACACTGTTACATCCATGGTAGATGAGACGGCTTAGTTTGCCTTTAATTTCAATTCATCACTACTCAACAAATATTTATCCACAGCACTGTCAGGCACTCTTATAAAGGTGAAAAAAAGCACCAGCCTGAGGCTGAAGAAGCTGAATGCAGGCTCTCCTGAGGAGCACACAGCATCTACCCACTGCGCCTTTACACATCCATCCAGCTGTGCCTTTACTTCAAACTACAACGCTGAGTCCTCGCCTACTGCAGTTATTCCTGTGTTTGTTGATCATGCTTGCTCATTTACTTTCTTTTCTTTGACAGAGTCTCAGGCATATCCCAGTCTGCCCTTGAACTTAGGGTCATCTTACTGTGCCTGTTATATTCTGGGTATAGAGGCATGTGGTATGATTGCAGACCCTCTTTGTGTGTTTCTGAGATCCTCACTCATAATTGGTCATTTCTCTATGCAGTGTCAGATCTTTGATCTGTCTTCTCTAATATCATACTTTAAAATTATTATTTGTCTCTTCAAACTGTGTGACCATGTTGTTTCTAGTCCTTTAAAAGAACCAAACTATTTTAGTGATAAGATTACTAATACAAATGTAGAAAAAATAAAGATAAGTCCTAAAATAAAAATTGAAGCTGAATATTCTGATTCATACATAAGCCAAACATTGCAAAAGGTTTTCTCAAGCGAGATGAGAAAGAGAAATGAAAAGGGAGAAGTAGAGGAGAAAGTGGGGGTACAGTGGAAGAGGGCAAAACTTCAGAGAGAATGAGGAAAAGAATGGTAGGCTGTGAGTAATGTTATATAGAGCCAGATATGATTAGAGTAAGCACATAGACACATTAGCTTAGAGTTATTTTCTCAATGTAGCACGTGTTAAAAATTTTAGTACTATATTATTGCACCAAAAAAAAATTTCTTTCATCTACCATGACCTCCTTGGTTGGCAATGGATATAGCATGACAAAGCAGTTACTACATTAGAGTGTGTGTGTGTGTATTTTAGAGATCTCAGAACTTAGCTATTGTGTTTTCTGATTCTCAACAAGCACATGGTTCTGTATAGTTTACTTATTTCAATTTAAACATGCAGAATAATTTTTGGGAAAATAAACAACTTTGGATCCAAACAAATAAAGGAATCTTTATCCATCTTCATTTAGAGTGAGAAGAATATTATTATATGTCACCCTTGTTATCTGCTATTCTACCTGTTCATAGCAGGTCTAATATAGTCATGAAAATGCATACATAACACATCTGCTTACAAATCATCCATCTTGAAATTTTAACATATGTAGTAGTTGAAGTTTTTATCGTATCATGTCTTTGTCTTTTGAATCTACCAAGTGACTCTTCAAACACTATTTCACTTGTTTTTATTGAATATTCTTTTGTCAGTGTAGGAGCATGGTAAATATTTTCATTCCATTAGCTGAAAACTTCACAGTTAGTTACTGATATTTATTCTGGAGAGGGTGTAGCCTCTACAAATAATTGTTCTTCTTTCTCTCTTAGTGTCTAGAGAAACGAGAAATCCCTGGGGTTTATAATTGAAAGCTAAATAGGTCTAGGAAAAGATAAAGACCAACTAGATCACTATTTGTCTATACTAAGAAGGTTCAGCTTCTTTGTCTCAGCTACCAGCCCCTGATCATTACCCTGACCTTTATATTAACATATAAACCTTAAGTTTAGCCTTCAGCATGTATAAAATTTGTTTTAATTTTGCGTGTGTTTTAGCACTCATATCCCAGATATTTGGCATCATATTTAAAAATGAACATAATGGCAGAGAAACAAAAGCAAAAACCACCAATAACTTCCTGAGCCAATGCTTCAGATCCATGCCTAGCAAACAGAAGCTACAGAATAAATATGTGGCTAATGAATAAAAGAATAATGAAGAATATTGGAGAAACGATACTTAAGGAGATGATACACTAAAGATGAAGTCCTTCGGAAGCTCCACAGTAGAATCAAGGACTCTCGAACTGAGGCAGATTACTTATCAGTGCAACAAAAATTTTATTCTTACAGATTTCATATACACACAGCACGTTAGGACCTTGATAATTATAGGCAATGGTTTCAATGAAACAGAAAATGAGGAACAATTTCTGTGTTGCAAAACCTAAAGTATTATTTAAGTAGATGCTTGGTTAAATTTCCTCTATTTTCACAGATGGGATTAAAAAGCACACTCTGAGTCTCTTGAGAATGTTCCTGCTGAAAGCGTGGAAACAGCTCCTGACACTGTTTCTGTAGTTGACATAATGCTGCACCAAAAGCTAAATTTTACCTTTTATCTCTGTGTTCTAATTATCCATCTATTATTACTACATATGGCTTTTAATTTTTATAGCCATGAACTATGTGAGTTCTTTCATTGTTAAAACAGTCAGCGGTGCAAGCTTTTTGGAATGAGGCAATTCATTTAGTGAACGTACACTTTCTTGCTCACGACAATTGTACACAATAAATTCTGGACTCCATGCCTCCCTGTGCATCTTTAGATCAGCAACAGTAGGAAGTCATGGTCATTGTGTTTTCTCATAATCACTCTTCATCAAATATGAAAGTAACTATACTTATATTAGCTACTCCAAACTGAGCCATGTGACATCATTTTTTTTATTTTTAAAAACAGATCCTGTATCTTAAGTAATAGCTTACTACAAACACCCATCCACTTCCTTTATTTTTCTATATAAAAAGCAATGATGTCTTTATTATATTTTTATCTATTTTTTTCTATGTATGTGTTTAGATACCCTCATGTCATGGTTTGAACATGGAGATCAGAGGACATCTTGTATGAAATCTGCAGGTTTTCTTTTATAATGCTCATTTCAATCTTTACTGTGATCTTTGATTTTACCATTTAAATGCTACAAATATAGTGTTCAAGTTGGAGTTTCCCTCATAATAAATAAAATATAGTGGTGAGGCATGTGATATATACAAAAGTAGTTTGTGAGGAGAACTGGAGTTTTATTTCTCAAAAAAGAGGTAGTGGTAAAATTGTTTACTTTTCTTGGCATAAGTAGAATGTGATATTTCCAGGTTTGTTCTTACAACTTGTGTAGAGACTCAAAAATCTAATGAATATGTAAGAATGCAACTGCAGAAATACTGACAAACTGTTTATGACATGCATATAAAACACAAAAGCCTAAGAACAATCAACACAATACTGAAGGAGGGCAGATTTCATGAATCAACATCTTAAAACAGAATTATTATACAGTCATAATAATCAAGATAGCATAAAGCTGAAGAAAGTTATTAGAAATGCTCAATGGAAGATAAAGAACTCCATGAATGAACAACACATACATATGGAACAAAGTCATTTTAACTGTAGCAGTGGTAAACTTTTCCAACTAATGATGCTATAACATCAGGAAATCCTTATGTATGTTAAAATGATCAAGTCAAGATAAATTAATAATTTAATAAAAAATAAAAATTGCCTCATCAATGACTATAGTCTTAAACACAAAGCTGGAAAATTCATGTCTATAAGATAAAGATATGACCTTGTGCTGAGGAATGACATTTTAGGTAGAATATGAAGGGCATATTCCACTGGAAAGAAGTGGAAAGCAAGACTCAAAATTGTTACAATACATTTTTGAAATAACATCAAAAGTCAGTATTTACAAAAATATATCTGTTATATTTATTTTATCTGAAACATGGAATGGAAAAAGCTTCTAATATTCAGCAATAACAAAACTCAAGTTTGTTCCAAAATTATTAATACACAACTCACACCACACAAAATCATATAATAGGCAGCTGTCATATAATGATGAACATACATGATGGTGTCAAGGTCATGTAGCTATAATATTACTTAAAATAGCAGGCTCAACTCTCCACCTATGGCAGAAGCTAGAATTGAAACACAGGCAACCCAAGCTGGATTGGATATGGAGAAACAGAAATCCATTGCTTGAGGAGTTACAAAATCTCAACTAGGAAATTCCCCCCAAAAAAGATATAGTCGTTTTACACATATTTACCAATCTTGAAAGCAACCAAGATGTGCTCTAATAGATGAATGGACAAATAAACCATTGCATATCCAATGAATTTTTATTTGGTGCTAAAAAGAAATGTACTATAAATACATAAAAAGACATGAAGGAAATTCAAATATGTATTTCTAAATAAAACCACTCATTCTGCAAAGGCTATACACTGTTTGATTTCAACTTTATTGTAGTTTGGAAAAGGCAGAATTATGGATTACATAAAATGCAATAAAATGACCAAAGGCTGCTGGTGGTTAAACAGAGGGATACTAGGAACTTTTAGGGCACTGGAAGGCTTTGGCATGATGCTGTGATGAGGGAATGCCATTATGTAACTGTTCAAATATATAAAATGCACTAACACAGAAATTATACCTAAATTAATCTATAGACTTTGGGTTACAGGATGCATCAATATAACTTTGTCAATTTTAATAAACACGTGATTCTGTTGAAGATATGGTAGTTAGGTTTTTGTTTCAATAAGGACAAAGATGAGAAATCCTGCTATCATCTGTTAAACTTTGGTCTGAGTATAAATATTCCTTAATCATCAAGGTTGGTTTATAAAAACAGCATATATAAATGGAATTTAAAAAAATCTTGTGATGTGTATTTTTTGTGTATTGTAACACTTATTAGTTAGATGCAGATGATTACACCCAACCAATGGACAGAAGTTGCTGACCAACATGGTTGAATCAGAGAAAGGCTGAAAGAGGCTGAGGAAGAGGGTGACCCTGTATGAGGACAAGCAGTCTCAACTAACCTGGACCCCAGAGATCTCTCAGACACTGGGCCACCAATCAGGCCTCATATACCAGCTGATATGAGGCCCCCAAAACATAAACAGCAGAGGACTGTTGGGTCTGGATTCAGTCAGAGAAGATGCACCTAACCCTTAAGAGACTTGAGGCCCCAGGGACTGGGGAGGTCTGGTGGGATGGGGAGTGGGGGTAGAGTGTGGGGACATCCTCTTGGAGACAGAGGTGGGGAAAAGGAGGTGTGGGATGTGGAACAGTCAGAGGGTGGACTCAGAGGGGAATAAAATATGGAGTGAAAAAAAAAAGATTAGATGAATTTAAAACACACACATACACACAAAGGAAAAAAAACATATTAGGTGGAATAAAATAAAGAGCAGAAAGAATTCTAGTTTCTATTAATGTCACTGAAATATGGATCCAACATCAACTGTTTCAACCTTTTTGCTTATTTTAAAAAGCTGAAATCAAACTTATTTAAAAAGTGGATGTAAATTTTCTCAGTTCTCACAACTGAGAAAATCCTTTAGTAATTCAATACATGAAAAACTTTGTGCTTTTTTTTTTTAAGTGGTGGTGTTGTTCCTTTTAAAACCGTCCACCACAGCATCGCACCATGAGTTAGAGTCGACAGAAAGCAAAACCTGCCTTATGAGGTGTCTGAAAACGAACAGTGAAATCAAGTCATAGCCTATGGTGGAGGGTAGAGGGAAATGATTCCATCTCACAGAGCAAGTCCTAGGCATTTTTTTTTATATAAATTTCTTAAACATACTTTAATTGTAGGTTGAATTTCTTTTCTGCTTGAGAAAAACACTTACCGAAAATGACAGGAGGTGTAAACGTAATGTGTGGATGAAAATATTTTCTTTTCATCCCCTGTAAGCCAAGTCAGGTGGAAGAGCCAATTTTCCTTCCATGCTGTGAGACTGAGACTAGATAGCAGTGGGTAAGACTGAGCATTAGAATAGAGTGGAACTGTTATGACATCAAAGATGCCCAAGCAAAACTTTGGTATTCAAAGTGTACCAAGAGCTCAACAGTGTTCTGAGCTTATGGACCGGTCTGGTAATGGAATTTAGGAAACATAGCAAATTGTCACTAAAGAATAATAGAAAGTGAAAACCATAAGCAACACCTTTCTATCAAATTAATTTAAATCAGAAAGATATTTAATAATTTAGAGATACAATAATACTGTTCACAATTATAAATAAAGTAGACTTTCGATGATAACGTAAAACGGATCATTAAGAGTGATGAATGAGTAGTCATGATTTACTTTTTTAAGATAAATATCAAAATAAGAAATTATCGCCAGATATAGGTATACACATTTCTGCACCAGGTCTCATATGTTATGGAGGCAGGTTTAGTGCTTTTATGGGTTTTCTGAGTGTGCACACAAATGTTTCTCTAATTCCTATATCTTCTCTTAGGCTTTTCCTTCTGTTTTTCTTTTCAAACTCCTTTTATGTTTTCATTATTACCTCTTAGAAACCTGTTTATTTTCTAAGAAAAGTGATAAAGAGCATGGATCCAGAGGGGAAGGAAGTTGGAAGAAACTGGGAGGAGTCAAGGAAGGGGAAATTGTAATCAGGATATATTACGTAGGAAAGAAAATCTTTTATCAATAACAACAATAAACATGTGAAAAGAAAAGAATGGGTGGGAAGAAATGAAGGGATTGAGAAAGTGGTTTGGATATGTTCAAATCTTTGAAAAATATATAAAACGATATATTTTTAAAACCTACAAAAATAGCAAATTTTATGTTTTGCATCCATGACTATTTGAACTGCATTATTTGCATGTTACTGCTGTGAAAGCTACAAATTACTCACCAGGAGCTCATTCAAAATAGAGTTTTGATTTGCTTTAGTCATAGGAGCCAATTTATGTGTGCACTTTAATTAAAGTGCATGGTTACAATAACAAGTGTAACTAATATAAGCAGTTTGGCATGGGACAGATAAATTCTTCCTAAGTATGTCCCCAAAGCAATGGGGCATTGCGTATGTGGGCATATTAGCAGAGTGATCACATAAATTCTTATCCAAACTGAAACACTTTGAGCGTTAAAAGAGTTGTTAATTGGATGGATCACTGGGAAGCAAGCAAATACTGTCACAGTCCAGCAAATGGGATGTTTGTCTACCCTATTAACTCAGAATATTGTCTTCATGAAAGGACATTAATCATTAATTTAAAAATTTGTTTTAGGATCTTGATGAGAATTTAAATATAGGCAAGATGCAGCTTGTTGTTAAAATTTTGTACTTCCACATTTGTAGAAAAATTAACAGAGAAAATTATATGGAGAAAATTGTAGTTTTATGTGCACATTAAATTCACTCACCTGAAAACTATTTTAGAACACAAGAATCATAGTGATTTGAGTGTAATCACTTCTTTTACTTAGTGAAAGTGATTAAGGAATATACAGCAAACATTATCAAATCACTCTCTGAGGATACTGAGGAATTGCATGAAGAACTTGGCAGTGCCCTTTCCAGCATAGATTTTATTTATTCTGGTCCTGTAAGGATTGGAGAGACTTTGCCATACTTTACAAATGAAAACTCATGACCCCCATTTTACCCAACAGGGCTTCACTAGATATGTCTATATTATTTTCTCTAAAGGGACAGTACAGCCATGTTCCTAAAGATTATTCACAATAGTGAACAGATGAGATGTATACACCAAATTTGCCGGAGTCCACCAGCAAGCTAAAGACAGTTTCAGTGACAATGCAGAAGCAATTCTCTTAGGACCAACCTGAATCAATTTCCCTTGCTGGGCATCCCCATCTACTTTCAAAGTTCCTCACTTCATGCTGTTCTTCTATAGCTGTCAGGGGAAACAGAGCTCGATCAGATACTGCTTTCTGTTGTGTTTTGTTTCTGTCATGAATCGAATTATCATGTGATGCTTGGGAATTAAATTAGAAACTTAGAGAAATAAGAGAAAGGAGAAGTGAAGGCACACAGCTGCCTGGTTCTGTATTTCTGAAGGAAGATAGTTTTCTCCCCTAATTGTGCTCTTCTTTCCCCCCCCTTTTTTTGGAATTAGAGATTAAAAACTCCATAGTTATAATTTGACAAGGACATGACCCCAGAAGCAATCTCTGAGAAGATAAAGTTTTACACTGATGCTTTTTCTTTCCTCCATGGTGTTACCGACATCACTTACATTTGTACTTATTGCATTTGTGTCTTTTTTTCAAAGTTAGATGATGGCTTTATCCATCTTCTTAAAATTGAACATGTTAAGAAAAATGTAAAATTGTATCATCATGGACTTCATACTCTCCATCGACTCCCTTTTCAAGTGCCCATTATTGCAATGTTTATTTCTTCTTTTTCTTCCTTATTTATTTTTGCAAAAATATCTTCATCTCATATAATTAGATCACATGTACACATTTAAATATATTATTATTTTGCTTATCTCTATAATTCCAACCAAATGATAAAAGGACAGGAGTAGATAAGGCTAAGTATTTTCTCCTTATTGTTTTATTTATTTTGAAATGTATGATATTGAACCCAGGAATTTTTAAACAGGCATTATTATGCAAATGTTCTTCTCTTGAACTTTGTTCTCAGCACAGAGCCCATTTTGAATGAAATTAGTAAACTTAAGGTAAAATTTAAATTAGGCAGTTGCTAGAATTTCTGGCTTTGACTTTCATGGTTTTTTATGTCATTCAGGTCAGACTTAGGGTAAAAATTTATTTCAGGGTTAAAGTATTTCTAGAATTCTTATTTATTCAGTTTGGAACAAACTACTTTTCGATGTGTATTCTTCAGTAGTAATAAAAATGTTATAAAATGTACTGTTTAGTCATTTTCTGCATGATTTGCTAGTCCACTTTTATTTGCACACTCAAAGTCCCTATTTGTTTTCAGACCTACAATGGGCCAAGAAAGAGTATACAATCCGGCACTGGTTCCATATTACATTTTTCCCCTATTATGGATTTTCCCATCTTACATATAATGACAGTGAGCTTTCTTCTGATCCTGTTAGTGACAGGCAAAGCTGAAACCTGAGTCTTTTAACAAAATATAATTTCAACTGGATGAATGAAGCCATTTTTATGATTTGAATACTTTGCTAGATTTCTTGTGTTGTTGTTGTTGTTGTTGTTGTTGTTGTTGATGTTGTTAAAAAGTGTTCTCATTAGTAAATACTAATTTAGAGAATTTCCTTTTGCTTCCTTCCACTCCTCTGGCTTCTTGTACTTTCTCCCAAGTAAGCATCAGCTTTTATAGATTTGATATTGTTATTTTATGACAACTGTGGATTGATGTAGGTGATACAAATAGATGCGTTGAAAACCTAACCTCGCTGGGCGGTGGTGGCGCACGCCTTTAATCCCAGCACTTGGGAGGCAGAGACAGGAGGATTTCTGAGTTCGTGGCCAGCCTGGTCTACAGAGTGAGTTCCAGGACAGCCAGAACTACACAGAGAAACCCTGATGCGAAAAACAAAAAAAAAAAAAAAAGAAAAAAGAAAAAAGAAAAAGAAAAGAAAACCTAACCTCAAAAACCTGTGATTGTGACTATTTAAAATCAGTCTTTGTAGGTAAAAATCGAATAAAAATATGATCAAAGGTAGACGAGAAGGAGCCCGGTGTCTGCTGGTACAGGCCTTATGGGGAAGCACATATTTGCAGACACAAAAGTACAAAAGAGAAATTACTACACGAAGATCAAAGCAGATATTAGACTTCTGCAGCCTCAAGCCAAGGAATGCCAAACATTTCTACCAAACACAGGAAGGACGCAGTACAAGTAAGGCCTCCCCGAGGCCTGGGGGGGGGGGGGGAGCCTGGCTCAGCCACACTCTTGTCAGATCTTTAGCCACCAGGAGTATGAAAGAAAAATTTCAGATGCTATTATCCACCCAGTGCATGGTATATTTACAGCAGCCTTGGGGTACTAGAACAGTAACTAATAGCTTACTCTCCATCAATATTCTCCTTCCCACACACACCACAGAAATGAGCCTCCCATAGGCCACATGCCTCCTGTGTCGTCCAAATCCAACAATCTGAGACAGAATGTTTCTCTCATTACGGACTTGCTGAACTGCTAAACTGAGGTGAAAAATAGTTTTTGAAAGCATGAGCTTAATGTTTCTGGATATACATACATACACGCACACTCACACACACTCACACCCACACCCACACATACACACACATATAAGCGATAGAAGTGATATTTATCTCAACTCCTGTATCAGATAAAATTCTTTCAGTTTAAGTTCACCCCAGGCTTTCTGATTGTAGTAGAGCTTGAAGAGTTCACAATGGCCATCACAGAAAGCAGGGTTTCACAAACCCTTAGGACCTCATTAAAGACTGGCCCTGCTTTCCTCTGTGAGATCAGATTGTGGGATATTGACCCTGAAATCAAAGTCGGTTCCACTCGACAGCCTACAAAGCATCGTACAAACCCAGAACAAATGAAACATTTTATTTTCCACTTCTCTCCTCATAATCCAAAGAATGAAAAAAATCAGTTAATTAATAACGGTGTTTTAAGTATCCAGTGCAAACATCATCCTTTGCTACATCGAGGCAAAACAAATATATGTTTCTCTACTTGAGAAAATTTCTAGTTCTTTATGAAATATGGAGAGTAAATTAAGTTGACACTATTACAGAGGAAGTATCTGGCACTGTTTGTCAGTTGCTAAATTATTTTTCCCTGTGAATTTCTCCAATCACTGTATAATAGCAAATAGGAGTAATGCATGACACACCCTCAGGGGTAAGCTATTTTCTACTAAATTAATCAGAACAGATAACAAAAACAGTAGACATTCTTCCCAGACTGAAGCAGGTGTTGAATTAATATCTTCAGCACTCATAAAACACACAAAATAATGTGTATAAGAAAAAGAATCCTCCACAGAAAATGATGATATTTCAGTTATATGTACTAAACCCACTTACAGTACATTATATGAGGGATCAGATTAACACCAAGTATAATTAGAAACATGTTACATTTATATTGTTCAACTACCAACCTCAATAATATTTCATATTTCCTAATTCTTGATTTTATTTTAGAATGTTCATATTTCTTAATTTTGTACCAAATACAGGTTTTAAGTATATTGTACAGAAAATGGAAACCAGCATTTTCACCTGAACTGTCAAATATCTTAAAGCATTATAAATAATTAATGGAAAATCCTGAGAAGGATCCAGAAAGCCAAGGAACTTCAGGTAAACTACTGAACCAATTCTCTGGACCAATGAGACCAAATGATAAAAACAACATACTCTTTTATTCCTAAAAGGCAAAAGGCTGCTTGAAAATAGGTTTTAATTTCTGTGAAGAGACACCATGACCAAGACAACTCTCATAAAGGCAAATATTTAATTTGGGATGGCTTAAAGTTTCAGAGGGTTGGTCCACTGTCATCACAGTGGGAAGCATGGCAGTGTGTAGACAGACATAGGACTAGAGGAGCTGAGAGTTCTACATCTTGAACTAAAATCAGCCAGGACACTGTTTTCTGCAGGCAGCAAAGGGAAGGTCTGGACCCACTGGCCAGATTTAAACATGTATATGAATCATAAAAGCCCCTTCTCCACAGTAATTTGGTAAATTTATGTCATATCCCTTTTTGTTAAAACAAAAGAAACAGAACTATTATCAACAAAAAGCATATGATTACCCAAGATTTTCTTAGGAAGTATTAGGTACATTATTCAGTGACTAGATTACATAAGTCTTATCACTTGCAGAGATTTAGAACAAGTTGCTTCTCCTATGAAATTCGTGCAAATTATCAGCAGATGGTTGTTGGGAGTTCACTCTGAAACATTGACAAAACCTTTAAAAATACATGCTACAGGTTCAATTTCATAATCAAATCAGCTATAAGTGCTTGTATTTAGGTAAACAGTAGAAACAGATATATTTTGGCTACCATCTAATTGATTTTGATTAATATCAAAAATTTCACTTATCTAAATATCTGGAAATATTCTAAAGAGGTACAAATGGACCTTTCTTTGGATATTCATTTAAAATATGACTTAAAAATAACTCTATTATAATTGGTTTATTTATTTATTTATTTATTCTTTAGTCAATTTTACAGTCCAGACTTTATCCCCCTTCTGTTCCATCCTCTGACTGTTCCACATCCCATACTTCCTCCCTCCATCTCCAAGAGGATGCCCCCACCAACAACCCATACCCTACCAGACCTCCCTACTCCATGGGGTCTCAAGTATCTTGAGGGTTAGGTGCATCTTCTCTGATTTAGTCCAGTCGCAACAGTCCTCTGCTATATATGTGTTGGGAGCCTCATATCAGCTGGTGTATGCTGCCTGATTGGTGGCTCAGTGTCTGAGAGATCTTGGAGGTCCAGCTTAGTTGAGACTGCTTGTCCTCCTACACTCCTACAGGGTCGCCCTCCTCCTCAGCTTCTTTTAGCTTTTCCCTAATTCATCACAGTGGTCACCAGCTTCTGTCCATTGTTTGGGTATAAATACCTGCATCTGACTCAGCTGCTATTTGTCTTTCAGAGGACAGTCATGATAGGCCCTTTTGGTGACCACACCATAGCATCAGTAATAGTGTCAGGCTTTGGGTCAACCCCTTGAGCTGGATTTCAACTTGGGAAGGTTACTGGTCCTCCTTTTCCTCAGTTTCTTCTTCACTTTTGTCCCTGAAATTCTTTCAGACAGGAAAGCTTCTGGGTCAGAGTGTGTGACTATGTGATGGAAACCTCATCCCTTCCTTGATGCCTTGTCTTTCTACTGGAGGTGGGCTCTACAATTTCCTTTTCCCCACTGTAGGGCATTTCACCTTACACCAATCAGAATAGCTAAGTTCAAAACCTCAGGTCACAGCACATGTTGGCAAAGGTGTGTAGAAAGTGAACTATTCCTCCATTGCTGGTGGGATTGCAAACTGTTACAACCACTCTGGAAATCAATCTGGAGGTTCCTCAAAAAATTGGAAAGAAATTTATGTGAAGACCCAGCTATATGCCTTTTAGGAATATACCTAAAAGATGCACCACTATGCCACAGGGTCACATGTTTCACTATGTTCAAAGCAGCCTATTTGTGATAGCCAGAAGCTGGAAACAACCCAGATGTCCCACAACAGAAGAATGGATACAGGAAATGTGATTCATTTACACAATGGAATACTACTCAGCTATTAAGAATGAGAAAATCATTAGTTTTGCAAGCAAATGGATGGAACTAAAGATTATCATCCTAAGTGAGGTAACTCAGACCCAAAAGGACATGCATGGCACATATTCACTGATAAGTGGGTATTATTCAAAAAAGTAGAGAATACCCAGGATACAATCCACAGAACTCAAGAAGTTTAACAAGACAAAGGATCCAAGTAAGGACACCTCAATCCCACTTGGGAGGGGGAAGAAACCATAGGAGATGGAAGAGGGAGAAACATTGGTGGGAAAGAGGACATGGACAGGAAGAGGAGAACATGATCAAGTATTGGGTGGCAGGAACATGACTGAAGCACTCAGGGGCCAGCACAAAGACTAGAAACAGCTAACCTCAGGAGGTAGGAGATGGGGGTCCTGCTAAATGTTCAATTGGTTTTTATTGGTATGTATTTTCCCTAACATGAGTAAATTCACAGAAGATTGTAGAGTTGTAGACGTTTTCATCTCCTGTTTTGTTTGCCAAAAAGAAGTGAATCTGTTCATACAGGATATTTTACCAAAACTTTCCTTCATGAAATATTTTTTTTCAATAAAAGATTCACATGTCTGTTCAATTCTTCACTTTTCTTGGTAATTTTCCTCTTTTCAATTTCCATTAAGTAAGGATATGTTTTAGATCTCAGTATTAGAATACTAGTTTAGATTGCTTAGCATAGGCAAGGCTCTGGATTCAAATTCTGCCTGAGGAGAAAGAGAAGGGAATAGGGAAGGAATGAAAGAAGAAGAAGATAGTATATATATATATATATATATATATATATATATATATATATATATATTAAGTTAATATATTACTTATTTTCTGTTGCTTTTTCCACAATTAGTTTAATTCAAAAAATTTTTCCAAGTCAAATACTATTTTTCCCTGACATGTAATAAGAAATTGTCCACATTTTGTGTTGATTGGACATAAAGCACTCATATGACAATTTTTTTCTTAAACCAATTAATTTGTATTGACATTTGGCTTAATTCTTAATTTTGTATTTCTCTTTTAATACTGTTACTTTATTCTTCTGGTAAATAATCTGCCAGGTTCTATCAATTTTTTCCTATTTAAGAGTCTGGTGGTCTCAATTGTTCCAAAAGGAACTTACTAACAACTACTTCAAAACATTACTATAGGAGGTAAAGGGATAGTTTAGCAGGAAAAGTGCTTGTTTTGAAAGCATGAGGACATTACTTGGTGCAGGGAGAACCCAGACAGAAAAGTAAGTAGGTGGTGGTATAATTTTAACCCTAAGACTGCAGGGAAGACAGACAGGATGATCTCTAGAATTCACTGGCTCAGGATTGCAACCAAACTGGGTAAACCAGTGAGAGACTCTAACTCAAAGGAGGATAGAGTTCCTGAAGATAAATTTGGAGGTTTTCCACTGGCCTACACACACATGAAAACAGTCATTGTTTACATAAGTACACATACACACACACACACACACACACACACACACGGGGGGGGGTGTACTTCCTCTAAAATACATTTATCAACAAAATATTTTATTTACTAAATATCCTAGTAACCAAAAGTTAGATTTTGTTCCATTTATAATTTTCATCAAATCTCTACCCAATAATTTAATTATATATATATACTGTGTGTGTGTGTTTTATATATATGATTGGTTTGAGGGAGAACTGTTGTAATTTGTAAATTGCAAAAGATAACAAATTCTAAGCTTTGCTCTGGGAAATGTGTCATAGACCAAAGACAGTATTCATAAATTTTCAATTATTTTCTATATGTAACTTGGAGACAATGCTTTTCAAACTGTGTTTATTCCATATTAACTTGTAGTTTCAGTAAATGAAGTGGTATATAATTTATCAAGATTTTCATTATTCTCATAGATTTTTATGATTTTTTTATTTTTGCTGTTGTGTTTATACATAAAAGGTCATAACTGCAATAATAATTCTTGCTGTTTTTTATAGCTTAAAGAAATACATTGTACAATGTTTTGTGCATTTTTGATGATTTACTAGAAGCTAATCAGTGAGTATTTGTTCATTGTATAATGGTATTGTTAGTTTTTCATGGTTTCTAAATTCATGCATCAAGTCTGTTCTTTGCTGCACATAAAGAGAAAGACTCTTCTGTAAAATGCAGCAAATTGCACCAGTCATGCTTCATATCCTGTACAAATGTAGCCCATGAGTAGGTTGCACTCCTGCCTGCTGTGGATTCACAACACTAGCTGTGAAAGCAGTTCTAGATTTCTGAAAAGCAAACAAGACAATAACAGGGAACACCACTAAGGAAAAAAATAAGTGACCAAAGCACATCTTCTCTTTAAAATAATATTTAATTGACATCATTCAGTGACTGTTCTGAATATAATACTGAGATTTTTTTTGGTATAAGTAGGTTAGATCAGTTAAAATTTCTATTCATTGTACTGATAAAGCAAAATTCATTTTCCTTTTAATGAAAACATTTTCTTGAAACTGTGTAAGCATAACAATGTAAATGCAATGATATTTGCCTTGATTGTAGCATTAGTGGCCTAATAAGATTTGAAAAATTAATAATGTAGACACCAACTATTAGTTGACTTAAAAACATGTGTCATCTCTATAATAAAAATCCATAGAAAATTTAAAGGCAGTGGTCATGATATGTGTTGTAATGGAATATTCTAGAGCTATGACTAAAGGCGAAAAAGAAAAAGAAAAAGAAGTGACAGATGGAGCTATCACTACTATTTCTTCAACTTCTCCAAGTCTCAAACTGAAAGATGCAGGAAAAGAAAAGTATTTATAATGAGAATACACATTCATTTGAATGAAGGGAAACTACACCACAAAGGAGTTCCAGCAAGCCACAACAGGCTAATAGAAATGCTTTGCTAGAGTTATCAGCTGAATCAACATTCCCTTAAATGTGTAGGATGTTACCACAAAATCCACCAACCAAATCAACATTTTTTTAAAGGTGTTGAGCAGGATGGCAGAGATACTGATCCTTAAGCAGCATTAGGAAGTGTGAGACATAGGAAGGTTAAAACAGAGCTTGCTGATTGGCAAATCCAGGGGTACAAAATTGCTTTCTAAAACCAAAGATCCCACTACAGTGTACCAGCAATGACAGCCAAACAATAAAATAGGTAACCCCTAAAATAAAAAAAAAATAGTGAGTCAAAAATAATTCAATTTCAGAGACGTTGTTGTTCTATTGACATGATTTTTATTGGTTTTGTTTTTAAGAAATAATACATATCCTCCTTCCACTTAATTTTCATTTGAAAATTATCTCAGCTTTCAGTCCCTGTAGAGGGATTTTAATCCAGCAATATGACTCCTGTGGCAAGGGACCATATCCAAGCACCTTCTAGATATGTTTGATCTGGCTAGAATGCAGACATGCCCTGAATTACAGTGTGATCTGGCTGAAAGTCCTTGGTACACACCTTTAATCCCTAGCAATGAAGGAAAGTTAATCTGTAGAAGGAAGTAGCCATGTTTGAAAATGATGTCTTGAGGGATAGACAAAGTGATGAATCAGAGAATGATTTGACTGAATGAGTCAGAAATAGAATACACACCACTCTCTTGGGAAAAACACAGGAAGGAGAGGCTACTTTACAGCAGCACAGAGAGAGAAAGGTGTCTGGCACGTTTACTGGGGCAGTTTTACCAAGACAAGCTATACCCAGATGAAAACAGAACAAGCCAGAGAATGTGAAGGAATCTGACGATTAAAGCATATGGCCAAAGTTAGTGTGAGGCCAAGCAGAGCAATTCAGTCAGAATCTGAGACAACCTAGATGGAGTCAGTCCGGAAGATTGGATTGTAAGGAGGCTAGAGGCTGACAGACCTAAGCCTAGAGATTAGAACAGAAAAAGAAACGTGGTGGGCTCAGCCCAAGCTGTGTATTTGCATATCCTGGGTACAGCTTTCATTTCATCCCTTCATCTAAAGAAGTAAAAGGGACATTTATTAATTCCTTAATCGCCCATGTGAGGAGCGAGCCAGTTGCTGCTGGTCCTCTCCCCTCTAGAGGCCACAAGAAGAAATACTTTCTGAGCAAAATGCCAAAGCACTAGGAAAGCTTAGATGAGTTTAAAGTCCAGTTTCTCTTCATTCAAAGGACTGAAAATCAAGAGATCCAAGTCCATAGATTCTGTGAAGACTAATCCTAAAAGTATTGATGTTGATTTAGATTTGAGTCAAATGATATTTTGTTTGTTTTGCTAATTTTTATTTGTTTTAGTTTTTAATGTCAGCTTGAGGACCATTAAGTAATGGGAATCTTCTCGGTAATAGGAAGATCTTCTTGTTCTATGTTCAGGCCTTCAGTTGGCTCACCCACTTTATAGAAGACAGTTTCCTTTACACTGTCTGATTTAAACAGTAATTTAGCTAAGATAAGTCTTAAAAAGAAAACACATGTGATAATGTTTAACAGAATACGTGTGCCCCCTGTGATCCAGTGAAGGTAGTGCGTGAAATGGGACATCACACTCTCCTCTGAATGCTTTCGCTCCTGCTGCCTCCAAGGTGGCTGTGCAGTTACAGACAGCTAGCCCCTGTTACTTCTGGATAGTTCTGCACTTCTATAAGTCCAAGCACAGACAGATCCATTTGTGTCTAAACTGAAGTTGTAGAAATTACTCAACTGCTCTTCGACAAAGCCCATGAGTCTATGACAATCAATCGATATGAAGGAACAAATAATTTTCTCTCTGTAGAAAAGGAGTTTCTTAATTTTCCTTGGGAGTTAAACGATTAGTCATCTAAGTGAACAAATCTGTGCTCATAAGGAAGGAATTATTTGGCTGACTCATGAGCTTTACTAGCATAAAATCTAAAAAACACTATCATAGTATGAAGTGTATGCCGAGTCTGTTAGAAAATATACTAGCAAGTTCATTGATTTGTTTATTTAATTTTGTCTTTTGAATTGCTTATAGGTAGATTTAAGTTCTTTTTCTTACACAACATTCACTGTCCAGATATAAAAAAATGTCTATAACAGTAATTATATATGAGCATTCTGAACTCCCATTTTTATGAGCAAAATTGTGTATTTTAAGAAAATTTTATTTATGTTGCCATACCTCATTTGATTCTTTAATTGTCAGCACATGCTATATACAATATGAAGACTAAATTGAAAAAAAAATGAACAAAAGAGAAAACACACCATAAATTCTGTAAGTAAAATGACAGGAATAGCATTATTGCTAGAAATATTTGCTAAACAGTTAATATGTCAGATTGCGCTTTATGTGTTTTATATAGATTAATTTATTTAATTTTCTCCAGTTCCTTGACAAATAGTTGACCCTATTTTTCTTTCTACTTTATGTTTGGGAAAATAGAGTTATAAATAGTTTCCATGTTGACAAAGTAGGAATAGTAATGTGAGTCGAGTTAACTTTCAACTACAACCATATCGCATTTATTAACTAAACAAAAGTTGTAAAGTTTTATTTTAAATAGTGTTGGAAATAGATTTTGTTTATTTTAATTCCATTGTTTATTTTAATTCCATTATTAGCAAATGATGATGATTTGTTGCACACTAAGGGAGGCTACCACAGAAAGTACAAAACAGTGTCTTTTGTCCTTTAGAAGAATGAAAGGATAGAATAAAGCATAAATTTGAAGAAAGATGAAGTGTTCAATCATAAAATATCAACACCAAAATGTTTCATATTGAAATATTTACATAGTATTACATAGCTCAATGAATGAATAGAAGATTTATGCTTCAATATTTGTTTTATTAATTACACAAATGATACATGCATTTTTTAAGCTTAAAGTTACTATGAGCTTCATTCAATAGAAGTAAATCAATATGTCTCTCTCAATGTCATTCCATGATCCCATTGAACCAAAACATATTGATGCTGGTACTATTGAAAATTCTTCTTCTTTTGGCTGAAATTAGTTATGTTAGATCCTCCTTAACCTTTGGAACTATTGATGCCTCTTGACAACTTTTGTACATGTTTATTGAATTCTGTTAAATTTAGGTAAAACTAAGGTAGGTTTGTATTCTCAAACTGCATTTGAATTTGCAACAGTGTCAAATCCATTTGTAATTAAAAATTCTTTCATTACCATAGATGCTTATTCGGATTTATTTTGTGGGCTGCACTGTGAGTTCTTTCAAGAAAACATATGATAAAATTTACTCAAAAATAACCTGGAATCATATAGAATGCCCATAAAAATTATATTTTCTTGAATAAATTATTATAATATAACATAAACCAGAAAACAAAATATTAACTCTTAATTATGATATAATAATAAACCAGAGAAATAAGTGAATGAAGGAAAATACAACTTGTAATAAAAAATTTTACTTTAAATAATTAAACACATATTTTTTTAATGTTATTAATTCTTAAGAGAACCTATGGACAAACATATAAATAGTAAGCACCACAAATAATCATGTATTTCATTTTAATTATATATATATATATATATATATATATATATATAGAGAGAGAGAGAGAGAGAGAGAGTCTTTTTTTGCAGAGGTTGTTACATAATAGAATGTTATCATGTTTAGGAAATATGCTCTCCTACAATGTAACATCTAATGTTGGTTGTCATGCGATTCTGAGCTCCACTTGTTAATATTGAAGCAGTGAGATGTTTCTCATAGATGGCAATTAATTTTTAGTTTGTCTTTTAAAAAACAATTCAGGCCATCTTGAATAATTTTTTTCTCTTCGTGGTGTCTGCCATTCAGAGCTTTGTTTCTCTTAGTGAAGAATGAAATTAGGAAAAAAAATATAATCAGTTGTGTTTGTTGATATGAGGAATATAGTTGCCACTTCTTTCATTTGTAATGGAAACGATTGAAATATATATTCATTAGTGTGCCTACACATTAAAGCATGATGTTATTCCACTTCTTTATCCATAAAGAGCCATATCCATCAATGGTTCAATATATTGTGTCAGCATTCATCCTGAACTATCTTAGACTCATTTGTTTTATTTCATTCTTTACCTCTGGGGATCCAGATCTACTTTCTTTTCCTCCTGACATTACCAATCTGATAGGTACTAAGTGAATATGGTTTTTTTTTTCACTAAAAGAATTTAAAAATAATCATACTGTGCTTATACTACCTCCCTGGGAAGGCATAAAGATACTGTTATATATGAGTTAAAGAACTTAAAAGGTAAAATGCATGATGCCTCATGTGTGGGTGTAGTGTGAGAATCACAAGAATCATCATATGGGTATTTGTGGCCCTTTATCAGAGAACTTGTATTTTTTCATTCATGAGGACAGTAGATGCATCTTGGATGATAACTTTCCCATACTTCTCATTTATGGAAAAGATAAATGACTCATTTATAACAATACATAGTACTACTGACTTATAGTTTCTTATCAAATAATTGTAGGGAAGAATTAGATATGCCTATATAGCAGTTTCATTTGCTGTGCATTTATTTAAATATTTATTTAATATGCGTAATTTATATGATATTTGAGAATATTATATTTATATTCACTCTTCACTTTCCTATGTTTACCAAATTAGTGACCAAGCCCTAAATAATCTCATAAGCTCTAGATTCATTTCCCATTCGCCTTATACAGATTAACCTCTTCAATATACATATTCAACATCTATAAATCACCTCTTTGCAGTTTCAGGCTTCTCATTTTGATTTGGAGCCACTCTTACACCATTCACTTGCATGGCTTAGTCCAAGCTAATCAGAAGGGGTTTGGTTGTTGTTGTTCTTGTTGTTGTTGTTCTTATTTGCTTGTTTAATTATTTTGTCCTTCAAAAACAGGTATTTTCTACTCTCTAAATAAAAGTCTTATTTCTTGTTTCAATTTTCTAGGTACCATACGCACAGGCACTTCTGACTCTATACTGTAAAAGAAAATATATAAGTGATCAGTGCTTTTTCTTCATGTGAATATTGTAATCTTCTAGCAAATTTGTTTCTTATTTAAGCACTTTGATTACTGGGGCATATAGCAACTGACTTCTGAATATTAGAATAATGAAACATGGTCAACAGCTTCTAGTTTACTGGCAACATGCACATTAAACATGTTTATGAGCATTTTAAGAAATTCTAAAGTTATATTCTACAAGAAAACTGTAGGATTTCTGCCAAATATTCCGTGATTTGGCTGAGCTTCAAGAAGAGCTTTATGGGGCACAATTTTATTACCCCATTCTGCATGACATTGATTTGCCTTTGAACTCAACTAAAATCCATTACTCCATAACTCAAGTTAATCGGTATATAGATAGGAAATTTCCTTACCACAGCAATATTTCTCTCAATATATTTTATTTATTAAATTTATTGGATGCTCAAAATCAATCAATTTCTAGGAGCACTTCAGAGAGTAATAAAGGATGGTACTGAAATGTGTATATTGCTGTAAGCTCAGGCAAAGTATACTTTCCAGATACAGGTCACAGAATAATTTTTAACTTGCTTACTTGTGTTTGTATAATTTTGAAGTAAGAAGTGTAATACTTTGTATTAACATTGGACCATGATTAAATATAACGCTGAAAACTGAAAGCTAGAAAAGTGATTACAAGTCTTCATAATATATAATATGCATATATATTATTAAAGTCTTGACTGATTTATGATGTAACTACTTTCAGTGCACTACCTGGAAGAGGACATTTGACAAAGATAGAGATTTAGTCCTGGAGAAATAAAGGTGCTAAAAATAATTGAGAGCTTGAAAATGGCTCCTCGCCCTCAAATATCACATGTGAATATTGGACCAATAAATCAAAGAAATTTTGAGAATGAACTTAATTATATTAGAAAACAATCAAAGCTAACCTGCTAAGGGGGTTGGAAGAGACTGTCTGTACCCCCAATTAATTAACCTCTAGATAATATGCCTGAGGCACAAACACACTGAAACTAGTCTAAACAGCTTTTCATTCTATATTTTAGACTCACTATATTTTGCAAGAGAAGAATAAAATGAATATTTCCTCTGCAGTACACACTGTTATCATCTCATGCATGTTGTCAAAGGATGATATCTTTCACCACACATATAAGGATAGCTCTGACCCCACTGCAGACAAACTCACTTTTGGGCTTCACCAATGATGCCATAAGGCATTTGGCTTCTTTTACTCACCATTATTTCTATGGTATTCAACTTTGTCACCTCACATAGTGAGTCTCATCCTGCTACTCTTTGCTGTCTACAATTTTTTTTATTTAAAAATGCAAGTTATTCATCCTTTTACCTCTAGCTGTTTACTACTATTAGTATTTATTATTATTATTTTATTACAAGTAATATTTCGATGATGATTTCACCACGTTGTGAGTTTTCACATGTGTTATTTTGGAATTCCCTTCTATTGTTACATAATAGAGTGTAATTTCTAAGTTAGGAAGTGTGCACATATTGAGTTTTACTAGATATTGACAGTTATTTGAAACATTTGTCTTCCTACCAGCAACATAAGATATCTTTTGTAAGACCCTCATCTATGACTATAGAAGGGTGTCCTTTAGAGTTATTTATTGCTATGTTTTGTTTGTTTGTTTGGTTGGTTGGTTGATTATTTTTTGTTTTGTTTTGCTTTACTTTGTTTTTAGCACAATATATTTGGCTCTACCCTTGGTCTCTAGACTATCTAGTTTCAGGGTTCTGGTCACCCAAGCACTGTCAGTATCAGGAATGTCTTCCATCTTGTGGAATGGATCTTCAGTCAAATCAGATATTTGTTAGTTATTCCCACAAGCTTTGTACAATCATTGCACTAATACATCTTGGAGTTGAGACACCAGTCTAGATTAAAGGTTTTGTGGTTTGCTTCATGTTTGCATTTCTCCATTTTGTTTTGATAGCCTGTAGAGTCCTTCCTATACCAAAGACACTAGAAGAGGGAAAGGCTCTATGTAGACACCAGCTCAACTTCTCCATGTTCAGTGAGTTGTGCATGTGTTATGTTCCAAAACAGAAAAAAGCAAGTTATAGACTTGGCAATAGCCTGGGTTCTTTAGGATTTCCCCTGTGTGAATGAGTATAAATTACAATTTGAAAAAAATTACATATATAATTATAATAAAAGACATAGTGATCTTGTAAAAAATTAAAAAAAAACTAATTTGCAAACATGAAGCTATGTCATTAAATTTCAAAGCTTTGTTTTTAAACTTATTAAAACTACTGTTTCCTCTCTTGAAAAAAAAAAAAAGATTTCCCATGCTGCTCCTTTTGACAAAAACTCAATTAGATCTAACCAAATCTCAATACTGGAAGCTTTACTTGGTGAAAAGGCCCTAATTGGGGTTTGTCTCTGCCATTATTTGGCAATTCCATTTAGATACAAATAATGTTTATATATTTTTATAGAGCTTCTCCTGAATTAGGTTTTAATACTACTCTCACATGTCCCGCTACTGTATCTGTCTCTTGCTGTATTTTCTCCCTTGATCCCTCTTCTACTTTATCCTCACTTTCCAAACCCTCCCAAAACCCCAAATCTATCTACAACTATCTATTCTATTTCCTTTTTCTAGGAAGATATGTCTACCTCCGTTCTCCAATCTCTTACTCTATACTTAACTCCTCTGGTTCTATGGACTTTAGCTTGGTTACCATTGAGTTAATGACTGATATCCACTTACAGGAAAATAATACTATATTTATGTGTCTGTGACTGGGATACTTCACTTAGGATGATTTTTTTTTAATCTAGGCCTATCCATTTACCTGTGAATTTTATGACTTCATTTTCAAAAAGGCTGAGCAATATTCCTTTGTCTAAATGCAGAATTTTTCTTCATCCACTCTTCATTTTTAAACTAACGACTTCATTCAAAAGTACAAAGATGTTGCTTCTTGCTTTATAGCTTCTCTTATTCCTCAGTTGACGAGTATTGCTACCCTTGGTTTTCTAGACACATGCTATCCTTCTGGTCAGTTCTTCTGTGTGATTTAAGATTTTCTTCATTAATGAATACAAGCTGAAGTCCAGTGAGATGAAGAAATCCCAATTAAGAAAATATCTCCATCAAATCTGCCTATAGGCAAGCCTACAGGGTATTTTCTTTAGTGATTTCAATTCTTTTTCGTCGTCTTCTTTTTCTTTATTCTTTTTTTATTTACTCACTTTACATCCAGATTGCTGCCCTCATCAGTCCCCATTTCTCACAGTTCCTTCTGCAATGTCCCCATCTCTTTTTTTTTTTCTGAGAGGGGGGAGATATTCCCTGGGCATCACCCAACCATGGCACAGCAAGTCTCTGCAGGGCTATGAGAGTCCTTTCCTATTGAGGCCAGACAAGGCAAACCAGCTAGAACATATTCCACAGACGGGCAACAGCTCGAGTTGTTGTGGACCCACATGGAGAATAAGCTGCACATCTGCTACATATGAGCTTGGGACCTTGGTCTAACCCGTGTATGCTCTTTGGTTGGTAGTTCATTTTTTGAGAGCTTCCAAAAGTCCAGATTAGTTGACTCTGTTGGTATTTCTGTGGAGTTCCTATTCTCTTTGAAGCCCTCACTTCTTCCACTCCCCAACTGTTCTGTAAGAGTCCCCAATCTCCATCCACTGTTTGGCTGCGGGTCTTGACATCCATCTGAGTTAGCTGCTAGGTAGAGCCTCTCAGAGGACAACCATGCTAAGCTCCTATCTGCAAGCATAACAGAGTATCAAAAATAGTGTCAAGGATTAGTGCTTGGGCATGGAATGGGTCTCTAGTTGGGCAGGTTATTGTTTACTGAGAAAAACTATCACTATAGATGGTGATTTCATTTATTTAATGATTTCACTTAGTGATTGGCTGGAAGGCCCCAGCTCATTGTGGGTGGAGTCACCACTGGGTTCTTTGTCCTGGGTTCTATAAGAAAGCAGTCTGAGTAAGCCAGAAGAAAAAGGACAGTAGGCAGCACCCCTCCATGGCCTCAGCATCAGCTCCTGCCCCCAGGATCCTTCCCTGTTTGATTTACTGTCCTGTCTTCTTTCAGTGATGAATAATCACCAGAAAATGTAAGCTAAATAAACAATTTCCTTCCCAATTTCTCTTGATCAAGGTCTTTCATCACAGCAATAATAACTCTAGATAGGAAAGAATTTATAGCTTTTGTTCTGTTGTTTTAATTCAAGTCAGCCTTTGGAAAACATTGGCAGGAGCTTATTACAGTATTTTACTTGTTTTAAACCCTGAACTTCCTTTCTAGACTCTAAATCACAAACTTAAAGCTCACTGATGGAAAAGTTTCAGTTTGTTCCGGCTAACCATCCAAATGACAGTTAATATCATTGTCTTAGGCGCATGTTTGATTTCCCGTTTTTTTTTTTCATCTAGCTATTTGTTTACATTCTATTGTTCGTATCTCACCTCCTTTGACTCTGATAGAATTTCAATTGCTTTATAATTTCCATATCTAGTGATTTTTTAAAAAAATTTCTGTTGTTTGTGGATAAAGAATCACTTCCTGATTTTTCTGCTACTTGGTTATTTTTCTATTTCTTAGCATATTAGGCACTACACACCTTACAGGATTTGAAGGATAGTAATGTCCTCTGAGTATCTCTTGTATTTTATATGATGCTGTTAGGTTACAGGAAGAGTCTGATCTTTTCAGTGTGTATTTTTAACCTTTACTATTTTTAAAATCTCAGGGACAAATATAGTCCTTAGATTAGATGAAATTTGACTCTACTGCTATGGCAAAGTGCTGCCAGGTACTTAGAATGATTTGAACAACATTAGTAGGTTTTCTCTCTTCTAAATGTACTCTGTCCTAAGAAGCTATAGCAATTTTGTGTTGCTGTTGGTAGTCGTGTTTTCCTTGACCTCATGTGATTTTTTTTCACAAATGTACTCTGTTCAGAAGGCGAGGAAGACCTGATCAGAGTTTACTGCATAGATTTACTCCCTCCAATAGTCTACTTGCCTCCTTTGATTTGCGAAACTCAGAACTGCCTCCAGAATTCAGGAGCTTTCTTAAATCTTAACATTTTTTTCCCCAAGGAATTTGCTCACTACCTTTTCTCTTTTCAAGAATTATTTTTTACTCCCTGCTTTCAAAGTTTTTAATACTCTTATTTTTAATACACTTATGTCACAAGGACATTAATGGTGAGTACGGAAGGTGAACAGAAATAGTTTTAGAAATAAAAAGTTGAAAAAAAAGCATTTTTTTTGCAATCTGTCAAATATAAGAAACACAGAATAGGTTTGTGTGCTTTCTTTGAAAAATAATTTTATCTAAAAGATGGTAAAAGTACATGAAAAATACAAAATTACTATATAAAACATCAAACAATCTAAATATTTTCTTATTCCTCTTTATTATCCTCAGTACGTGTCTTCCACAATCTGCCTGTATGAATTGGTTTTATTCTAAAGGTATCCCCAGAATGTTCAACGTATGATCTTAAAAAAAAAAAAAAAACCATGTTTAGCATTACCAACGTCGAGTATAGACATGAACACTGCATGAAAATTTCATCTTCAAAGGGTTCCATTTTATCCAGGCAGACTTTTTGGTTTCTATCTTTTGCAACTTTTTGCTTTGTATTTTAGCATAACTTCTTTGTTACAATTGCATCAAAGTTAATTTTGTTCCGTCTCTCACCACTCCTTGATATCTCAGGAAATCCACAAGTCATCATCTTTATTGATATAACTTCCTCTGATACCTGGTAAAAAGTTCCTTGCATGTTATCCCTTTAAATGTGTAACCTTGGAGACGTTTACTTTATTTCTGTATTGTGAGTGGGTAAGTGGGAGGGATGGATGACTACTCTTTTTGCTTTTTTGATACAGGACCTCAGTTTGTCATCCAGCTCAGCCACATACTTCCTTGCATACCTTTATTTTGTTTTATTTATTTATTTATTTATTTATTTATTTATTTATTTATCCTGGGGTTAAACCCAGAAACAATGCTAAGTAGGTATTCTACTAAACTCACATGGCAACATCCTCAAGCCTCTACAATTTAAAATCTGTTATTTGAAAGAGTGAAAGGCAAAGTTGTGAGCAAGAGGTATCACTAATAAGGAGTAAACAATACTTTGAGCTTGCAATATATCTGTCAAAATAAAAATAATTACCTGTGACACTGAATAATATAAGGATTTTCTCAACTCTGTCTTGAATTGATTGTTAAAGAAATAGTTCTTATTAATGTTCTAATCACGTTTTCATAGAAACATGATGCTGGCAAATATAATGTTAGCTCTAGATTGTCTGCCCGCACCCTCCTTACATACAACTTTGTCTATACAGATCCTATGATTCTAATGATAGTTGTGATTAACGTTGATGACATTACAAAGCTGGATTTAATTCTTTGATTTAGATGCCATGGATTGTTTGTTTGATGTTTGCCCCACAAAAAAGGCTTCCTGTGATTATATCAGTGACTTTAAATTATTTGCTCCACATTTTATGGCTCTGGCAATGAATAGCACTTACTTTCTGGGATAACATAAATAATTCCCTTGCTCTACTGTTGTCTCTTCAACTCTCCCAGCCAAATTGTATTTCTCCAACACATCTCAAAATATGTCTCAGAGAGTCTGTACACATATTCCTCTCCATCACTTAAATTACCACAGTTGGGTAGTTTATATCTTCTATTCTCCTCCTTTATTTTGTTCTTTCATTCCAAACTAGTAATCTCAGAGTTCTGTTTGGCCCAAAGTAATTTATAGCCCTAGATGAATTGTTTGTTGTTCTGGCTCATCACATATAGAATCTGTGGAAGGGAACACTTGTGAAACATTAACCCAACTAACATGGTGACCAGATTTCAAAAAGTTCTAGGGATTTCTTTTTCTGAAAATTATTCATCTTAGGAACTTCAAATGCCTGATTTGGAAGGATAAAAAAATTCACTTAAATGGCATTATTCATGCTGTAATTTAGAAGAGATATTTTTTCACAGATAGCTAATCAGAAATAAGTCATTACATGGCCAGAAAGTGAAGCAAAATGCAAAGCCAATACTTGAAATATTCTCATAAAGCACAAAAATATGGGCTTAAAATCTAAGATTACTATTATTATTATTTCAATTTTTCTAGACCTTATTAGAAGACTAATAAATATTTATACTAACTCAAAAAGGTATCCATTAAAGAGGAACATAGAACTGTAAGAAGTCTGATAAATAAGAATCAATAAAAGTAGTATAGTTCATAATATTGATAATAGCAATAAAGGAAAAATATTTGTGAAAACAAATTTTCTCAAAAGACAAAGTAGCATATTTGATTTATAAAAAGGAATGAAGATATAGAAGAATTATAAAAATATACATATTACTGAATTTCTAAAAATACAACTGGGGAAACATATTTTCTTATATTTATAGACATACGGACTTATAATTAAATTTTAAATACTATAATATTATTTTTCATGATATTAGAAATTACTAATTTTCTATGAAATATTAACATTTTAGTTAGTTTTAGATTCCTTATAAATAATTACAGTATTATAGATTATTGTCAATGGATATCAAATGTATAAGCTTATATTAATGAACCTGCAAGCTATTGGAAGCAAATTAGTATCATGGCCTAGGCTAATGCATGTTAGTGATAATATGAGGACATATGTATGTATATGTTCATTAGAAAGAATCACACAAGCAACAGTCTCCAAATTTAAGCTAATAATTTCTTCATTTTTTTGTTCTTTACCAACTGAATTATACCAAAATTTATTTCTAAAATACATTTAAGGCAGCCCAGCTTGTTTATAATATCATTGCTTTGATGAAATCAATTGTTTATTTAAAATCAGAGACTAAAATATTTGCAAAGGTCTGAAATAATATAAAAAGTTTATAATATTAGTCTTTTTCTATTCAAATAAATATAAAGTATAAACCCAATAAAACACTAAGATAATTCTTTTAGAGGTGATAAATGTTCTCAAGTTAAATAACAGTTTAGAAACAAAACAGTATGTTAAAAGCATATGTAAAAGATGGTCTCATAATAAAATCAGTAGTTATTAGAATAAGAAAACTAGCCTTCAGTTCAGAGGAGACCTATAGGACCACAAGAACATCCTGCTTCCCCATGGAGTCCTGCCATTCTCCAAGAATACCCAGCTTAGAAAGTTGCCCCAACAATCCCTTCACAGTCTGATCCCCTGTAGAATGTAAGCTGCATGTTGTCCACTGAGCTCCATTAGATGACACTGGGCTTGCCCCTTAGTCCCAAGGAGCCATACAGATTGTCCTGCTTCCCCAAGGATGCCTTCGGAGCTCCAAGAATATCCAACTTGGAAAGCTACCCCACCAATTCCCTCCCAGTCTGGTTCACCTGGAACACACCCAGGAGAGAGACCTATAGGGGTCCCAAGAACTACCAGCAGAACATCTCCCTATCAATCCCTTTCCAAAGAGGTCCCCCTGAAGGACAGCAGGCAGAATTGAGTCCCCTGACCTTCACTGTCTGGTCCACTACTCCCACTGCTGGCATGAGGAATATCTAACAAATACCGGGTAAAAGCAAAGTAAGAACAAAAAAAATAAGAGTCAAAGAAACAGGGTATTAGACACATGTCTAGAGAGCATATCTATATATATATATATATATATATATATATATATATATATATATATATACACACACATGGATATACTAAGAAAACTAAAGCACAAGAAGATTATCTTAAATCAAATCTTATAAAGATGATACAGGCTTTTACAGAGAAAATGAAAAAATCAAATACAGAAAAATAAATTAAAACAGGTACTTTAAGGGAGGGGGAAATATATATTTTTAAACATATAAAAATACAGGAAAATACAACCAAGCAGGCAACGAATATGAAAAAATTGTCTAGGACCTGAAAATACAAATAGAAGCAATAAAGAAAACACAAACAAAGTCAATTTTGAAGATGGAAAACCTAGGAAAGAGAACAGGAACTTCAGACATAAGCATTACCAACAGAATACAACAGATGGAGTAGATAATTCCAGGCATAGATAATATGATAGAAGAGATTAATAAATCAGTCAAAGAAATGCAAAACCTAAAAGCTACATGACACAAAATATCCAGGATATTTTAGACACTATGAAATGACCAAACCTAAGAGGAATACGGAAACACAAAGAAGGAGATGCCCTGTTCAAAACACCAGAAGATATGTTCAACAAAATCACAGAAGAAAATTTCACTAATCTACAGAAAAAGATAAGGATAAATGTACAAGAAGCTTTCAGTACTCCAAACAGATTGGACCAGTAAAGAAAATGCTCCTGCCAAATATAAAGGGAAACATACCAGAATTATACCTGACTTCGCAACAGAGATTCTAGTAGCTAGAAAGAAATGGGCATCTGTCTTGCATAACCTAAAAGAACACAGATGTCAGCTCAGACCACAATACCTAGCAAAACTTTCAATAATCTTAGATGGAAAAACTCAAGATATTCCATGACAAAACCAAATTTTAGCAATATCTTTCCACAAACCAAAAGGAAAAGTTCAACCTATTGAGGCTAACCATACTGAAGAATACACAAGAAATAAGTAATTCCACGTAATTAAAACCAATAGAAGAGAAACACACACTACTACCACCAACATGAAAATAAAAGGAATTAACAATCATTGCCCATTAAAATCTCTCAATATCACTGGGATCAATTCCTCAGTATAAAGACACTGGGTAAGAGATTGGATGTGTGAACAGAATCCATTATTCTGCTGTATACAAGAAATACATCTCAGTAAAAAAGACAGACATTACCTCACAATAAAGGGCTTAGGTAGTGTCTAAGGGCTGGAAAAACAGTTTTCCAAGCAAACAGACCGAAGAAACAAGCTGGAATGCCTGTTCTAATAAAAATAAAATAGACTTTTAACAAAAATTAATCAAAAACATGGTGAAGGACACTTCATACTCATCAAAGCACAAGTGATACAAGAGGGCATCTCAATTCTGGACATCTATGCCCCAAATTCAAGATCACCTACATTCATAAAAGAAGCATTACTAAATGTTGAATCACACATTAAACCACACACATTAATAGTGTGAGACTTAAATACCTCACTCTCACCTATTGACAGGTCGTTGGGACAGAAAATAAAATGTGAAATAGTGAAACTAATACTGGTTATGATTCAAATCAACCTAATAGATATCTATAGAACATTTCATCCCAACACGAGAGAATATCCCCTCTTCTCAGCACGTCAGAGAACCTTTTCCAAAATTGACCTTATAATTGGTCCCAAATCAATCCTCAACAATGCTAGAAGACTGACATTCCACCCTATCAGACTGCCATAGATTAAGCTGGATTTCTACAACAGAAATAGTAGAGTACCTCATGGAAACTGAACAACTCTCTACTCAATGATAACTGAGTCAGGGAAGAAATACAGAAAAATATTAAAGAGGTTCTAGAATATAATGAAAAGTAGGGTACATCACATACCCAAACTTGTGGGGCACAATAAAAGCAGTGCTAAGAGGAAATTCCATAGCATTAAATGCCCTCATAAAGCAGCTAGAGAATTACCATATTAACAAATTAAAAGTATACCTAAACTCTCTACAAAAAAAAGGAGGAGTGGGAGGAGGTAGAAAAGAAAGAGGAAAAGGAGGGGAAGGAGAATGAGGGGATGAAAAGAGGAGGAGGAGGAGGAGGAGGAGGAGGAGGAGGAGGAGGAGGAGGAGGAAGAGGAGGAAGAGGAGGAGGAGGAGGAGGAGGAGGAAGAAGAAGAAGAAGAAGAAGAAGAAGAAGAAGAAGAAGAAGAAGAAGAAGAAGAAGAAAGGAAACACCTAAGAGGGATATGCAGCTAGAAATAATAAAAATCAGGGCTGAAATCAATCAAGCAGAAACAAAAAGAACAATACACAAACAAAAACAAAACAGTGAAACCAATAGCTGGTTCTTTGAGAAAATCAACAGAATAGACAAATTCTTAGTAAAACTAACTAAAAAAATACAGTTCCTACACAAATTAACAAAATCAGAAATGAAAAGGGAGACAAGACAAGAGACACTGGGAAAATTCAAGGAATCATTAAGATTTATTTCAAAAGCCCATATTCCACATAATTGGAAAGTCTCAAAGAAATAGACTACTTTCTAAACATACAAGATTGGCCATACTTAAATCAAGATCAGGTAAACTATCTAAATATTCCTATAACCCCTAAGGAAATAGAATCATTAAATTTATTTAATCTCCTGACCAAAAAAAGCCCTGGGCCAGATGGTGTTAGTGCAGAATTATGCCAGTCCTTCCTTCAAAAAAGAGCTAATACCAGTACTCTTCAAACTGTTCCACAAAGTAGAAACAGAAGGAACATTGCCAAACTCATTCTATGAGGCCACTGTCACTCTGATACCTAAGATTCAACCCCCCCAAAACAAAAAAGTACAAAACAAACAAACAAATATAATTTCAGTCAATTCTTCCTCATAAACATTGACACAAATGTACTCCACAAAATACTTGCAACTCAATTTCAAGAACACATCAAATACATCATTCACCATGATCTAGTAGGCTTGATCCCACGAAAGCAGACATATATATATGTG
>NW_021604592.1:1089012-1121882 GCF_004785775.1 Grammomys surdaster
ATATATATATATATATATATATATATATATATATATATATGAATATGTATTCATATATATGTGAGCCCAAAAGTTCTACCAGAGAATTCCTACAGCTGATAAATATGTTCAGCAAAGTGTCTGGGTACAAAATTTACTCAAAGAAATCTGTCAGTAGTCAGTATTTATGCAAATCATAAGCTGGCTGAGAAAGAAGTTAGGGAGATAATACCTTCAAAATATCCAAAAAATAATATAAAATATCTTTGTGTAACTCTAACACAGCAAGTGAAAGATTTGTGTGACGAGAAGTTCAAGTCTCTGAAGGAAGAAGCTGAGGAAGATGTCAGAAGATGGAAAGATCTCTCATGCTGTCAATAGGATTGATGTATGGAAAATGGCCATCTTACCTAAAGCAATTTACTAATTCAATGTAATTTGAATCAAAATTGCAACACAATTATTTAAAGATCTTGAAAGAACAATTCTCAACTTTATATGAAAAAACAACAAACCCAGGATAATCCAAAAAAATCTTGAACAGCAGAAGATCATATGTATGTATCACTATCCCTGACTTCAATCTCTGCTGCAGGACAATAATAAAAATTATATGATGTTGGTACAGCAACAGACACTATCATCAATGGAATCAAATAAAAGATTCTGAAATAAACCCACTCACTTTTAGAAACTTGATTTTTGACGAAGACATCAAAAATGAGTTGGGGGCAATTGTTAGGACATGTCAAAGACCTAGGATGTAGGTAGACCCCTTGGGGCCTATGGAGGTGACTCCAGTTGAGGCTACTAGCAGTGATGGATATGGATCTTGAATTGGCCAATTCCTGTAGCCATGGATGACTCACAGTAGAAGGATGAGAATGGTAGCCCACTCACAAAATCATGGACCCAAAACCTGTCCCCCCTATAAGATGTATAAAGACAAAAGAAGAGCAGAAACTGAGGGAATGGCCCCAAGTTGAGACCCATCTCATGGGCACGATCCAATCCTTGACACTATTAATTATATTCTTGAAAGAATGCACCTGGTACTACAGTGGAGTTTGCCAGGAAGGGGCAAGGAGAGGATGTAGTGTTTGAGAGGCTGATGAGGGAGAAATAGAGGTAAGATATGTGTGAGGGGTACTGGGAGGAGAGGAAGGGCTGATGTAAGGATATAAATTGAATAAATAAATTAATTAAAAATAAGACTGCTAGTTGCATATGTAAAAGGAACCATTTAACTTGTCTGTGGTGTTTTTATATACTTACATCTGCAAGTAAATCAGTGCATTGTGTATGAGCAGTAGCTGCAAAGACCAGAAGAGGGAGATGGTTCCCTTAAAATGGGAGCTATAAATGTTATGAGAGGTCACATGGGTTATGAGAACCAAACCCAAGTTGTCCAGAAGGGCAGCTAGTGCTCTTAACCACTGAGCTATCTATGTAGTCTAATATATGATGATTTTAGATATGTGTGCCCCACAGACTAGCTAAGGGTATAAAGCAGCACAGAAGAAAGTAGTGGAGAGAGTGGAGGAACTGTGAGAATTCCTTTTATCTTATCCATGTTTCTCTCCATTCTCTCAGTTGGAAGCTTGGGCTTCTACATTAAATAAAATCACTTTAATTTCTGTTTCACATAGAGGCTAAGAGCTAAGAAGAAAAAAATATCCTTGAAAGTATAGAGATGATAAAATATTTTTCTTTTATTTTATAATCTAAGATTATTTTGATTCCAGTAACCTGGAGCTTTAAGAATGGAAGATCAATGCTGGGAACACAGTTAATGTTATTAAAAGACAAGTTGGCAAAATTTATATGATGATCATATGTTAAAAGCTGGGTTTTTCTGGGCTTATGTAATGCACCATCTCTCATAAAGTCTCCGCTTAATGTTGTAAGGATTCAGCCTTTGCCTTTCCATATTCCAAAAGACAATTAGTTTTAATTCTCCAAGACATAGAAGCCAAAAAGAAGCCAGTAGTCCAAATGGAAAGAATGACCTGAATACTAAGGAGCTGGAGAGCACAAAGCCTGCTGATGAGAGCGAGAAGATTCAAGACAGAATATGAGGATGAAAGAAAGAAAGACCATTAGCATCGCTTCATAGATGTTAAATCTAAGTTAAGGGAAATAGACTAGAGAGCTAGCAAAATACTTGTTAAAAATTATATGCTGTAATCTTATCTATAAATGATCTACAATACCCAAAGCTATAGACTATTCTTTCTCTTTCATTACCATATGACAATATGTATGCTAACATATGATAGGAAGTAACAGGCTATTAAAACTGTGTCGAGAGGAATGGAGCTTGGTTTGTGTTCCTTTTATTGTCTTTATTTTGGAAAATTACATGCATACATATAATGAAAGATGTTGTTTATATCCCTGACCCTCTTCAACTTTTCTGTATTTCCTACACATGGTATATATATAAAATTATATATATATATATATATATATATATATATATATATAAACTTTGGCTGGTTTTTTTTTCTGGTTTTCTTTTTTGTATAATGTGATAAGTCAAGTTAGTGTTACCTATATGTGAATGGGTGTGTGGCTATGAACTGGATCATGGGAAATACGGCAGTGGAGCTCTTTTTCACTCAAGAATGTTCTTCTCCCATCAACAATCTATCATAAATAGCTCTTCAATATGGGATTAAAAATGGAAATCATCTACCTAATCATTGCTGGTATTTTAGCTATCTTGATTTTTTCAACTATTTTACTGGTAACCATAGTGGCTCTGAGTTCATGACTGCAATGGTCATGTCCAGTTCAGAAGACAGCATTTCCTAGAACTCTTATATATCCTGCAACTCCTATTTTTGCATCTTATTTTGCATATTTCATGATATTTCCTTAGCTTTTGTGATAGCATGGTTAATGTAGTCCTCAGTTTCTTGTTGATGGCATTATCACTAGTTATGACTTTCTCCATTCGCTGTTCAGTACACTGAAAACAAAGAAGCTTCTCTGAGAATGTTGAGAGCAGTGCAGGTCTGTTTTATAAATATAAATTTTTAGAAAGCAATTTAATAGCATAACCATTTAGAGAAATGACAGTAGCAGATTGTAGGCTAGGATCTCCCAGCTATGAGGCTTGTTGTTGTTGTTGTTGTTGTTGTTGTCGTTGACTTGGTTTGGTTGGTTTGTTTTGTTTTTTAACCAGGATTATAGTAAAAGAAATTAAATTTCATGCTAAAGAATCGATCTCATTTTGAATTATAAAATGGCCAATTGTTCAGTAACAGTTATGCAACTATTGCTCCATTAGGTGCAGCTTACTTGGGAGATTTGTCTTGTAACTAACTTGCAGAATCCAGCACTGGAAAACATCATTAATATCTTTTCTCTTCCTGAAAGCTGATAGCATCGTCTGGCACTATAAATGTTAGCCATGAGTAAGAAAATGTTTCACTTTGAATTGAGTTGACTTCTTAATGCCCTGTAGTCAAAGTGTGTGGTGTCTTCATCAATAGGAACTTATCATGTAGGTATGGTAAGTAACTAAGCGAAAGGATGCTAACCTGTGCTATTCTGGAGAGATATAGGGCCTCAATGACCAATAAATTATATAGAGGTATCCCATGATGCTCAAGGCAATTAAGTAGAACCTTGATACCTGAGAGGATGCAAAATTAACAAAATTGTATAAGATCAGAGATAGCATTTAATTCACTGTCACAATAGGAATGTCCTGTTTTATAATTTAGGATATTTGTACTAGAATTAACAAAAATCTTATGGTGTGTCTCATCTATTTGTAACGGTTAATTTAATCTCCATTATCAATTTGATTAAATTTGAAGTTGCATAGTAGACATGTCTTTCACAGTATCTGTGCATGTATTTATAAGAAAGGTTTAACTGAGGCATTAAAACCCACCCTGAATGTGAATGTCAGCCTAGCTTAAACTGGAGTTCCAGACAGAATAAAAGGTGACAAAGGAAAAAGCTAGCTGAGCAGTTACATTTATCTCTCTTCCTCCTTGTTAGAGAAACTGGAGACCAGCTGCTCCCACTTGTGCAAGCAAAGCTACAGCCATTCTTATCACAATGCCTTCCACTCAAATTTTAAGTCACAATAAATGCCATTTTTTTCTTTTTTTCTTTTTTCTAATTTTATTATAATAGTTGCAAGAAATGCAATTAACTTGGAAAATTGGTACCATAATAGGGATGGTTGCCATGATAAAACTGACCATGTTATTTATGGGCCTTTGAAAATAAATTGGGGGAGGAATATTGAAGGATTTTTGGTTGTAGTCTAAAGAAACCCTAAAATAATTTCAGAAGATCATACTGTCTACTTTAACAGCAATTTTTAAAGACCAATATGCTGAGAGAAATTCAGATAGGAGACGACAAGCTCAGGGGGTTTTAATAACAAGGACTTTATTGTAAATTGGACTAGAAGGCATTCTTGTTTTATTCTGACAAAATGAATAGAATTTAGTCTCCGTGTTGATAAATTTATTGAAAATACATTTAAAAAGTAGTGGACTCTGTTATTTTGCAAAGGACATTTCAAGACACAGCGGTATTCATACTGTGGTAAATTTGATGCCCACTGAATTTACTGAGGTTTCTAATGAAAGCTCAGTGCATGAAGACACGCAAAATTCATGTTTAGTAAATTAAATCATGGGTATGATTAACTTATATATAGGGAAGGTATAGATAAAGCATTCACAATTGTTAATGACATGGATGTAGTACAAATAAAATATTGACACTTTACATTAGGGTAATAGAAATGTGCCTTTAGGGAACACCTTGCCTATTCAAAGTTCTAGCTTGTAAAATTGCAATTCATTTGAAAGAAGAAAAGCTAAAGGAAGAATGACCCTGATGTCATTTCCTGCTAGGAAACTTGGGGGTTTGGGGTGGACTTAGGAGTATATTCTGCTACCATGTTACAGATCATCATATCTGTGGTAATAGTCTAAAAGCAGACTCTATCTTGAGTCAGGAGGAGAACTTTGCAGGAGCTCCACATGGTGCTGGTTTTATAAGAATGACAAACATAAGAGTTTTATAGACAGAGGCTTCAACAAAGCTTCCTAAGAGGTGTTCAGGCCAAGCAATATATACCAAGATTCCTTGAATAACACTGTGAAAGGCTACCACACAACACTTAAAAGGTATAACTTCAGGTTCAGTGGAGCCCTTAATATGCTGAAAATACAAGTACTATAGGATATTCAATAAGAAAAGCCTCAAGCTCAGACATACAGTGGACCAATCAGAAGTACTTCATATGACATTGGTAAAAGAACTGAAGGATAAAAGCTGTGCATCCCAAAAGATGCTACCAAAGTCCCCTGATCCTGGACTCATTTGACCTTGTTTGATCTGAAAGTTCCTTGAGATAATACTCTCCTTTAATTTTTGGCATGGGATATTTATTATCCTATACCATTGTATATTGGAAATATTTAACTTGAGGTTGTTTTTTTTTATTTATAGAATGTAAAAGATTTACTTAAGTCTTTGGAGACATATTACACTTTTAAGCAGTATTGAACCTATAAAGATTATAGATAATTTTAAAATTGGAATTAATGAATTTTTGCCTTAGTTGATGATCAGGATTGATGAAAATATGTTCATGCATGCATTAACATGCCCAGTTCATATGCTTTGAATATGTAACCAACATATAGCATTATACACTGAAAACTTATGCTTCATTTCAAGGCAGTTCTAATATCAGATTGCTACAACAGTCACATGCCCAGTGCAAGTACACAAGTAATATAGCTAAGATGTCGTATATGTACCATATATATGCATCATATGTACATATTATATATGTATACTATATATGCATCATATGTGTATATGTATCATATACTTGCATATTTACATATATATGATTAAGTTCTATATAAAAGTATGTGTTAACTATGTCTGTTTCTACGACAAAAATACTTGGAAATCATGATTTGAGAAAGTAACTCAATTCATTGTTTGAATGAACAACACATCATGATGAACATAGAGTGATCAGGATTGGAATATTACAATTCAGAGGGATGCATTTGATGAGTAGAGTTATGGCTCAATGGTTAAAAACCATGCTTACTATCAAAATCATGATGACTAGATCCAAGCACCCACATTATAGATGAGTATGGCATACCTCTAAACCCAGTACTGAAGGGCAGAGAGATAGAATGATTACTTAGGCTTGTATGTTGCCCCATAGTTGATAGACACAATAAACAGTTACTCTAAGTTCAATGAAATGCAGGTTTTAAGGAATAAACAAGAGAGTGATAAAGAGGGAGATACCCAAATATCTTCTTCTTGACTTCTTGTATTCACAAGAACATGCATACCTGTACATATTCTTATACCACTCTTATACACTTCCATACAACCTGGACAAACATGCACAAGTAATGTATTTATGTGTCAATTTGAGAAAGGGTGCTCTTACAGTGTTTGTCACTGTCAATTTGACTAGACTTATAATCATCTTGTAGACACGCCTCACAGCATATGTGAAGGATTGAATCCACTGAGATTTAAGTGAGGATAAAAGTTTAAACCTGAGTATGGTCGACAGCATCTCATAGACTGGAACCTCAGAAGGAATAGCAATGAGAAAAGGAGAAAAACAGCTAAACTGTTACATTTAGCTTTTTCTGCTTCCTGAGTGTGGACACAATGTGACCATCTGCCCAGGTTCTTGCCACTACAGCTAAAAGTGTTCCTGCCATTACAACTTGCTCCCCATGATGTATTGTTCATTCAAATAATGAATTGAGTTACTTTCTCAAATCATGATTTCCAAGTATTTTTGTAACAGAAACAAACATAGTTAACACATACTTTTATATAGAAATTAATCATATATATGTAGGTATGCAAATATATGATACATATACACATATGATGCATATATAGTATACATATATAATATGTACATATGATGCATATATATGGTACATATACAACATCTTAGCTATATTACTTGTGTACTTGCACTGGGCATGTGAATGCATAGACTGTTGTAGCAATCCGATATTAGAACTGCCTTGAAGACTTCCGGTTTGGGACCGAGCCTAGAGCAGGTCGCAGGCAGCAGCTCCGTACCCAACCGCAGAAAACCAAGAAAAACAGGGACTCCCAGGAGCTTGAACTCACGCAGCATCCCAGGTAAGTTAAAAATAGCACTCACCCCAAACAGGGAGCAACAGGGACCCACTGGGACCCAGGAATTCGCTCCTGGCCCGGGGCGGGCTCCATCCGGTCTGGGCCCCAGAACTCGCGGATCCCGGGAGGCAGCTCTGCACCCAATCTCGCAGACTCCAGAGGAAGCGGGGCTCGCAGGACCTCTGTGCCAAGCAGGGTCTTGGGCTAGGAGGTGGCAGTGCTTGCCCCCGAACAGGGAGTGGCTAGGACCCACTGGGACCCAGGAGTTCACTCCAGGGCCGGAGCGTGGGTTCCTTCCGGTCTGTGCCGGAGCAGATCCCGAGAGTCAGCTCTGCACCCAATCTCACAGAACCTAGACGGAGCAGGGCTCTCCGTGGCTCAAGCTAGCTCAAGCAGTTTCTTAGGCTAGGAGGTGGCAGTGCTCGCCCCCAATCAGGGAGCAACTGGGACCCACTGGGACCCACTGGGACTCATTGGGATCCAGGAATCCGCTCCTGACCCGGAGCCCCGGCCCCTTCCGGTTTCCACCTGAGCACCGAGCACATCTTGGGCCTCATCTCTAACTCAAGCAGCAAAACCCATCCCAATCAGTTCTGACACAACCTAGATAATAGGAAAGACAGGCCCCAGTCAGAGACAGCACTGGTAGCACAAAGGTGACCCAGATGGCTAAAGGCAAGCGCAAGAACACAAGCACCAGCAACACAAGGTACTTGCCAGTATCAGAACCTAGTTCTCCCACATTAGAAAGTCCTGAACTCCCCATATCACCAGGAAAACAAGAACCAGATCTAAAATCATTTCTAATGATGATGCTAGAGGACTACAAGAAGGAAGTAAATAACACTATCAAAAAACTTGAGGAGAACACAGGAAAACAGGATGAAGTCCTTAAAGAAACACAAAAATCCTTTAAAGAATTACAAGAAAACACAAACAAACAGATGAAGGAATTGAACAAAACCATCCAGGACATAAAAATGGAAGTGGAAACAATAAAGAAATCACAAAGGGAGACTATCCTGGAGATAGAAAACCTAAAAAAGAAATCAGGAGTCATAGACACAAGCATCACCAACAGAATACAAGAGATAGAAGAAAGAATCTCAGGTGCAGAAGATACCTTAGAAAATATTGACACAACTATCAAAGAAAATGCAAAATGCAAAAAGTTGCTATCTCAAAATATCCAGGAAATCCAGGACGCAATGAGAAGACCAAACCTAAGGATAATAGGTATAGATGAGAGTGAAGATTCCCAACTTAAAGGGCCAGTAAATATCTTCAACAAAATTATTGAGGAAAACTTCCCTAACCTAAGGAATGAGATGCCCATAATCACACAAGAAGCCTACAGAACGCCAAACAGACTAGATCAAAAAAGAAATACCTCCCGTCACATAATAATCAAGACTCAAAATGTACAAAACAAAGACAGAATTTTAAAAGCAGTAAGGGAAAAAGGCCAAATAACATATAAAGGCAAACCTATCAGAATTACACCTGACTTCTCACCAGATACTATAAAAGCCAGAAGATCCTGGACAAATATCATACAAACCCTAAGAGAACATAAATGCCAGCCCAAGCTACTTTACCCAGCAAAACTCTCAATTACCATAGACGGAGAAACTAAGATATTCCATGACAAAACTGAATTTACACAGTATCTTCCCACAAATCCAGCTTTACAAAGGATAATAGCAGGAAAGCTCCAATATAAGGAGGGCAATCATACCCCAGAAAGAGCAAGAAAATAATCCTTTTCCATCAAACCCAAAAGAAGATAACCACACAAACGATGTCTCCACTATTAGCAAAAATGACAGGAAGCAAGAACACCCTCTCCTTAATATCTCTTAACATCAATGGACTCAATTCCCCAATAAAAAGGCATAGGCTAACGGACTGGATACGCAAACAGGACCCAGCTTTTTGCTGCTTACAGGAAACCCACCTCAGTGACAAAGACAGACACTACCTTAGAGTAAAAGGTTGGAAAACAATTTTTCAAGCAAATGGCACTAAGAAACAAGCGGGAGTAGCCATTCTAATATCGAATAAAATCAACTTTCAACTTAAAACTATCAAAAAGGATAAGGAAGGGCATTTCATACTTGTCAAATGAAACGTCAACCAACATGAACTCTCAATTCTGAATATCTATGCGCCAAATACAAGAGCATCGAATTTCATAAAAGAAACCTTACTAAAGCTCAAAACACACATTGCACCTCACATAATAATAGTGGGAGACTTCAACACCCCACTCTCAGCAATGGATAAATCATGGAAACAGAAACTAAATAGAGATACAGTAAAACTAACAGAAGTTATGAACCAAATGGACTTAACAGATATCTATAGAACATTTCACCCTAAAGCAAAAGAATATACCTTTTTCTCAGCACCTCATGGTACCTTCTCCAAAATAGACCATATAATTGGGCACAAGACAGGCCTCAACAGATATAAGAAAATTGAAATAAGTCCCTGCATCCTATCAGATCACTATGGTCTAAGGCTGGTCTTCAAAAATGACAAAGACAATGGAAAGCCCACATTTACATGGAAACTGAACAACACCCTACTCCTTGATAATCAGGTAAGGGAAGAAATAAAGAAAGAAATTAAAAACTTTTTAGAATTTAATGAAAATGATGACACATCATACCAAAATTTATGGGATACAATGAAAGCAGTGCTAAGAGGAAAATTCATAGCTCTAAGTGCCTACAAAAAGAAACTGGAGGGAGCATACACTAACAGCTTGACAGAGCACCTGAAAGACCTAGAACAAAAAGAAGCTAATACACCCAAGAGGAGTAGAAGGCAGGAAATAATTAAACTCAGGGCTGAAATCAACCAAATTGAAACAAAAAGAACTATCCAAAGAATCAATAAAACCAGGAGCTGGTTCTTTGAGAAAATCAACAAGATAGATAAACCCTTAGCTAGACTAATCAGAGGGCAGAGAGACAGTATCCAAATTAATAAAATCAGAACTCAAAAGGGGGACATAACAACAGAAACTGAGGAAATTAAAAAAATCATCAGATCCTACTACAAAAGCTTATATTCAACAAAATTGGAAAATTTGGATGAAATGGACAATTTCCTAGACAAATACCAGTTGCCAATGTTAAATCAGGACCAGATAAACCATCTAAACAGTCCCATAACCCCAAAAGAAATAGAAGCAGTCATTAAAAGTCTCCCTACAAAGAAAAGCCCGGGACCAGACGGTTTTAGTGCAGAATTCTATCAGACCTTCAAGGAAGACCTAATCCCAATTCTTTTCAAACTATTCCACAAAATAGAAACAGAAGGTACACTACCCAACTCATTCTTTGAAGCCACAATTACACTCATACCTAAGCCACACAAAGACCCAACAAAGAAAGAGAACTTCAGGCCAATCTCCCTTATGAACATTGATGCAAAATTACTCAATAAAATTCTAGCGAACCGAATTCAAGAACACATCAAAACAATTATCCATCACGATCAAGTTGGCTTCATCCCAGGAATGCAGGGTTGGTTCAATATTCGGAAATCCATCAATGTAATCCATTATATAAACAAACTCAAAGAAAAAAACCACATGATCATCTCACTAGATGCTGAGAAAGCATTTGACAAAATTCAACACCCCTTCATGATAAAAGTCTTGGAAAGGTCAGGAATTCAAGGCCCATACCTAAACATAGTAAAAGCAATTTACAGCAAACCAGTAGCCAGCATTAAACTAAATGGAGAGAAACTTGAAGCAATCCCACTAAAATCAGGGACTAGGCAAGGCTGCCCACTCTCCCCCTACTTATTTAATATAGTATTGGAAGTCCTAGCCAGAGCAATTAGGCAACACAAGGAGGTCAAAGGGATACAAATTGGAAAGGAAGAAGTCAAAATCTCACTATTTGCAGATGATATGATAGTATACTTAAGTGACCCCAAAACTTCCACCAGAGAACTCCTAAACCTGATAAACAATTTTAGCAAAGTGGCTGGATATAAAATTAACTCAAGCAAATCAGTAGCCTTCCTCTACTCAAAAGATAAACTGGCTGAGAAAGAAATTATGGAAATGACACCCTTCAAAATAGTCACAGATAATATAAAATACCTTGGTGTGAACCTAACCAAGCAAGTAAAAGACCTGTATGACAAGAACTTCATTCCCCTGAAGAAAGAAATCGAAGCCGATCTCAGAAGATGGAAAGATCTCCCATGCTCATGGATTGGAAGGATTAATATAGTAAAAATGGCTATTTTGCCAAAAGCCATCTACAGATTTAATGCAATCCCCATCAAAATTCCCACTCAATTCTTCTCAGAGATAGAAAGAGCAATCTTAAAATTTATTTGGAATAACAAAAAACCCAGGATTGCGAAAACTACTCTCAGCAATAAAAGAACTTCTGGAGGAATCACCATCCCCGACTTCAAGCTGTACTACAAAGCAATAGTGATAAAAACTGCATGGTATTGGAACAGAGACAGGCAGGAGGATCAGTGGAATAGAATAGAAGACCCAGAAATGAACCCCCATACCTATGGTAACTTAATCTTTGACAAAGGGGCTAAAACCATCGAATGGAAAAAAGATAGCATTTTCAACAAATGGTGCTGGTCCAACTGGTGGTCAGCATGTAGAAAAATGAAAATTGATCCATACTTATCTCCTTGTACAAAGCTCAATTCCAAGTGGATTAAGGACCTCCACCTAAAACCAGCCACACTGAAACTAATAGAAGAGAAACTGGGAAAAAGCCTGGAATACATAGGCACAGGGAAAAAGTTCCTGAACAGAACGCCAATGGCCTGTGCTCTAAGACCAAAAATTGACAAATGGGACCTCATAAAGCTGCAAAGCTTCTGTAAAGCAAAGGACACAGTCAATAGGACAGAGCGGCAACCAACGGATTGGGAAAAGATCTTCACCAACCCTACATCCGATAAAGGGCTAATATCCAAGGTATACAAAGAATTGAAGAAATTAGACTCTAGACAATCAAAGAACCCTATTAAAAAATGGAGCACAGAGCTGAACAAAGAATTCTCAACTGAGGAAGCTCGAATGGTTGAGAAGCACCTAAAGAAGTGTTCAGCATCCCTAGTCATCAGGGAAATGCAAATGAAAACAACACTGAGATTCCACCTCACACCAGTCAGAATGGCTAAGATCAAAAACACAGGTGACAGTACATGTTGGCGAGGATGTGGAGAAAGAGGAACACTCCTCCACTGTTGGTGGGATTGTAAACTGGTACAACCACTATGGAAGGCAGTCTGGCGGTATCTCAGAAAATTGAACATAGCGTTACCTAGGGACCCAGCTATACCACTCCTGGGCATATACCCAAAAGAAGTTTCAACATACAACAGGGACACATGCTCCACCATGTTCATAGCAGCCTTATTTATAATAGCCAGAAGTTGGAAAGATCCCAGATGCCCTTCAACAGAAGAATGGATGCAGAAAATGTGGTACATTTATACAATGGAGTACTACTCAGCTATTAAAAACAATCAGTTCACAAAATTCCTAGGCAAATGGATGGAGCTGGAAAATATCATCTTGAGTGAGATGACCCAATCTCAAAGGAACATACATGGTATGCACTCACTGATAAGTGGATATTAGCCCAAAAGCTCACAATTTCTAAGAATCTTCATATAGACCACATAAAACTCACATAGAAGAAGGAAGACCAAAGTATGAATTTGTTGGTCCTTTTTAGAAGGAGCATCAAAAGTTTCAACCAGAACTCCCAAAGTCTAAACCACCAACCAGAGAGCACAAAGGGAGGGACTCACGCACCTGTATAGGGAATTGAGGGTGACCTTGTTAGACTCCAGTGAAAGTGGAGGGCCAAGGTCCCCAAAAGTTTGGATCCCCTACTGTGTTGGAATTCGAGAGCAGGGAGATGGGACTGGGAGGATGTTTGGAGCACACCATCACAAAAATTAGGAGGAAGGGGTAGGGGATAAGGGATTTGAGGGGAGAATGAGAAAGGAGACAACATTGAAAGGTAAATACGTATAATACCCAATAAAAACCCCACACAGATAAAGAATTTAAAAAAAAAGGAGAGTCTATTTATTTTAAATTAATTTCAAAAGTTTCTAGGAGATGCAAATTGGCTAAGATACTATTTTAAGCTCTCCACAAAAGAATTTAAATCTCTGTTCAATATTCTCAAGAGAGTGGTAAACCCTAACTTCCTCAACAGTTAATTGACAAAAGAGAGGTAATCTCACAAAAAGTAGAAAAAGCTATTTCTAATCGATATATCATATAGTCTGATTAATTGTCAGTGGAGCTATAAAAGTCCTTTGACAAAAGATTATTAATATAGATTTATATATCCTTAAATAAGGCCTTCATGACTCTCTGAGTGTGGAAGGAGCAACTGTTGGCGCTTCTGCCCTGATTTTACAAAAACTCTGAAAAATTGGCTTTAAAAACAAAAGAGGGGGAACGGTACCCCCTCAGAAGGAGTCCCCCTGAAATACTCTCCATCATGCCTTGTTCACTTTTCTCTCTCTAAAGCTGAAAGCTCATGGCAAATCTCTTGCTGACCATGTTGGTGACCTCGGGCACCACCAAGACCAACAAAACTTTGCCACAGATATGGGGAAGGACCCTCATACCCATAAAGGGAATGCCCCAGTCCCAGTTCCCTTATGGAGCCGAGGACTGATATGCCTGTCCAATACCACAGAAGGCACAGCTAACCGGCTACCACAAATATTAATGAAAAAAATAGATACCCTCACAAAGCCAGGCCCAATCATAAATACGATGAATAACAATTTACATCCAGGGAAGAGAAATCTCCCTGAGAATCCCCTTCTTTTTTCTTTCCAGGTAAAATTGAATCACCCGTGATGCCTGCTATTAGAAGTTCTAACCCAGATGGACCAGAAGCCAGGAGCCTCGCCCTTACCCTCACCCCCTACCTTTTCCCACCTGCACAAGATCCCCTGAAGCTGGGCAACTGCAAGATCCTGCTTGGCAACTGCAGATAGACTCAAAGCAATGTACCATATCATCTGAAGAATAGCAGGGAGACCATAACTCAAGCAGTGTACCATATCTTCTGAAGAATAGCAGGTTGCAGTCCTCCTCGCCACCACGAATAACCAGGACCCACCGGTCGGGTCAAGTGGCACCCAGACGTGGGGCTCAAGGCACGGACCCATCCGGACGGACCCTCATTGAGAGGATGTGCGCACGACATCAAGATTGAGCAAGACAGAGATCATTGCCCGTGACCTGTCGTCCACGGAACCAGGTTGATGCTGCCATCAAGAAGGCAGTTGAAGTTCATTACCATCAGCTGAAAATTGCAGAGAATCCAGAAGTGACTCCGCAGGAGACTGACACAGCTGTCAGCTCCCCTGCCTCCCCCTACGGTCTACCCCTAGACTTCCATGCCCTCCAGAAGGGTTCCTGGTATGCCTGGCTTTGCCCTCATTTCTCTTGCTAGAGAGCTTGGCCTCTTGATCACCACAACAAAAATTGGCTTTTTCCTAAACCAAGGCCACCCTTGATATGGCCGCTAACATTGGGGAGCCTTCCTTTATGACAATATTACACCCCAAACTGACAAATGGTTGGTAACTTGAACATTTACAAGAGACTAGGATGGCTGTGAGTTAGCCCAATGACGGGATTATTGTAGGTCCACTTCCCAGGGGCCCACCCAATGCAGCCGAAAAGGAGTGCGTGGTGCTGGGAGTGGGTGCAGCCTACATGGCCTAAGACAGGGCCCTCACCCTCCTTTCACCCACATCAGAGTCCCTTGACGTTGCCCATCGTCGACAGCCTAAAGCCTTCGACCATCGATGTGACTCATCTCACATCAGTGTTTTGGGGTTGTGAACTTGTCTAAGACCCCCCATAATTAGACATCCAAATTCAAAACTCACATAGTTGGGATTGAACATAAGACGCCTTCTCTAACTAAACAGAGAAGGGGGAGATGCCAGAAGCCAGGACCCTCGCCCTTACCCTTACCCCCTACCTTTCCCCACCTGCACAATGTCCTCTGAAGCTTGGCAACTGCAAGATCCTGCTTAGCAACTGCATATAGACTCAAAGCAGAGTACCATGTCTTCTTAAGAATAGCAGGGAGACCATAACTCAAGCAGTGTACCATATCTTCTGAAGAACTACAGGTAGATCATAATTCAAGGCAGTGTACCATATAGACCATGACATGTTTCAAGGCACAGGCCAAGAAGATTTTGTACTTTTCCACCACCTGGACCCTCTTACCCCCTCCCCTTGTAAAACATGCTATAAAAAAGCATTTCATGTTCAAAAAAAAAAAGAAATTAATAAAAAAAAAATACAATAAAAAAAAAAAAAAGAACTGCCTTGAAATGAAACATAAGTTTTCAGTGTATAATGCTATATGTTGATTACATATTCAAAGCATATGGACTGGAACTACAAGATGACTCCATTTGATAAAGGGATTAGCCACTAAGCTTGACAGACCGAGTAAGACTCCATGATCCCATGAAGTAGAAAAAGAGATCCAGTTTTCACAGGCTTCCCTTTGACTGTCATGTATGTTCTATCACATGCTCATGCCCACAAGTGTGGATTCTATGGTATTCTCATTGTTATTATGGTCCTTATATGTTTTCTACTTAATTATGATATTAAGATGAAAGTACACAACACATGAATGTCTGTTACTGCCTATGTAGTTTCAAGGAAAGGAAGACAGAGGTGAGCCATTGACTCTAGAGTAAATCCTTTTTGTAATGAGGCATCCTTACCTACGCTAACCAACATTCATCTAAACCATGCAGAAAGTCTCAGTTCATACATCTTCTCTTGCTTTCACTGGCAATATTAAAGATGAAAAAGAGGTTACGTAGAGTCCAAGGGTATAGGCCAGTGAACAGAGATGTCCAAAGATTAAGAAAACTGGCCCTAACCATGATTTGACTACAGGTCCAGCTTTATGCAAGTACAGTTACTTCTACACAACTTTCTGAAAGAAGATAATAAATTAATTTACAAATCTAGCCTTGTGAATTGCATACCTTCGAACAAGCAAACAGCAAAGTAATAAAACAACTGCAGAATAAGTGTGTGTGTGTGTGTGTGTGTGTGTGTGTGTGTGTGTGAAATGTTGCTATTTCTGATTAATTTCTTTAGTTCAGCAGTTCTCAATTTGTGGGAATTTGTGGGTTGTGATCCCTTTGGAGGTCAACTGACCCTGTCATATGGGCTGCATATCACATACCCTGCATATCAGATAATTACATTCTGATTCATAACAATACCAAATTACACTTATGAAGTTGCACAAAAATAATTTTATGGTTGGGAGTCATAATAATTCGAGGGTCACTGCTTTAGTCACTGAGATTTCTAAGAAGAATGGCACCATCTTCTCTAAATGCCCACCCTTACTATGGCTTCACAGATTGCTTCAACAGAAGCCACCGTAAACTAGGACTTTTCAAATCCATGATTCATATAGCTTCAATGACCTTGCAAGATCATGCACTGTCTAGTTACAACACAGAATATTTTCTCAGTGCAGACTATATTTATATGATAATGATGTGCTTATTGGAATATCCAATGAATCCAGATGATTAACTTTTCTACTATAGCAGAAAGGACTGTTGAATAGATGCTGTTGACAGCCAACAGAAAATAGCAAAATTCAACTTTTTCAGATGCTCTCATTAAAACTGTGCCGACTCCAGCGAGCTTACTGCCGCAGCTGCTGTTGCGATGCTTACCTTCAAGTGCACTGGATTTCAATTTGTCTTACAGTGAATAGAGTTTCAGCATCTTCGTGTTTATAATAAACAACTTTCAATACATTCCACACTTGGGGAATTGTCCTTGTTCTTTGAGCCAGAAATACTATGCTTCTTGGCAGTCTTCTAGCCCCTGGGATTTTAGTTAAATAAGAAGTAGTTTGAAAGAATACAGTATTCTGGTATGAGAAATCCAAAGAATTTAAATGACTTGCCTGTGTTAGATGCCTTTTTGGGAAAAGCACAAAGAATATAAATTTGATTTTTGCATTTTAAGTGCTTATATACACATACACAGGGACATAGACACTCAGCTTGCTATACAATAATTTATCATCATAATAGTTAACAATTTCACTGAAACTAACTCTGCATTTATATTCTGAGGATATTTTATTTGACTGAATCTTAGGCATTATGCTGTTTATGAGGACAGTATAAAGTTGCTGTTGTCAGTGGGAAAATCAGTCAATATATAATTGTAGCAGGAAGTTTACTCTGGAAACTGATTTTGATTCAGACAACTTTCGGGAAAGTGCAAGAATGAATAAATTATTCTCCCTTATTTTAGAGCATTTATTATAAACCATAGCAACACAGGTTTACCTGTGAATAAAGAAATATTTATAAATTATTTTGGTTACAACATTTTTTAAAGGAGATAAAAACATGAAAGTTCAAAGCAGAGTAAATGTTCATCGAGGTTATCTTTGTTAACATGACATGAGAATGAAGACTAGTTGTCAAAGATTAAATGGTCTCCCATGACCAGAAGCTGAAGAGAGTGATGTCTGAGTGTGGTACTTGGAAAGAGATTTGTAGCTGTTATATATATATATAAATTTGTCATTAGAGAGGACTCTAGGAAGACAGTGTCCAGTCTCCATTTACCCTGTGTATTCCTTGACAAATGATAGAGGAAGAAGTAATTAGTAAAATGGGCAATGTTATCATTCTTATTAACAAACATGAATAGGCATTTATAGATTAAGATTAATTCATTAACAATTTGGTCATTAGTAATATCAAATGTATAGTATATTAATTGACAGAAAATCATGTAGTAGATGAGTTCTTTTGATTTGTAATGGTCTACTTTTTGGTTGAAAAAAATGAAAGGACAAAATGGCACATTATAAATGGGTAGTATATAAAAATTTATAGCTGAAAAGAAATCAAAAAATGTAAAACTTGGGTGATCATAAAATATAACAGAAAGTATGAAAAATGTAGAAACAAACATCTAGGAGTTATAAAGGAGAAATATTGACAAGGCCAGAAACACATATTTTTATTGGTAATTAAGAATTTGTAAGCAATCTTTCCTGAACAACAAATATCTGTCTATATCCCTGCTAGCATATCCCATGGTATTTGAAGGATAAATAACTGGGTGAAGGATATTGTATTGTTAATATGAAATAGATATTGGTTATTAAGTTTTGTATATGATAATAAGCTTGAGATAATGATATTCTAGATGAGTGTTTTGAGCTAATGAAATAAAATAGGTTAACACAGAAAAGTATCAGAAAACAAAATTTTAATCAGAAACAATATGCTTTATATATATGAAGAACATGACATTAGAGACAATTTAAAATATTATAGAAAAATTCATGTGGTATTCAACATATAAATTTAATAGTTATCTATTTTTTCTTTCTGTTGTTAAACAGGTTTAGGGTTAACTAAAGTAGATAATATTGTAAAACGCAGAAAAAATCCCATGCACACTAATTATTTTAAACAGGTTTAAAATAGAAACATGCACATGAAGAGCTAAATCCCATGGACCTACTTGTACTTGGTCCTTATGCTCTTTGGATTATAACATTTAAGGTAATTCACTGTATTCAGCAGTCAGGACATTGTGATCTTTACTTGTGCTATTTGGAGGCTGTTCTTTCTATGTACATATACCTACCCACCTACATCTGCCAAAAGGGGACTTTGAAGACTAAATTGCGACAGAATGGAACTAGGCTATAGTATCAAAAGTGATAAACTAGTTGAACAATTGTACTAAACCTGACCTAATGTCTTGTTTTTTTTTTAAATTGTCATGCTTTTGAAAGTATTGATTTCAAATGATTTTAATAAAAGTTGTTATAATCAAGAATCTCATTTCCATTTAAAATTTTTCTCTGAATTGCATTTTTAACTTCAGATTTGAACTCCCTAAGACTTAATATAAAATAACATGCAAGAATAAATGCATTATACTCTAGATTTGCTTTGCATAATCTCAACACATTGGTATTACTTTATTAGTTGCAGTCTATAAATAATGAACTAGTAGAAGGATGCCAGAGCTGTGAGGCAGGAGAGGGTGGATGGGTGGGAAGCACCCTCTTAAAGGTAAAAGGGAGTGGAAAGGGAACTTGGGACTGTGGAAAGGAGAACAGCAAAGGGGATAACATTTGAATTGTAAATAAATAAAATAACCAATAAAAAGAAAAAAGAAAAGAAAAAAAGAACAATTTCAGGTCACATTTAATATTTGCTCTAAGAGGGAATAATTCCTAGAATTTTAATCTCTTTTTCTATTGGGTTATTGCCACTAGAAAGAGAAGTCACCATTAAGCATTTATCAGTTCATCAATATTTTTTCCATTTTCAAGCAATAAGATATGAGATACAGGGGCTGGAGAGATGGCTCAGTGGTTAAGGGCACTGACTGAACTTCCAGAGGTCCTGAGTTCAAATCCCAGCAACCACATGGTGGCTCACAACGATCTGTAATGAGATCTGATGCCCTCTTCTAGTGTGTCTGAAGACAGCTACAGTGTATTCGTATACAATAAATAAATAAATCTTTAAAAAAAAAATATGAGATACACTAAGCTTACAAAATGCCTGTGATTTATTTTTTAGTGGTATAGTCAAATGCTTATTGCTTTTAAACACCTTTTGTTTCTTCTCCAGAACTGATTTCTTTCAATAGACTTAATATACGTATATATGTATAAGTGTATCTGTATATGCATATATGGAACATATATATGTTCCATATATATATATATATATATATATATATATATATATATAATGTTATGCATGAAATGCACAAATGTGTATAGTTATAATAAACATAATTCCTATATTTATATATGTAATATATAATACATATATGTTATAGATGTATACCTACATACCTATATATGTAATATATATTATATTTTAGATATAACAGCCATTTAACATATATGTAAATAATATATATTATTTTATATTCTCTGGTCCATATATATATAATTTTTTGTTTTCAAATCAAGAATGTTTAAATATTTACAGTTATTAAATTGAATAAATATGAATAATTATATATAATTACAGATGAATAATTATATATATAATTACAGTGAAAATATCTAAAATACTTGGAATGACAGGCTGTCCTCAAATTTGAGTTATATAACTCAGTCTATTATACATTCATAACACCACAATTCATATGTATTGTTTCTCATAGAGAATATCTTTAGACTACTGTATGGTAAGATATAACTGGGCACATCTTTACATATGAATTTATTAGTTCTGTATTCTGCTCACTTGTAAGTGTTGCTAGTATTTGAATTCAGAGCTTTTCAAATGTATGAAGCATGTACTTACCGCTGACCTAAATCTCTAGCATCTGTTAGTATTAGCATTCATTATGAAAAATAAACAAATTCCTCTTTTGGAATAGCATATTCATCTATATTCTTATTAATGTATTAAGACACTTGAGTTTCTATTTCTAAACACTAATTTTTTCATTTTTGGATCATAAACAAGTGACATTTCAAATGAAAGAAAAAAATAGTGATCATTTCCAAGAAACACGTCACTCATGAAAGTATTCTAAACTTACCAGAATGGCATTTTTTTCCTACTCAAATCTATCATGTTTGCGTCTTTAAACACTGATAAATTTAGTATTCAGCATTTGAAGAGTTGCTGAGGAAAATTGTTGACACCATCACAGGGTCAAAGATCTAATACAAATAGAAAATAGAGAGGTTTGTCTCTAACTCCATAGAGAAAAGTAAAAGCACTTGAGTTTTGGACTAAGATGAACAGAAACAGAAAGCACTTGGCAAAGATGTAAGAGAGGATTATTACAAGCCTGAGTTCATTGATAGTGCTCACATTAATTCCCTTACAGAATATAAAAGACTGTCTTGAGAGCAAAGGCAAGGTTGCTGCATAAGGAGTTTTGCTTTTATTTTGTGAAAACTACTTCAGTACTCAAAGCTTGGGGGCATTATATTCAGAGTTGCTTTGAAAATGCTTCCTTGTGCTTCAGCTAAGAGAGAGGGCCTAAACAGATCTTAACAGTGTTTACAAACATTTTTATGTCCATGATCTGTCAAATGTGCCTACTGCATTACCAGGCAATCTCTTGGTGCAAAAGACCATGTACCTGCTCCTCTAGTGAGTTAATTTTTCAGAATATTGCCATATAATATTTGTGTGAATGGTGAATCTTTATAATAGGTGAATCTTTACATTTAAACTGTAGTAACACAATGCATCATTGAAATACCCCTAAACCTATAGCTCCAAATAGACACTGTGATTTTTGTTAATAAATCCTGAACAATCTTGGAAGTATGTTTAGATCATACCAAGTAATCTTTATTTATCTTTAATAATTGTAAATATTTGAACCTTCTTACTTTGAAAACAGGCTTAGTTTTGAGCTTTATTTGTTTCTAAGTATAGAAATTAAACAAAATAATGTCAGTAACAAAACAAACTTTAAACTAAGTGTATATATGAGCACTATTCGTATGTCTGAACTAACGAGAAGAAAAATTAAGATGATTTAGAAGACCCTGGATTATCAAACTACTCAATTATGCCACATTAAGATCACATTCTTGATAGCTCAAATCATACTGCAAATGAGACCCTATTCAGTCTAAAACCAAGGACAGTCAATGAGTCTGTTTGCTAATACCTAGGTAAAGCTTATATTGAACATGCCTAATAAATAATTTCTGCATAGAAATAGAGTTTAGTAAAACTTAAGTCTTTACCCCCTTGAGAAGTATTAGCTAGAATTAACTAAATTTCTTCCTCAATTATATCTTTGTAATAAATGTGTAGGAGGCAAATAGAATACATTATCCCTTATGCTTCTGATATTGCATTAGAGCAGGTAGTCTGGGAGAACAGAGAAGGGGTGTTTCTTAATTGAGTTATAGGTTATTCTCATTCTATAGCTTTTTCTCGGCAATAATTATTACTCTCATTAGAGTAGTTTTGGTTTTCAACAGTCCATTTCATAAGCAACGCCACAAGATGGCAGTGTTTCAGAAATCACTCCTTAGAACAATCATTCCTAAAACTCAGTATCTTAATGACCAAAAATGTTTAGTTGCCATTACAAGTGATTAAGAATTAATGATTCTTTAATGTCTGTGTAGCAATAAGCTAATCGTTTTATTTAAGTACTATAACTGTCAGTTTGATTGTTTCAAAGCATTGGAAACTTTCAACACATAAATCAACTGAGGCTAGGGAACTGCCAGTAGATTCATAAATCTCACACTCACTAGTTGGTGGTTTATAATTATAACCTTATTTTTAAACTGTTTGAAAATAATTACTCGTTCTGAAACATATAAGTTACAAATGAGTTAGATCATCAGCGAGCTTCTCAATAATGAGTACTCATGTAAAACTCAAGATTATTCCTAGTGAGCAAATATATTTTTCACCACAAATATGCTTTAAATATAGATTTATAAGTTTATAAAATAGAAATTAAAAAAGCATGAGAACATCAAGTGGAATTAAATCATGTTATCACGATGTCTGATTTCATATTTTAGTTATGTCAATATGTTAATAAAATATTGTTACCAGTCAAATGTTTGATAGGGTTGCATCTGCATAATGTCAATTCTTTTTCTTTTCTTTCTTTCTTTTTTTTTGTTTTTTTGAGACAGGGTTTCTCTGTATAGTCCTGGCTGTCCTGGAACTCACTCTGTAGACCAGGCTGGCCTCGAACTCAGAAATCTGCCTTCTCTACCTCCCAAGTGCTGGGATTAAAAATGTGCACCACCACCGCCAGGCAATTATTTTTCTAATATCAAGTATGTTAGCAAAACTCACAGCAATATAGCCCAAATATTTCAATTATGATTTGAGTAACTTCTTCTTTCTAGACAGTAAATTCTTAACAGCAATCTTGAAAGATATACAAATATTATCTTCTTAGTAAAGGTTCTGTTTCAAGATTTTTCATGTTAATTTATAAAATTGTATTGCTATTGACTTGCAACAACTTAAAACATTTCTGAAGACTAAATTTTTATGTCTCTTATAATATCCTAACAAATAGAATCATCTGATTTTTAAAAGAATAATTGATTTTATCTTTCTAGTTGGTTTGTTTATAATGTTAATAGATATATATTCACTACTGAGACTCAATATTATCCATGTACACTGTTAGTTTATGTGCCAGTGCTCTGTTCCAAGTGTAGATATTTTAGTTCTTTCTGTTCCTTGGTTTTGTTTTCAGTAGTTATTTTGTGTGTTAAAAGTGCACGTACAATATTAAAATCTTGAATTTAAATACTGAATTCAGGAAATTTTGGTTCAAATTTTACCTAATTGGGTAGAGTGAATTTAATACCTGAATGTGTATGAAACAAAATGAATATTTACCAGTACTACGTATAAGTTGTATTACATGGTTTGTGGAAGATTTCCATCTGTTGAACATACTTAACATTGATGAGACTATTTCCTTCCCCAAGCAAGAGCATCAAAATCACACCCCAAGAAAGAAGCAGGCACAACTGAAAGATTCCTTAAACCTAGACTTGCTTTTCCTAAACAGAGACATTAGGAACTTTGAGTATGTACCAAAAAAGAACAAAGCTTCCTAGTTTTCTAATTTTTATTAGAAAAATGTAGAAGGCTTCAACAATTTGAAGAAACCAAGATATTCTTTTATAAAATATTCCAATAACTACTGTTTAGATCTACAATTATGTCTTTAAATTCATTATGTCTCTCTGGTGCTATAATTGTCAATAGTATGCTATACTTTGTAGGTTTCAAATTAAGTTGTGAATATTTCTAATTTTTTCAAATATTCAAAATGACATTATCAGGTTGGAGATTTGGCTCAGTGGCCAAGATCACCTGTTGTTACACAAGACCTAGGTTCTAGTCCCATCACCCACATGGAGGCTCACCACTTCCTCATGCATCAGCATGTGTGGTACACAAACACAAGCGAAGGTAAAATACACATACACTTAAAATAATAAAAACAAATCTGATTTTTAAAAATTATCTAATATACAATATTAGGGGAATTTTAAATACATTTAAATATAGTTAAATCAATAACATTTGACAGTAGAAGTGTGAGTCACTTGGTCAGATATATCTGTGGAAAAATTGTAAAACTTATAGATGCAATATGCTGAAATTTGGGAATATTCCCTCTTCTCTGAGTCAAAATACATTTCTACCATGAGAAAGTTAATTATAACTCCTTTAGTTTTCTTAGACCATGAGTCAATTTTTCTTTTTCCAGAGTGCAGCAGAGATATAATCAGGCAGTATTATATGATCCCATGTAAGATTTTTCATTCAGGATAATATTATTCAGAGTAACCTATGTTGCTGCATAAATCAATATTTTTTATTATTTTTATTGCTTGCATGAATATAAATCAGTTTATTTTCATACAAAACGATATCCCACAGCTTCCACTCTGAAGCAACTACAAATAAATCAACCTTAACAATACTTTTCCACATTTTTATATTTATCATCTTGAGCAAATACTAGAGAGCGAAAATTCACAGCGGTGCACTGTTATCAAAAACCACTTCTTATCAACAAAAAGTACTGAGAACAACTGAGGCAAGATTCACTTCTTCCCATACTTCCATAAAAATACAACATTGGATTGATCAGATAGCAACTACAGAACTCTGCATTGGGGTAGGGCTAATCTTGATTATGATTGACAATATAGAATTATCACTAAGACACAACACATTTACCAGGCAGTAAAATCAAGAAAGGCAACACAATACCAAAATGACCGTGTAGGGGCATGTCTTAGAAGATTGTTTTTGATGACATTGCTTGCAAGCTTAATCAAAATTCTGGAAATCTATATAACAGAGATGGATAAGATAACCCTAAATATAGTTTCCAAGCTGAAAGAAAAAATCGAAGTCCATACATCAGAAAAAAAAATAATTTGAAATGTTCCACAGACCCATTATAAATAAAATATAAATGTAAAATAAAGAATATCTTGGTGCTATGATTTATTCCCCAAGGCTCCATATTCTGAACACTCGAACATCCCTACAATGATGTGAAAAGCAGTAGACCCTAAGATGAAGACCCAGAAAGAGACAGCTCTCATGCAATGCTTTTAGAGTTCCAGAGAGACTTGTTAGGGAGAGAACAATCTTGACCCCACACAGATCTCTGGCTCCCTGTCTTGCATACTTTCTTGTTATACTGAATGCTCACAATTCTACCTGTGATTAGGCAATAAACAGAACTTCAACCATAGTGATACCTGCTCATCAACTTCTATGGTTCAAAACTGTAAGCCAATTAACTTTCCTTTCTTTATAAAATTTGCTAGCATAGGTGTTTTTTCATACGATATGTGGCACTTGAAAATTTTCATTGAAGCATAAATAGACTGGTCCTACATTTCTTTATTTTCAAATCTGCATGTATTTATAACTTTATAATTATGAATTTAATCATTTAAAACTTATGGATCACCAGTGATTTAAGTAGCAATTTTAACAGATTATCCTCTTTAGTTTTGATTTCATTTTGAAAAAAAATCACATTATATAAACATAGGCCAATTCCTCAGCTGTCTCACATTTGCATTCATCAAACGAGCTCATTCAAACAACACAAGTATCTCAAATAGTTCTTTATTTCTGGTATTTTATGTGAAATTCAATGACATTTTCTCTTTAGATATGAGTCCTTTATGCCTATGTACTTTCTCCCTCCCCAGAATCTGGTAACCTCTCAAGAGTGGACTTGCCGTATTGACCCCATTCATTCTCTTTTCATGAGAAATTTGCACTGACAAACAGTGTTGCTTCATATGGTTACTCCAGATTTTCAGTCATTCCTACTAATATGAGACAGCTAGCCTTCATTATTTTATTTTAATCAGGAAGAGATTTGTTTTTGTATTTTTTTTTTTATCTTTCACAGGATGAAGCTGGCTGACATTTCCCCATATTCCCTTTATGGCAAAGTTGGGAAAAGAATCTTTGTCTAAAGTTTACCTTAAATTTAGGATAACTTGAATGAAATAAACAAATATATAAATTTAGATATTTGGAAGAATGGGGAAAATGTTTTTAGGATTACATTACAGACTTTGTTGTAAATTCCCTTGTTTCCTTAGAGACACAAGATATCTTCAGCAGTAATGTATATAAAATTGATGTTACTTACAAGTGACCCTTCAGAGAAAGAAAAATATTAGAGGATAGCATATTCCTTTTTTTATTGGATATTTTATTTACATTTCATATGTTGTCCCTTACCCCATCCCCTACCCATCCGGGAACCCCACATCCCCGTACCCCTCCTCCTTCTTCTCCGTTGATGTAACCCCCACCTACCCCCCCACTCCCACTTCCCCACCCTCAAAATTCCCACCCCCCTGGGGCGTCCAGCCTTCATGAGGTCAAGGATCATACCCTATGTCTTCAGGGCCAAGTTTACCTCAAAAAATATTTCCTTCGTTCTTTGCATGTTTCGCTAGACCACGTCTTACAATTGCAGAAGGAGCAACAATCTGATCAGTTTGGTTGGTGTGGTTGCAGAAAGTGTTGATGTTAAATCAGTGCCAGCCTTTGCTGCCAGGTGAAGGTTGGAAAGCATGAGTGTTAGGTGGTTACCCAGATACAGCATATTAAACCCAGCAAGTATACCTCTGACAAATAAGCGAGCTGTAGTAAATGGTCCCTGGAGTGATGAAAAGAATCTAGTCAGGAAAGACTCACAAAAGATTCTGAGACAATACTAAAAGTGTCCTCCTGTAAATTTTAGCAGTATGAAGGAGTTTTAGTTAAGCTTTTAGAATAGTTTCTGAAATGTACCACAGTTCTCAGGTACAATTCCTATATATCATAAATTACATATATATGAATATTTATGCATATATACCATGATTTTGTTGCTGGGGCTTTTATAGAGAAAAATAGAAATTATTGGCTTCTTCTTGTAAGGCATGTTTTAAAATTCAACAATAAACTTTCTATTCCATTTTTCTGGTCTTCAACATATGTTTCCATCATCTTAGGCTCTAAGTATCCATCCCCTGGTGAGGAATGGAAGAAGGAGCTAAACATACTAGAAGATACAATCTGACAGCAAATTCACTCATTCTCCAGCTCTTACAGTCTTTCCACACCTCTTCTGCGATGTTCGCTAACCCTTAGGTATGAGAGTCTTTGGTAGAAGCATCCTTTGGGACTGTGAACCAAAATTCTTTGTCTTGATTGGTTGTGGTTTTTATACTGATCTCCGTCTGCAAATAAAAGCTTCCTTGGTGAGGAGAGAACTTCACTTCTCTGTGGACATAAGGATTAGGAATTATGTGTTGTTTGGTATTGTGCTGGTTTAGTGGGTTAGTGGTTATAAATTCTCTTTCAATAAATATGATTCCCCTGGCACTGAGTAGTTAGCTAAATTTTCAGCATATTAAAGCAGATGGAAAAAGTCCATGAACCCTTAACCCTCCACAAATCACTATAAGAAACTGAGGAAAGTTAGGAGCAAAAGAGGTAGTCTTCTTCCAAAGACATATCCATTAGTTGTTCAGTGCCAAACCAGAAACCATGAAAACGTACCTAGAGGTAACAATATACAGGCTGAGCAGGATATATTTAGGAATATATATATATATATATATATATATATATATATATGCATGCAATAACCATCAGTGAAAAACGAAAGAGGTCATAAATATAAAAGAATAGAGAGAGGTGAAGAATAAGGTAAGAAGGGAGAAAAGGAGAAGAGGAACTGTTGTAATTTAAAGAAGCTGCACATGCCATGCATTTATTTGCTATGAACAAAAAACTGGGTAGTTACTAGGAGTGAATATTTGTCCTTTATTGCTTTTAGTGGGCACTGTGGGAGCCCATTAAAAAGTGTGATGAAAGTTTATGCTTGCATGAATTTCATGAAGTTTAGAAAAGTAAATCTTGATTTGTAAATGAGGGTTATTATTAAAATTGCTTATTAATTCTTAGTACTCACTCTAAGTACAAATTATAAACAAGTTTATTTCAACTGAAAATTTGGATTTATAAGTTTAAATACACTAGTAAATATATATTTGAATGTTTTAATAAAATGGCTTGTAAAGTTGATAACATATACTGCTGAAATATATTTTTAACCAGTGATTGAGAAAAATTGAATAATAGAACGGGCTTATCTTATTGTAGGCTTAAAATAGAGGGTGAAAACAGGTCACCAATAGCTTATCAGGAAGAAAATGTCATATCAGAGAGTCACGGTCAGCATATACACTCAGAAGAAAATTTAGAAGCTGTATTCTGAACTCTAGGTCAATTCTATCCAAGCTATTACTAATGTAAAGGCTGTAGTTTGGAACCATGAAAATAAAATATGAACTTCAACAACTAACCTGGATAATAGTTGCCTTGTTTTAAGTATCTACTCTCTGTTCTTATTTGCCTCAAGGAACAAAAGTAACTGTTTGCCACTAAAGAAAACTATACAAAAATATTAAACCAGTGATATAAAAGTAAAAGTCTGAGAAGTTTAGAGTTAGACATCATGTGAGCAATCAAAACAACCAAGAGCCACTGTCTCAACAGTCAACTTCAGTGTTATTTCTAGTATGAAATTTGTCTTCATTCCTCTAATTAGAAATGCTGTCCCAGATCCTCAAAAGGCATTACACATGCATTCATTAACTACTTATTAGTCTTTTTACAGTAAATACTTTATCAGGCTAAACTTTGAGAGGTTTTTTAAATGTTTATTCCACACTAAATTTGAATAAACTCTCAGATTTGAAAATGATACAGCAGTCACATATAACATCCTACTTCTCTCTCACTCTTTCCTTTATCTTCTCATTTCTGCAGTCTGTTCTCTCCACTTTCTTAACTGTTGTTATTACTGTTAGTCTCACTTCCACATGGAAGAAAATCTATCTGACACTTGTCCTTCTACAGCAGGCTTATGAAGCTTAGTGTGTTGAGCTAAGGTTAGATCCATTTTCCTGCCAATGACATAATCGACTTCTTCATAATGCCTCTGAATATATATTTCGGTATCTGTCTGCTGATATTTATTTAGGTAGATATCATAGCTTAGTTAATGGAAATAGCCACGGTAGACATGGATATGCAAGTTTATCTTTCCTACTCTGACTTTTTCATCAGGATTTAACTAGGAGTTGTGTGATGGCTGGTAAGACAGTAGCATATTTAGATATTGAGCAATCCCTATCCTGCTGTCCATCATGGTATACTTATTCATATTTCTACAACTATGTATAAAGGCTATTTTCCTTCAAATTCTCACCATTTGTTACTTTATTCAGCAGGAGAGTTGAATAATAGATATTCTTCCTGGAGAGAGATGGAACCTCATTGTGAGTTTTATTTTGTTTTCTGTCATGGTTAAAGAGTTTGGGCATTTTATTTATTTATTTATTTATTTATTTATTTATTTATGTATATTAATTATTTTACTTATTTTCATTCGAAATGCTGTCCCCTCCTGGTCCTCCCTCACAGAGTTCTTCTCTTCATTCTCTTTCCCTTTTAATTCAGAAAGGGTGCCCCCGTGGGCATCTCCCCAGCCCTAGGTCATCAAGTCTCTACAGGATTAGGCATGTCCTCTACCACAGAGGCCAGACAAGGGTATATATATATATATATATATATATATATATATATATATATGCACCTGGGGCCTCTGTACAGGCTCTGTACAGTCTTTTGTTGGTGGCTCACTCTCTGGGAGCTTCCAGGGTTCAAGGTTAGTTGCCACTGTTGGTCTTCCTGTAGAGTTGCCATTCCCCTCAGTTCATTCAATCATGCCCCTAACTATTCCATACGGTCCCTCTTTGGCTTGACCCTGTTTTGCTGTGGATATCTGCATCTGTCTCAGTCTGCTGCTGGTTAGAGCCTCTAAGAGGATAGACATGCTAGGCTCCTATCTGCAAACAGAACAAAGCATCACAGTGTCAGAGATGGGTACCTGCATTGAGTCCTGGGAGTCTCCTCCCTTCCAGGTTTCTGCGACTTCTTAGAGATTCCTTCCAACCTCTACCCCTAGCAGTAGCAAATTTCCTGTTGTTTTCCTGTCATTCTCAACCTCTGTCCATCCTTCTTTTGAAATATTCCTGTCTATGGAAAATTATTTGCTTAGTTATTAGTTGAATTACTTGATATTTTTAAAAATTTCTTAGTTTTAGAATATATTATATATACTATTCTTCTACTAAGAAATCTGTGATATTTTAAAAATGAAAAGTACTTAGCTAACATAATTTTTAATAAACAAAGCAAGACCAACAGCTTACCACACCCATTCTATTCAGAAAACATTTTACCTATCACTATTCTAATTCATTACATTGTTAACTTGTCTGGTTTTCAAAATAGAAACAGACTTAACACTTAATCTTATACTTAATACTTATACTCATACCCATACTTATACTTTTGTACTTAGTCATAATTTGTGTTTCCATTGCTGTGAAGAGACACCATGATGAAAGCAACTCTTATAAAGAAAAACATTTAATAGCAGCTGGCTTAAAGTTTCAGAAGTTTAGTCCGCGATCATCATGGCGAGTAGTATGACAGCATACAGGGCAGGCAGATGTAGTACTAAAAGAGCTTAGAGTTCTACATGCTGATCTGAAGGTAGACAGAAGGAGGGTCTCTTAAACACTGGGGGGAGTTTGAGGATCTCAAAACCTATCTCCATAGTGATGTACTTCTTCCAACAAAGCCACACCTCCTTTTAGTGTCAATTTCCATGAGCCAATCATATTCAAACTACCAGAAACTCATTTATGCCTTTGTGCCTTGCTCTGTCACTCCAATTATGTTTGCGACGTTCATTCATAAACATTGAGGTTGCTGATTTGCATTTTCTGTTTCCTCCAAGATGAAACATACAATATATACTAGCTTATTCTCATAGGGATGAATACTTGTATTGTTTACCTTCAGCTAGTTTTCTTCAACACTTAAATATTTCAGCTAATATGGAGTCTAAAGAAGCACTGTCTTATAAGCAATGCTCTACCACAGTTTGCAAAATTTCCATGTTGAAACATGTGATGGCTCTTAGCATATACTACTTCACTCTAATGAGTGGAAAGAGTTTGAAGTGTCCCCATGAGCAGTGGGCTAATTTGGAGGGAGCCTTTATTTAGGTTCTGCAAGACAGCAGCAGGAACACTGCATAGCTGAGGATCAGAGAGAACCGGTTCTCTCTGTGTAGAGCAGGAATTTGGATTTGTAGCAGTCACGAGTCTAAACATAGACCTTTATCTTTGTTAGCCTTCTGACAAGAAATAAATATCTTGCTGACATACTCATTTTTAAGTTAAAAACATGTTTTTCCTTTTAAGTTTTTCTCAAAACCATATTCAAAAGCCAACATTGCATTAATACACTTATAACATTCCTTAAAAAACATGCTTAATATTTGGTAAGGTAAATTAAAATGCTCTCAGAGTAAATGTACTTTGGAAGTCTAGAAGATAAAATATTGTTCAAAACTTCATATACAAATAAATAGTTCATGCCAAAACCCATGCCTACTATGTCATCCCTTGGTTCATATATTTATTTATCAGTGTTGCATATGGAAGATAGACATAAAAAATATAATATATACATGTATGTTCATATAATAATGAAATGCATTATTATATATAAATAGTACATGCTGATATTAAAGAAAACCACTGAAATATGCTCTTATAAATGTCCTTTAAGAAATTTCATATTTAGGAAAAACAAGCCTACTTTTAATATCTTAACAATTATTTCTGCATATAATATCTAATGTACTTCCTAAGATTACATAAAACTACTCTCAAGTTTCCACAAAGAAACATTTTGTAATAGACATTCTGAAATTCTTATAAATATTCTGGTTGAAGTATTGTTGCTGATATTAGTGATTATTTGAAGATATATTTTCAATATCATAAGAATCTTGTCCTTAAATGTGAAAAGGATTTGGGCTGAGGTGCCTAAACAGTTAAGAACACTTAGCATTTTTCCAGAGGTCCTGTGTTCAATTCCAGCAACCACATGTATCTTAAGGCCATATACATAAAGGTATCTGATGTCCTCTCCTGGCATTTAGGTATATATGAAGATAGAGCACTCCTACGTTACAAAATAATAAAGTAATTAATTAATTAATGTTTTAAATATAAAACATTTTTGTACTATTAAGAAACAAATGAAGATACATAATAAATATCAAATACTATAAAAATATTGTCCTTACTAGTATAAAATCAAAAATTAAGGTATGATCTTCCCAGTTAAGTAAATGCATTCAATATTTTAAAAGTATTCTTAAGACACAACAGAGTGACTTTAGAGCTACCAACACCTTCCACGCCATGTATTGACTAGAAAACAATGGAGAATATTTTCACACAAATGTGACATTTTTTCTGTATAGTCTCCTTGATGTCAAATATCATCTTTGCTCTTTAAACTAATGGAAAATTAGGTAAAATATAGATGAAAGAGATAACAGATATGCAGATACAGTTTGTTATCCAGGAGTATTGAGAAAAATGTTCTCTCTAATATGAAGGCATATTTTTCCTCCACTTCTTTCTCCTCCT
>NW_021604592.1:1122282-1142397 GCF_004785775.1 Grammomys surdaster
TCTTCCTCTTCCTCCTCCTCTTCCTCCTCTTCCTCCTCTTCCTCCTCCTCCTCCTCCTCTTCCTCCTCCTCCTCCTCCTTACTTTCTATTTCTATTTCTTTTTGCCCTTATTTGTCTAAGGATTCATTATAGTGCCTCAAACCTGTCAATCATGTTTTCTTAACACTGACTATTTTCCAGTTATTTTTGTAAATAATTTCTTAATTTCTAACTGAATTGAAAATGCTTAGAGCAATTTATACTAAATCATTTGAAATGATCATTTTTCTTCTATCATCATTTCATGTAAATCACTCCAATTTTGCAAGCATTCTCTGCTTTTGGATCTAAAGAGTAGCTATAGCTCATCTATTTCAGTGCTAAATTTAGGTCCAAATTAAGGAAGGATTTTTTTCAAATCCCATTCTGCATTATATTTGAAATAAGTACCTAGATATGATTTAATGATGGTAGTCATGGTGAAATTATTCCTATGGTTGAAGTGGATTTGAGTTAATTACCTATGATTATACATGTATATATCATGAAATGAATTAAATATTTACTAGGAATGACATCACTGTTCTAACATGTCTACTCTACAAAAAAGTACTTCCTCCCTAACTACTGACAAGGAGCCATATATTTTCCATATTCACCTGTATTAGCTTTCTCCTGAATATGCATACAGGATTAAGTATAATTATTCCTTGGATAAATAGTTTTAAAAGCATCCTGCATTAATACTAATCTTAGAAATGCAACCATATCTCTCCAAAGGCAAAATAAACCCTGAGGCATTTTCAGTTTTAGGAACTGAAGATGTCTTCTTTGTCCTGCCCACATTTCTCTTTGAAATGGAAACACATACACCTCTAGGGCTAACCACATCTCCTCAGCCTATGCAGTTGTAAATTAACTTCACAAGGCTAGCTTTTAATTTAATTATTTCCTATGTCTCTTTGTGTTGGAGCATTGTTTCAGATATGAGTGATTATTTGAGGACATGTAATAAATACCATAAAATTTGATCCTTAAAATTATAAAATATATTAGTACTAATGAGGAAAACATGTAAAGTATGAGATTCCTAATTAGATGTGTTCATCAAATATTTTAAGTATGGGGGGGATAAATTGTAATTTTTTTATTGGAAAACAAATATACAACTTGGAATGGATTTGAGGCAAATTGTGCCATAAGCAGATTTTCTTTAAGTGGCTAAACAAAGTTTAAAAAGCAAGTAACAATAAAAGAAAATATTTCTGATACAATACCAGCAGTACAAAAAAATAGTATCCAAGTACCTGGATAAAACACCCATTTTGCAATAGAGCAACTTTTAAGGACATATTGTTGACAGTCCACAGTCAATGCAGAGTTACAACTCCACACTTCAACAACAACATGCTGACAGTTCCTAAAAGCTACTTTAAAAAAGGCATAACCCAGATGTTCCCTCATTTGACCAGCTCCATATAACTTTAGATGTGCAGAAGGGATATAGCTTAGATATATCCAGAGTAAGCCACATGAAACATGGTACTTGATCAATTTTCTAAAATCAGGTTTAAGGACAATGACAGTAAGATAAGGGAAGAAAACATGGAGGAATCAAGTCCTAATTACTATACATGCATATTTTTTTGACAGTAGGGGTGTAACCTTATACAGATAATTTACAAACAAAGAAAAGGCAAGTAAACAATTTTGTACAAGAAATTTAACACATTCTGTACAGTGTCTTCACTTCGCTGACATCATTTGTACAAACTCTTCGTAGTTTACCTGACCGTGCCCATCAATGTCTGCTTCCCTGATCATTTCATCAACCTCTTCATCTGTTAACTTCTCTCCAAGGTTAGTCATCATGTGGCGAAGCTCTGCTGCACTAATATAGCCATTGCCATCCTCATCAAACACACGAAATGCTTCTCTAATTTCTTCTTCACTGTCTGTGTCTTTCATTTTTGTGCCATCATTGCCAGAAATTCTGGGAAGTCAATTGTGCCATTACCATCCGCATCTACTTCATTGATCATGTCCTGCAGCTCTGCCTCTGTGGGATTCTGCCCCAGAGACCTCATCACTGTCCCCAGCTCCTTTGTTGCTATTGTCCCATGCCCTTCCTTGTCAAATAGTGAGAAAGCTTCTTTGAACTCTGTAATCTGCTCTTCAGTCAGTTGGTCAGCCATGCTGCAAGGGCTACGGGTTTCCAAGACGCGACCTGAGAACCACTCGACTAGCTCGCTCCCCTCGGACTAATTCCTATTTTAAGTATTTTAATGCAAAATTGAATGACATTAATGGCATCAACATCTTCCATGTCAGGTTTTGACTAAAAAACAATTTAGAATATTATCACACAAATGTTGCAGTTTTTCATTGCTGTCTAGTTCCTCTAGTTTCTATATATCTCTATTTGGTTAATTCTGTGTTACTTATTTTCTCTCTGGATTGTGATCAACTTAATAGAATATTCTTCTCTAAATGCTTCTTTCAAGTTTTTATGACTGTGTGGATTATTTGCTGTTCTGAGATAGCATTGTTATACACCTTGTGTCTATCTACTTAAAACTGATTCCTCTTCTTTTGAAGAAAATGGGAATGTTTTCCTACACCAATATCACTGGTATAATTGGAATTGTGTAAATGGAGAGTTGATTGTGACTTTCATGTGGTGGTGTTTACTCGTTGTCAGGAAGCAGTCCTTATACTTCAGTAACATTGAATTTAAATTCTTATTATCAACAGTAAATATAGATTCTCTCAAATATATTAATAGCAAAGTAGTACTATATGAGAATATTTAAAAATGTATAATTTCCTAAAAATATTGTTTATTCTTATTGTATTTTTATATTCATAAATATTTAGTTGTTTCTGTTGTTAACATTTTAAATTACCTTTGTGTGTGTATTTGTGTGTTTGTGTGTTGATATATTTGTATGTGAATGTGTGTGTGTGTGTTTGTGTGTGAATGTGTGTTGTTCATGTGCGCAAGCATAGCACCGGATATGTGTGGTGTCAGAATAAAACATTTAGAAGTGGGTTTTCTTCTTCCTCCACTAACTTAAGTTAATTCAGTTTGCTGGCAAATACCTTTACCCACTGAGACATGTTGCTGACCTTGATCTTAGCTATTTTAAAAACATATACTTACTTTTCTATAAGTATTTATTTTATTTTCTATGATTTGCTACATTGTATTTTTTTTTAGTTTTCCTTCAACCTTTTACTTCACTTTTACTTCAGTTCACTCCATTCCTAATATATACTCATATATTAGGAATATATATATATATATATATATATATATATATATATATATATATTCAATAGAATTTTACAATTTTATATTTACTTGATGAGCATTTTTATTTGATATTTTATTTATTTACATCTTAAAAACTAGTTCTGTTGCTCTATTCCTGGCTATTTTTTTAAGAAAACGTTATTCCATTCCCAAATACTCATTTGCTATGGAAGAACTCTCACTGTGAGTTGAATATAACGCACCCGTTCTTGAGTTTCTTTATCATTTTGAGACACAGATTAGCAGCAATGGCTATGTAGAGGCAAAATGTTCTTATACATAACACAATTTACAAGTTCTTTATTGGGTGTTCCTGCAAGCCCTCATTCCAGAGTTACCCAGCGTCTGTCTCTGCTAACCGGAAGATTATTGTCCTTCCTCTTTGTGAGTTTTGCTTTATGGGTGGTAAGATCATTCTATTTAGATTTATTGTTTTATTGGATTCAATTCAATATCTTTGATAATTTCTGGCTATCTAAATTGTACTAATATCTATGTATTAGTGATCTAGAATAACTTTAGGGAAGAACATTTTGTTTCATTTTGTTTCTTTCTTTGTTTCACTGACATAATTGAAATTTCTTACTTCTAACTATTCTTTACTATACATATTTTGTTCTTGTGAGTATTAAATATTTTGGTTTCAGAAGCACTTCTATGTATTTTAAATCTCTAGAACTTGCCCCTCCACATTTCATAAAATAATTCCTAAATAATACTGACGTGTATACATGTATTTCATCTCTATATATGTACACTTGCATATCTAGTATTAATATTTCAGTTTAAGAATATAATTTTTATCCTTCATTGTATTTAAAATCATTCAAAGAACATCCATCAACATCTCAACTTTTCCAGATATGGTACTATGGACTTGTAACCCCAGCAGGATTGTGGAGTCTGGCTTTGTAAACATTAGACCAGTCTCACTCAATGGGAAATGTGTGATATATTTTTACCTAGCATAACAGAAGTTAACACTACATATAGCAATGCATGCAAGGTCATTCAGATTTTTCCCTTTATATTCTTCAACTTTTTTGGCATTTGACAATATTTTGTACTCAAATTTTATAGGTCTATATCTATTTAATATAGGTCCTGAGCTCTGTGATGGTTTTCTATTTTGCATGCTTTTTCAAGCTGCCACTCTGCTGCTAGATGATATCACTATTCAATTTATCCCATGTAGATTTCCAGAGCTAAGAAACCTGTGTCTTCATGTAGTATAAAGTTTTCACAAGTTATGCTTTATATTATGGACACATTTTCTCCCCAAATTTCTGTCTGTCAACTTTGTTTTATTTTCTGAGTATAGGTTAGAGACATTAAAAGAGAAGTTGAACAAAATGATACCAAGCATACACTTACTTTGTATATTAGTCATGTTTCTTTAGGTTGAATAAATTAAGTAAATAAATTAATGTAGATGAAGCGCATTTTAGAATATTGTCAGCACCAAAAAGACAGCTTTAATTTAATCTTTGAATTTCAGTATGTCAGGTAATGCTTGAAGGAAGATTTTTTTTTAACTGACCTAGAAAGATCACTGGAACTCTTTGCACTTTTAGCATTTCACAATCTACAGACTAGGTAATAATTTTTCCACAATACTGTGAAAGTAACCTTGATGTCTCATGCTCAGGTCAAAGAAAGGTCACTAGACCAGACAGATGTCAAAACTTTGACCAGTGTAATAGCAGGAGATAGGAGTCAAGCAACACAGCTGAAATCCTCTTGAGTGTTTTCCAAGCTTTCTTCAGATGTAAACACCTCCATGTTGTACACTTTTCAGCCGAAAAACATGTTTTTCACTATTAAAGTTTTTCTCAGAAACAACATGTTCAGCAGCAACTTTTAAATAAACATATTTATCACATTTGTTAGAAACAACATGCTTCAGGTTTAACAAAGATAGGTGAAAGCACTCCTAAACAAGGTGTCATTTTAGGGGACAAAGAGAAAGTCGTTCTATCATGTTGGTGCAGATTGTACATAGTGCATAAATCTACTATTAATCCAGGATACAAAGAGAAAAATAAATATCACAAATTTTTCACATTGACTCTACAATCTCCATGACCCACTTTATATACTAGAGATGCAAACACTTCGCTTCCGACTTTCCAACTTGTTTTGTCTTCATTTTCTTGCTTGCAGGCTTTCACCATGTAGTGAGATTTTGAATTTCATGTGGCATTCTACATTGTAAGGGGAGACATTTTTAACAATTCGCTCTTCCTGTACTGTCACTGGTTTTGTTTACAAAGTATCCGTGTCAACAAGGACACATGAGGTGGGATCTGAAGCAGATTTTCAAGGAAATAACGTAACTGTCTGCCCTATGAACACTTCAGGCTGAGAACATGTACAAAAACAAAATATTCTGTCCGAACATTGTTTTTGGAGGTTGAAATATATACATATATATGTATAAATGGCCATATTTTCTATCATCGCTCAACTCGTCAAAGAATTTTCCCGACTGCACTACTCACTCAACTACTTCATATTATCTGTCTGTCTGTCTGTCTGTCTGTCTGTTTATCATCTATCTACCCATCTCCCTATCCCCATAATTATTTCTATCTCTCAAAAGAAAAACAAGTCTAAAAATAAAAATAAACAAATTAAAAACAGTAATATAAAAACAATAAAATTAAAACTAACCAGCTCCTCCCACAAACAAACAAATGGATTCAGTTTGTACTGGTCAAGTACTCTTGGGCCTGGCATCTGCATTGGCGTTGGTTTGATGTATATAGTTTAATACCTCATTGGAGAACTGAATTTAAATTTTTTAGCCAGGTATCAATTTCAAAGAGCTTCTTGGTTAGAGGTTGGAATTTGTGTTCCCTTTTCCTTTTTTTGTTTAGGAATTATGTCCACTTAAAACTTGTACACGTCTTAAGCATATTATCATTTTTTCGTAAGTGTATATATGCAGCATTCCTACTGTGTCTTTCCTTGGGGTCATCCAACAGTTCTTGTTCTTACAACCTTCCCATTGTCTTTTTTCCTTGAGAGGAAGAGTTTAGAACTAGGTTCTCGAAAGTTATTCACTCTCTGTGCTTTGCCAGGTATGGGTGTCTGTGTTAATTACCATTTGCTGCAAGAAGAGGCTATACTGCTAAGGGTTTAGCAATGCACTGGTCGATATGTATAATATGTCACTAAGAATTATATTATTGCTATATTACTTCACCAGAATAATAGATTGTTTCCTAGGGCTCAAAACCTACCCAGTCTCAGGACCTTGGCTTCTTTAGCAGTATCAGAGATGTGTTTTCTCTCCTGGAATAGGCTTAAATCCAATAGGAAAGTAGTTGACTATAAGATTTGTGCTGCTGTTGCATCTATATATCTTGTAAGCAGGTCACTGCCATAGGTTGCAGGGTTCTAGGGAGCTGATATTGATTGCTACTCTTCTGTGGTAGTGTGCCAAGTACCTTCCAGCACCATAAATGATAATGAGTAATGATGAAGGTTTGGTCTGGGCACCAGCTTGATTTCTCCATGTTTGATAATGTAAGTAAGTGATGTGCTGAGCACTAGGGTCTTACCCTCAAGTTGAGAAGAGTAAGGAATAGCTTTGAATTAATAGCATATGATATATATGGAGACATATTTGACCACGTTGGCCAATGGGTCAATAATATGCCGCTCATTCTTCACACTGTTGAGATAAGATGTCTACTTGGGGCATTGTCTCCATCATTGTATTGCGAGTACCTACAAATTCCTTTTATGTGTATACTGATTTTTAAGAAGCTATTAGATTAGTTTTCTGCTTAGCTTTTCAAGAGGTGTTTACTATTAGTTGTCTGGGTAGTTGTCTCGACCCAGAGTGCTTCTTTTACCATGAGCTTCCATCCCCTTGCCAGATACTCCCCATAATCTAGTTTCTCCATTATCTCTCTATAACATCGTATTCTACTTTCTCTTCCTTGGAATATGCATTCCTCCCACCTAGTCGATCATTAGCGACCTGACATAACCTAAATAAACCTGACAGGTCTAATTTTTCTTAATGGTAGAGTGCATTTTAGACGTCTGCTTGTATCTTACAGAAAATGTGAATCAAAGGTAAAATAACGATAATGGTGATGATGATGATGACAGAAGACATGGACCTTGTGTTATGTGTTCATGCCAATGTTAATAGCTGTTCAAGACACACACTCAGCTTTAACAGTAACTGTAAATATCAGATAAAATATATTTTGATCACCTACTATGCCGTAATTAGTATTTCTTCTATAGACCACTGAGATGGCTCAGCAGACAAAGTCTTTCCTCCAAGGTTAACAACTTGAATTGAATCTCCAGGCCAAATATGATGGAAGTGGGGAAGCTACTTCCACAAGTTGTATGTCCTCTGACCTCCACAATTGTGTTTCACTCTGTGTGCATGCACAGACATTCAAACATAAATCACACCATTTCCTCTTAAATCTCACACATTTACAGCTTTATTTCACTTGATTTATTTGAAATATCTTAATGTACATATGATTTAATCTCAGTCCACCTTATTTCTTTGAAACAAGTTCTTTTATTGATGTTAGAGTTCTCCAATTTGACTACTTCAGCTGACAAAGAAACCTCAAGTTCAATTTACATCTTTTTATCCTCCTCTTTGATCAAAGGCATAAAATTTTGAGTTGAGTTAGCTTCTTTAAAATATTTAAAATAAATAAAATAATAAAAATATTTAAAATAAGATGTTGGGTAATTTTAATCACATATTAACTTTTTATAGTAACTATCTTTTGATAATATTATGATATGTATATTTTCAGTTGGCCTAACTTTAAATGGAACAAGTTAATATTTACAGGTTTCTTGTTCAAATAATTATCCTCTTTTCATGGCACATTTAACTATAGATGATTTATTTTATTGAAACTATCTAATGTAAAGAATATGTACTTAAAACACTTAGCTTGAATTTAAATTCCATGTTTCTTGTTTAGAAGAAATAAAACTTCACTTTTAAGACTTTTGGTTTTCATATTGAAATGAAAGCAACAGTATTTATCTCTTCTTTTTTCCTCAGGTACAGAAAAATACATAGCAAACTTCCATCCTCAAAATATTATTCTATGTCATGTTATACACAAAACAAACCAAAAGGCTCAGGGAATTCATGTGAGTTTTCTCAAGAAACCCAAGCTAGTGAGGAAATATAAAACAGAGTCGGCTTTCTTTCATGTTTTCATTTAGACATAATGACCATCTGGCTGTATTTATAAAAACGAATGCTTGTTTTATTGGTAAATTATTGTAATGAAATAAATGATTTGAAGTTTGTTTCTACTTGTCTTTGTTTGGACATCTGGGACAAACAATCTCTGGGACTCATTGCTATGAACAGTTAGACAATTGGAGAACTTCATATTACAGAGGGAAAATGGTGCATCCAGTATTAAAATATAGAAAAATATTGACTTTCCAAGCTAAATTTACTCTATTACATTACTAGATTCTGTTACATAATGAAAAACAATTTGAAAATATACCGAGTAGAGACAGAATCACCTTATAAATGCCCAAGTCTATTCAGGTAATGGATACAAATGTAATAAAAATAAATGTAAAATATGTTATAAATAGCATCTGAAGATAATATAAAAGCTCACAAAACTAAAAGGGATAACTTGACAAGTGATTGGCACCAGCAATATATGAGGCTAGAATTTAAATAAGGGTGAAATATTCCCTGTCACACTTCACAGAAACCAGCTAGCTAAATTGTGATGGGGGTTCAGCTAGCCCTCAGGTTTGACTTCTCATATAAGTTATTAGCTTCAAGTCTCCCCATCCTTTGCTCAAAGTTTATTTTTGCTTCTAAGAAAAATGTGTGTGTGTGTGTGTGTGTGTGTGTGTGTGTTTAACTATGAAAGCCAGAGGTAAATATTCTTAAATTGCTTTCTACCTTTCTTTTTTAGACATGTTATCTTACTGATCATAGACCTGTCCACTTCAGCTAGACTGGAGAGCCAGCCAGCTCTAGAGTCCCATCTGTCTGATTAGCACTGGAATTTCAGGCATCAGACATTAAACCTTACATGGATGCTGGGAATTTAAATTTAAGTATATGCTTGTCTTTAAGACAGAACAAATTTTGGGTCAAAAGGTTTGTGGTAATGTTGATGCCCTTATCCCTCCACTGGGTGTCCTGCCTGGCTACAGAAGATAGACTTTTCAGGTTCCATATCCCCACAGAGGAAGTACAGAGGACAAGATGGAGCAGATACTGAAGGATTGACCAATCAATAGCGGGTCCAACTTTAGATTGATTCCATGGGGAAGCAAAAATCCTTGACACTATTAATGATACTCTGTTAGGATTGCAGACAGGAGCCTAGCATAAGTGTCTTCTGAGAGGCTCCATGCAACAGCTGACAGAAAAATATGTAAAGACCTATAACCAAATATTGGAAGAAGGTCAGAGAGTCTAATGGAAGAGCTGGAGGAAGGATTGCAGGCACTGAAGGGGATAGGAATGCCATAAGAAGCCTGTGTCCGCCAAAAGGGATCCCTAGGACATCTCAGAAACTGAGCACCAACCAAAGAAAACATACAGGCTTAACAGAACTCCCCCCTCCACACACATACAGACATGCAGCTCAATCTTCATGTGAGTCTTCCAACAATGTGAACAGGGGCTGTCCCTAAAGCTGTTGTCTGACTGTACTCTGTTCCCCAACAGAGCTGCCTTATCTGGTGTCAGTGGAAAAGAATATGCCTAACCTAGCAGAGACTTGATTCAACATGGAAAGGGTAGGGGGAGGAAAAGGGTAGGTGGGAGGGACTCTGTGAAGTGGTCCAGAGAGGTCAACATTTGGGAATAAAATAAATAAATTATTTTAAAAGTGTATGCTTGTCAAACAATACAAAATGAACTATATACAAAGTCCCTCCAAAACACTCTTGAGATGTTTTTATCTTCAAGCGTTTTAAAACAGGTTTTCATCCAATATGCTTGTATCACATTCTTTTCTACATCCATCCCCTCAGAGATCCTTTCTACCCCTCTTCCATAGACTCCCAACTTTATGGTGACTTTTTTACACTCTCCCAATAAGAAAGAAATTTTTAAAAATTATGAACACACACTCCCCAATAAAACAAAATATATATTTATACTTAATCAGAACAAACACACACACACACACACACACACACACATAACCTGGAGTTATATACTACTTCTGAGTACATGGTCTGCCTAGGAGTATTATAAATAAACTCAGTGTGACTACATTGGAAAAAACTAATTTTCCCTTTTATGTCAGATACCAATCACAAATAACTTCTTGGTTATGGGTGAAAATCATATCCACTTCCCGTTCTCAGTGATGAGATTTTTATGTGGATTGAACTTGTGTGAGTCTTAAATGTTCTGACATAATTTCTATTGGTTCATAGGTATATCAGCCAGCCCTTTCCTGTCTGGAATACTCCTTCCTTAGAGTCATCTTCCAGCTCTGGATCTTATACTCTTTCGACTTTGCACAGAACCTTGAAGCTTAATGGGAGAGATTTAAAAAGACTTCCCCATATATGACTGAGTATACCAAAATTCTCACTGTCTACACATTTACTAGCTGGGCCTCTGTTTTAATTATAATCTAGCACAAGGAGATGCTCCTATGATGAGGAACAATGAAAGCTATTCAGTAATGGTGAAGTTTCTATATGGGCACAGCTCAAATTCTCAATGTTTGAAGACAGAAATAAGTAGAATTTTTTGCAATTGTGTCTTACCATCAGGTTATAGAGAATAAACAATAGCCTAGGAGACATAATTTGTACCTGTAATGTTTTTTTAGGGGGGCATTATGTAAATTCTTTTGTTAATGACCCTACAACATTTATTTCATTCTTGACTTTGGAGATTTTACTTACTTAGTAGTATAAAAAAAACCAAACAAACAAACAAACAAAAAACAAAAACCTTGAAACCCTGTTGAGTCATTGTCTTTTCCATTACGTAGTGACTCTTAAGTAAAATACTCTTATATGTGTATGTATTTTAGGAAGCTTCTATAGCAGTAGAACTCCATGTGGCTTTTTAAAATGCCTTTACATGTTAGTTGTCTCTGCCATATCTCTTCTAACCTGTCCTGCAATCCCTCCCCAGTTAATGTTTATATTCTAGTTTCTGTTTAATCTCTATATAAGACAATATTTTACTTCCCTTTCATTAGAATACTGCTTCCTCTCTACTGGTTGCTTAATGGCTACATAACATCTGTGGTTATTCTAATTGGAACAGAGAGAGAGAGAGAGAGAGAGAGAGAGAGAGAGAGAGAGAGAGAGAGGGAGAGGGAGAGAGAGAAAAGAGAGAAAGAGAGATGGGGGAGAAACTAAAGCTAATATCCACATGTAAAACGAAACATGGAATATTTGTCTTGTAGTCGGTATTGCATGGATTCTGTAGATTGGTAGGATGACCATTTTTATTATGTTAATTCTATCACTTCATGAGCACTGTAGATCATTCCATCTTCCAATACCTTCTTCAATTTTTTTCTTCATAGACTTGATATTTATCATACAAATATTTAATTTTCTAGGTTAGAGTTACCCCAGAATATTTAATATTATTTAAGCTACTGTGAAAAGTGTTGTTTCTCTGATTTCTTTCTTAGTCTCTTTGTAATTTGTATATAGGAAAGGTACTAATTTTTGTGATATAATCTTCTACATATTTATATGGTGAAAGACTTTGTCAGCTGTAGAAACTCTTCAGTGGAATTGTTAGGGTCATTCATGTATATTATCATACCATCTATAAATAATTATATGTTGACATCTTCCTCTCCAGTTTATATCCCCTTGATCTACTTTAGTTGCCTTATTGCTCTAGCTAAAATGTCAAGTTCTCTATTGAACACTAATGGAAAAGAGTATACAGCCCACTGATTTAGTGAAATTGCTTTGAGTTTAATCTCCATTTAACTGTCCAATGTATTTATTGTTCTGTGTTCTTCTTTTACCATGATAGGCATTTTCTTCTTTAGGTTAGGAAAATTTTCTTCTATGATTTTGTTGAAAATATTCTCTGTAACTTTGAATTGTGAATCCTTCCTTCATTCCTATTATTCTTAGGTTTGTTCTTTTCATAGTGTGCCAGATTTTCCAGGACATTTTTTGTCAGGAGAATTTTTTTTGTTTTGATTTAACATTTTATTTGACCAATCTATCCGTTTCTTCTATCTTATCTTCACCACTTTATATTCTCTCTTCTATCTCTTGTATTGTTTTGATGAAGCTTTCCTCTGGAGTTCAAGTTCAGATTTCTAAATATTCATTTTCACAATTCCTACACTTTTTATAAATGGATTCTGTTTTTATTTTAAGATCTTGCATAGTTTTGTTTCGTCTTTAAGGATCTCTATCATCTTCATGCAGGGAGCTTTAAGGTCTACCTTATTTGTGTGTACATGTGTGTGTCTGTATCTGTGTGTGTGTGACAGTATGTGTGTGTGTCTGTATCTGTGTGTGTGTGTGGGAGTGTGTGTGTGTGTTTTCCTTCATGTATGCTGTTGTGGGTAGCTAGGATCTATGAAGGCATAGTGCCTAACTGTTATTGATTATGTTTTCACGCAGATATCTAGACATTTGGGAGTAGGATGATTATAGGTTTAGATACTAATTTCCAGATTTGTCTGTTGGGTGAGTATTTGTTCCTTGAGGTTTTTTTTTTCCTATCTGTATTTTTGGAGAGTTTGATTGCTTTGTATTGCCTGGTATGAAATTTCATTTGGATTTGAAAGCCACAAAGGTTTCCAGTTAAAATGTCTTTCTGGATACTGGGATCTAACACTTAGGAATGAAGATAGCTAGATATCTATAGAGGTTTGCAGAAGGTAGGAGAAAAAGTAGTCAACAAGGATCTGGTTATTTTTCTCCTTGGAATAGAAGGAAATCGTGAAGAGAGGTAACTCCAGTGGATCTGCTATTGCACTGGGCATGAGACTGGGGTTTTGAGTCTACAGGTACAGAAGGAAAGGGGAAGCTATATAGACCACCTGCCTTCTTTTTTGGCACTGGTGGTCTGGAGATTAGCAGGGAGAACCTGCTGGTGTTTAGGGGAGAAATGAAGCAATACATGGAGAGATGTAAGCTATGAGGGAAAGATGTGTTGGATCCACAGGATATCTGGGTGTTAAGGAAGAAAGACTGCAGCTGGTTTTATATGCTAGGAATGAGAGTGGGACATTGTATTTGCAAAGGAGAAGGGAGTAGGACTTTATTTGGCTTACCTGTTTCCCTAGCCTGATCATCTGATGTGTTGTGAATGAATGTTTGCTGGTGTTGGAGGCTAGGATACTGGTATGAGTTTGGGAAAGGGAGGTTGAAGGAGAAGATTTTTGTGATTCCTCATGGATAGAGTTATAGAGAAAATGGAGGCCACAGAAGATTTTCTGCTACAGTGCTAAGGATTAGACTCGAGTTATTGGTGGAGGAGGGGCAGAAGGAAAGGAACAGTGCTACTTTCTGCCTACTTTTTCTGGCATGAACAGATCTAGGGATATATAGGTGATTGTCCTGGAGGAGGCCCACCTTCCTCAATGGATTAAGGTGGTTGAGTTCTAAAAGGCAAGGTCCAAAGAGACTTCATCTTAGGATTTCTACTTGCATCTGATACGCCTTTCCTGTCACTAATACATAGCCTATGGATTCTTTGGTATAACCTACCCTGTTGAGCAAATTTCATGCAAATTAAAATAAAGGTGGATTTCATAAGTTAATAATACTTAGATGAACTAATTATTTCATAGAATTCCTGATTTGAATCAAACAATTTTAGGGAGTAAGTTTTAAGAAATGGTTTTAGTTGTTTTGGCAGTAATATATATAAAAAATGAGAGTCAAGAATACAATGTACACATTCCTCATAAAATGGTATATAAAGGCTGTATAATCAGGAATACAATGAGCTTCCACATTTTGCACAAAAAAGAGTAATAGGCTTGGAAGAAATCTGTGATCAAGGAAAAACATTCATTCTAGATCAGATCTAAAGATGAAGAAGCAACAGGTGTGCATTGTGAGAAAGTAAGGCCAAGGGAAAATGTTACTTTGAACAGTTATCAACATCCTTCTGTAACTCCACTTTTGTAACATTTTATCTATGAGATAATTTTCTAAGAATTTTGTCTATAAAAAAGGCAGAAAAATAAGAATAATACAGTGTCTTAGGAGACTCTGTCCCATTCACCTATCTAAATGTATTTGTATGACATTTGGGATTTGGCCCAATCCACCAAATATATACGGGTATATGTCTTTTTCTAAATGTGTAGTGGGTATCCAAAACATTTGTGGAGTGGATGAAACAGGTAGTCAGGCTTGACTAGAATGTGTATGTTTATGAATGCATGTGTTTATGAAATTTACCTGTGTAAAGAATTTTAATTCCTTTCCTTGTAACATTTATCTATGAGGTAATTCTTTCTTACATAGAGAACTTTTTTTCTAAAATCTATAAAAAAGTTGAAAGAAAAAAGTTTGTGTAGCTATTTTCTACTTCATTCTGTGTGTGTTTTTAAGTGACTTCTTTCCTTCCTTTTCTTTTCTCTCTGTTTAAAAAGGAGTTAATGAGCTCTAAGACTCTCACCTGACCAGAGAGGGGCTCCTGACTGGTTTGCCAGAGAAAGAAGCACTAGCAATAAGTACTGTACTTAATTCCCCACTGCTGAACAGCATGTGTTATTCTCAATGATTCAGAATAAAGAATCAGTGGTATTTAAGCACAAATAATATAAACCCAAGGCTAACAAAAACACAGATAATAAGAGAATTACAGGGTAACAAATCAGTGCTTGTTTAAGTACAAATGATAAGAAATCAGCACTAATAATAAGAGACTTAGAGAATAAGAGATTATCACTTAGTAAATGCTAAGATTATAAGGCCAGGGATCATTCAATCTCTCCCCTTCATCCAAGTCTGTGTTCACCTCAGCTGCTTACCCCAAAAGTCTGGGCAGGCCCCTGGCATGTGTGTGTGTGTGTGTGTGTGTGTGTGTGTGTATGTGTTAGTGTGTGTTTGTGTGTGTTTGTGTGTGTGAGAGAGACAGAGACAGAAGAGATAAAGACAAAGAGACAGAGAAAGAGAGAGAAACAGAGAGTCTGACAGAATTTGCGGCTGAGACAAAGCAACATGTATAGGGAGGAAAGTTAGAAGGGAAAAATCTGTAGGATCTAAGATAGAAACAAGCATTCAGGGAAGGCTGCCACAGGAGTTTGCCTGAAGAGCTGGTGATGAGAGTTTGCACGGGATCATGGGAAATGGGCAGAAGATATCTGCAGACAGCCTACTTTGCTTTCTGGCAAGACAGCCTATGAAACCCAAGACAGTTTCTAGGCTTTTGTAAAAGGTACTATTTTCTTAATTTCTTTCTCAGTATATTTCTCATTTATATAGGAAGGCGATTGACCTTTTTTTGTTAAAATTTTATTTTTGCTTACAGGATGTAGAAGATTCCTGATGAGATCATTTGTATTTCCTATGTATAACATTATATTTTCTGCAAAAAAAATGGTTTAATGTCTTCCTTTCCTACATGTATTTCCTTGGTTTCCTTTAGTCATTTCATTGCTCTAGCTAAGACTTCAAGCACTATATTGATAAGAATTGAGAAAATTAATATCTTTATTTTGTTCCTAATTTTAGTAGAATTGCTTTCAGTTTCTTTCCATTTGGGATAAATTTGGCTGTGGTCTTAATATAAATTATCTTTATTATGTTGAGATATTTCAATCATATCTTTAGGTTCTCTAGATATTTATCATAAGAATATCTTGGGTATTAGCAAATGCCCTGTGGACATCTAAGGAGATTGCCATATGTTTTGTTTTTCTGTAGTGTAATTTGCTTATGAAGTAGATTATGTTTACTGATTTTCTTTTTGGAATGAAACAATATTGATCATGGTTTGCAAGAATTTCACTGGAAAACTTTCCATATAAATATCGTTAGTCTATAATATTTTTCAGAAAACTTTGTGGAGTTTGTATATGAAATTAATACCAAAATGTCTGTATAAAGAGGTTTGGAATTATTCCATCTGTTTCTATTTTACAGAATAATTTAAAGCATGTTAGTGTTATTTCATTGAAGCATTTTTAGAATTACTTGCTGACTCCATCAGGCAATGCATATTTTTACTTTTGATTGGGAAATTTCTTTCTTTTTTAGTCATTGCTACCATTTTAATAGGTAGTAAGATTCTGATAATACTGCTATTTGCATCTATACTTAACTTTGTTTGCTTGTTATATCAGAAAGGCCATCTACTACATTTGCATTTTCAGGTTGAGTGTAATACAGATTTTTTTAAAGTATATATTTATAAGTCTCTGAATTTTCTCAGTGTCTTTTGGAATGCTTCTCTTTTCATTTCTAATTTTGTTGATTTTTATGCTTTTCACAGTTCTTTTATAATTTGTCTAAAATTCTGCCATTGCCAATCTTACTGATATTCTCATAAACTATTCCTTTCAGTGTGTGTGTGTGTGTGTGTGTGTGTGTGTGCGCGTGCGCACGCACGCACGCACGCACGCACGCTTAGTTTGCGTGTTTCTATTTCTCTGATTCAGCCCTGGGTTTTTATTATTTTTTCCTATCTACACTTTTCAAAATTAAGGTAGTGCTTTTTTATCTTTTCATAGAGCTATGAAGTATGTCATTAAATTAATTAATATGAGATCTTTCTACTTTTGTCATGTAGGCATTTAGTGCTATGAACTTGCCACTTAGAAATGCCTTCATTGTGTCCCATTAGTTTGGAAATGTATTTTCATTTACTATCACAATGAAAGCAATAGTTTAAAGCTCGTGCAGTGGACCATGACACAAGACAGAAGAACTGGTAAGATAGTAGCAAGTTCAGAACTTCGGTAAATTTCATAATTGAGAGCAGCAGGAGGAGTTCCAACTAGCTCCCAATCAGGCCCCTATCCTGGAGCATGTGACTGTGACACCCTACTAAGAGGACCATGACAACCGATCTCTTAGTGTGCAGCCTACAGACCGCCAAATAGACTAGACCAGAGAAGAAATACCTTCTGTCACATAATAATCAAAACACCAAATGCACAAAACAAAGAAAGAATATTAAAAGCAGTAAGGCAGAAAGGCCAAGTAACACAAAGGCAGACCTATAAGAATTACACCAGACTTCTCAACAGAGACTTTAAAAGCCAGAAGATTCTGGACTGACATCATACAGACCCTAAGAGAACAAAAATGCCAGCCCAGGCTACTATACACAGCAAAACTCTCAATTACCATAGATGGAGAAACCAAGATATTCCATGACAAATCAAATTTACACGATATCTTTCCACAAACCCAGCATTCCAAAAGATATTAGAGAGAAAGCTCTAATACAATGAGGGAAATTATACCCTAGACAGAGCAAGAAAGTAATCCTTTTCCAACAAATCCAAAAGAAGATAGCCACACAAAGATAATTCCACCTCAACAAAAGTAACAGGAAGCAACAATCACTGTTCCTTAATATCTCTTAACACCAATGGACTCAATTCCGCAATAAAAAGACGTAGGCTAATGGACTGGATATGTAAACAGAACCCAGCATTTTGCTGCATACAGGAAACCCATCTCAGTGACAAAGATAGACACTACCTTAGAGTAAAATGCTGGAAAACAATTTTTCAAGCAAATGGTCCTAAGAAACAAGCTGGAGTAGCCATTCTAAAACCTCCAGCCTGAGAACACAAAGTGAGGGACTCACAGCTCCACCTGTATAGGTAGTTGAGGGTGGCCTTGTGAGACATCAGTGGAAGTGGAGGGCCTTGGTACCCAATAGTTTGGATTCCAAAGTGCTGGGGAATTTGAGAGCAGGAAAGTAGGAATGGGAGGATGGTGGGAGCACAACCTCATAGAAACTCCCAGAATTATATGGATTAGATATGATAGAGACAGGCCACCAGAAAACTAGATTGAAGAATTCAAAAAAAATATCTTGAGACTAAAATTTGTTTTGAGAGTTGTATATTGCAGAATGCACAGCCTTGGTGTATCTACTCATCAAGCAAGCTTAGCAGACCTTCTCAAACCTCTGATGTCTTGGAATCTCAGCTGAATGCAGTGAAGAAACAGACATCAGAGGCTTATCAATTTGCTCCTCCTCCTGCCCCTCTTCTAATATCTCAATGCTTTTAATCAGCTTAAAGAAATTAATGAAGAGTCGGCACCCCTATTCCCTGGGCTTGGGCACTGAAGTGGTTAATATTGGTCTGTCTTTCTAGGGAAAAGTAGTGGTTTTCTTGGAACAGGGAGGAATAGCTAGCATTTATTGCATAGCCATAACTTATTGGTAGAAACCTGTATAATTGTTATTAAGCTGAAGTTATAATTTCTTAAATGGTACAAAATTTACTTTGATTTCAAATTTAAGATTTTCATTGGTACAAGTTTCTTATTGATATAGAAGTGAGATTAATATTGTTACTCTCATAGGCATTTTGCCTATATAACACATTTAGGAATACAAGGCTTAAGACCAGTCCTTTAATTTTTTAACTGATTTGAGATGGTTAGCCTGTGAGTTAAGGGCCTATAGCAAATTCATGGCTCTGAGTTTATTGTTAGGGTGTTTTCTATATTTTATTTAGAAATAGCTGAGAAGAGTTAACAGACAACAGTCCAGATTGCCTTACATGGATTGTTGGTTTTCAAAACATCAGAAGTCCACAGAATTCACATTACAACCATTTCTGCATTAATGTTCATTTTGATTAGAGACCTATCTGCTCCTAACAGCTTCCTGTCTTGGAATCTAAGAAAAAATTGAGCATCGTTGGAGTTACTCCAGTTGTGGTAAGACAGCTACTAGGCAAGAATAGCCTCTTTTCATCTACAGACAAATTACTGTCCTGAAAAGGGCACATTTGTGGAATAGTCGACTGATTATATCTGCCAAGACAGAGTAATTGGCCCTTAATAATTCTGCATCACTAGGTCTGTCAGATGATCCTGGGCCAGAAGACTGAAGATCAGATGCTCCAAAGTTTTGTAGTATAGGGACTGTCCAGGTGTTCAGCGGTCTTTATAAATTGGCTAAGTTTTAGAAGCTATGCATTGGGCTTCCCATAACTTCAGTTAATTCAGTCATTCTGAATCTCTGACAGGGTTGAAGGCTTATAGTCTCATAGCCAATCCCGGCTATTTATTTTGAGAGAAAAGACTTGAGAGGATGGTTTTGAGCTGACATTCATTCTAAAGTCAAGAAAAAAGCCAGGTTTAGAACTAAGTCTTTTAGTTAGGAGAGATGACAGAGGTTCTGGTTAGTCAACAAAATGATGGACTGGGTATTAGGTCTATCTTGTACCTTACTGATACAAATTGGTATAGTTATGCTTTAATTGTATTTTGAGAGAAAAGCTTTGTCTTAACGGGAAGGGTGGTATGTAGGAGGAGCTATGGGGGGAGGAGTAAGGAAAGGAAGAGGAGGACTAAGGAGATGAGGAGGGGCTAGGAGACAAGGCGGGAGGGGGGAAGGAGGGGAACATGGAGGCGGATGTTTGCATGTCTCTGTCAGTCAAAGATAGTTGGTATCTAGGTAGGGTATAGGGTTACACTTCTGATTGTGTGGGCATCTTGTTATTGAGCATTACCAACTTATAAAGCCTTTGATTAACATTTAAAAAATAAAAAGAAGAAGAAAACATATAAAAATAATATATTTAATTGTATTCAGATATTAGATAATTATATTTATTTTTGTATAATTATTTTAAAAAAGAATGGTTTTGAATATTCATGTGGAT
>NW_021604592.1:1142497-1159297 GCF_004785775.1 Grammomys surdaster
GGGAGGGGGGAAGGAGGGGAACATGGGGGCGAATGTTTGCATGTCTCTGTCAGTCAAAGATAGTTGGTATATCTAGGTAGGGTATAGGGTTACACTTCTGATTGTGTGGGCATCTTGTTATTGAGCATTACCAAACTTATAAAGCCTTTGAATAACATTTAAAAAATAAAAAAGAAGAAGAAAACATATAAAAATAATATATTTAATTGTATTCATATATTGTATAACTATATCTATTATTGTATAATTATTTTAAAAAAGAATGGTTTTGAATATTCATGTGGATGCTGGGAATCAAACCTGGGTCTTCTGGAAGAGCTGCCAGAGCCCTTAACCACTTAGCCATCTCTCCAGGCTATAGTCCCAGGTTTACTGGATATTTTGTGACTGGATTTTTCCTAGCGTCAATATTTTCTTTGATTATGCTATGCATTTTGTCGATCTTGTCTTCAAGACCTGATATTATTTCTGCCATTTTGGTGAGGCTAACTCTTAAGGTATTTGTTTGGCTTTTTGAGTTTTTAATTTGACATTTATTTCTCCTTGACATTCATTTAACAATTGTGTTTATTTACCAAATTTTGCTTTCATATCTTCAATTGTTTTTTTATCATTTTCTTCAGTTTGTATGTGTGTATATACATGCTCCTATGATCTTTTTAATATCTGCTTTAATGTCTTTGATCATACTCGTATATGATATTTGGAAGTCCTTGTGTTGTGCTGGAACTAAATTGTTTTCTCAAGGACTTCAGCTTTATTCTCTTCTGGCAACAGTATCTTGTCTTATTTGTTCATGTTTGTATTTTTCTTTTGGTGCTAGTAATCTGGTGTTATGAGCTCTGAGGTACTTCTTAGTGTAGATAACTTTTTTTTAAACGAAGATATATTTTTATTTAAAAGCAAACAGATAGATAAGTCTGAGGGTTGTATTATGCTGTTATAATAGATAAACAAGCCCATAATGTAAATTGAAAATGTATTCGTTTTTGAATCTCACAAGGAACAAAAGGACCTTGATCATTGCTGTTTAAGATATTCAAACTACAAATCTGGCTTTATATGTGGTTACAATAATGAAAATTGTGCTGGAGGTACTGGCCTGGGATATTTATGGTTTTAGTCTAAAGGTGACACAAAACTTCAGATCTCAAATGACTAATGAGAATCCATCGTATTGACAAGCAACAAGAGCCTGGGGAAGCAGAACATATTTGGTAATCAATACCTCAACTTAGAGGTTTTACACAGTTGGACTCCTGTCAGGGATGACTACATTTTGAGTCTACACAAGGCAGGTCACAAAAGAGTTGACATTTCACATCAACAGTAGATGGTTTTATTTATGAATATGTAGTACAGAATTTTAACGTTGTTCACCAATTGTTCAGCAAATATGAATCAAAGCAGTATTCGTTGTCTGCCTAATTTTATTTGGTTTTCCTTCCTTTCAAGGTCTTTCATTCTTAACAAGTATTTTGAACCCTAAACTCTTTCCTACAAGTTGTTTCCAATGTATGATAGACTGAAACTGATTTAGAATTTGTGAACAAAACTAATTTACTTTGTAAAGTATTTTTTGTTTTAAACTACTTTCACAATCTAAGTCAATATAATTTGTATTACTTTTGTAGGGGAAAGAAAACACATATACTTTCAATATATGTTTATGAAAGTGAAAATATCTTGTATTTTATTACTTTTTAGTTGGGAGAGTTACTTTACAATTTATCTCAAAATTGTGTTTATAATAATAAATTATTTAAAATGGAATGATACACTATAGCAAGTATGAATAGTGGCTAACAGAAAAAATAATTTAATTCATTTACTTTTGCAGTTTATACATTCATATACATGACAATATTGTACATTTTTTACTCTGATATCAATATAATAATAGTTCCATTCAGTCTCACAGCACACAGAATAGGGACTGCATTTCCCATTCCTCTATTTAGATTTCATCTCTTAAGATTCATCCTTTTAGTGGATATTGCCTAATTTATTGCTAATATGAGATGTAGAAGAAAGAGGTAACATAAAATGTCTAGGACAGAGGGAAAGAGGTGATCATTCTCTTCCATTCATTCTCTGAGAATGTGAAAGTGATGGCTGACATCTGGCCCTTTAAAAATGAAATAAACATCACCATATAGGAATTTGAAAAGGATCAGACATAACTACTTGATTATAGCAATCTATAGCACCAATTAGATTTGACCTAGCCCTTGGGGAAAATAACTTTATCCTCTTTTAACTTGGGTTTACACTTCTATATAGGTGTTTAGTTTCAATCTCAAATGCACGCTAACTGGTCTCTTGTTTGTATGCTTAGTCCCATCTGGTGGTACCATTTATTGAAACTATAGAACCTTCAGGAAGGGGGCTTAAGTGGTAAAAGTATGGATGTTTCTGAAGAGGTTATTGCCACTGCTACTTCTTTCTGTTCTTATTGTTCTTTGTCCACCATGATATGAACAGTCTCCACAACTTGCCTCTCCACCATAAACTGAGATGTTTCTCCAGGCCTTGTCTGACATAATGGACTGAAGGTATGAATCAGGCTAATCTTTTACTCTTACGTTACTGCTAGATATTGTTATCATAGAAATATTGCAGTACCTACTAATCCAATCTAACACTGAATTTTTTGTGATTTATATAGAAGTAGTATTATTCATGAAAAATGAATTACCTAAGTGATTGATACACACTTAACACAGAATGATGATGTAACATTTGGTTTTTCAATTAGTCACTGTGAATTCAGTCCTTCTTGCAATATCTACTTAATTTTAGGACTTAGAAAATCTATTATGGCATTAAATTTCTCACATCTTCAGTTAGAAATTTATATTAGCTCTGGAAGCTGCCTCATTACTTTGTTACGATGAATATAGCAATATATGCAATACTAAAACTTAAGTATAGTGTATATTAAAAGCTCATAATATAAATTGGTATTGATCCTATCATATATAATTAATAATAAAACACACTAAAAATAAATGATGGCATACATCTAGTATAAGCAAAGGATTAAAACAAGTTATCCTACTGACTAAATGTGTGTAATAGACTATTTATTACAAAACTGTTAAACAACATTGAGACAGAATATTAATGCAACATACAGTTCATGTGTCATTTTAACTTGATTATATATATATATGTGTGTATATATATATATATATATATGTATGAGAGTTACTGTATCTTCTTTACTAGTCAAAGAAATAGTGCCCCTGGTAAGGCCTGTGACTCTACTGTGAACACAAATACCTATGAAACTTTCTAATACATATCCTTATTAAAGTCCATGAGTATATGCAATCAAAATTCAGGCATTCTGTTCTTGAACTGTGACTAAACTTTTAAGTGATCACACTTGTTTCCTTCCATTCTCCATGGGGAACAAAAAGTTATTTTCACACTGTAGACTGGTAAAAATAGAAAAGTCCCCTTTTCCTTAGCTGTAATAGCCTCCATCCTTTATAACAACCCTTTAAAGTTTAACATAAATTCAACTTTTAAATAATATTGTTAAATGTTCTATCCATGAGAGATTTTGGATTATTATAAGACTAAACTTCACTTGAAACACAAACAAGTTTATTGCGAGTCCTTTTTTCCAATTTGATACAATAAGCACTGCATGTAGAGACATAATTCTGACTATTAAACACTCTACAATTTTGCTTAAGTCATACCAAACTATGAATGTTGTATTAATAACCAATAATAATAACAAAATGGACTTACATTTGGAATATTTAAATTTATTAATTAATTTACTACTAGATTTTCAAAGTCTAGAAGCTATATGTTCCACAAACAACCCCTAGAACAGTGGATTTTAAAATTTAGTCTATTAAAATGAGAACTTTGGCAGTATAAAAATAAAATCTCAATTGATTATTTTCTATAATAGTAAATTTTGAACAATTACACTCAACAAAAGTGGAAAATCTAGATGAAATGGGTGATTTCCAGACAGATACCAAATAACAAAGTTCAATCAGGATCAGATAAACCATCTAAACAGTTCCACAATCCTAAGGAAATAGAAGCAGTCTTGAAGTCTCCAAACCAAAAAAATCTCCGCGACCAGATATTTTTAGTGCAGAGTTCTAGCAGATCTTCTAAGAAGACCTAATACCAATACTTCTCAAAGTATTTTATAATAGAAACAGGAGGAACACTACCTAATACACTCTATAGAGCCACAGTTACACTAATACCCAAACCAAACAAAGACCCAAGGAAGAGAACTTCTGACCAATTTCCCTCATGAATATTGATGCAGAAATACTCAGTAAAAGCCTTGCAAACTGAATCCAAGAACACTCAGAATGATCATTCACCATTAACCGATAGGCTTCATCCCAGTGATGCAGGGATGGTTCAATATACAGAAATCCAACAACATAATCCACTATATATACAAACTCGAAGGAAAAGAACACATGATTATCTCATTAAATACAATATTTTATTTGTTTATTTTAATTAAAAAAATTAATAAAACTGTTCCACAAAATTCTGACTTTCTCAACAATTTTTCACTTATTTATTTACTCACTTCATACCCTGATTCAATTTATACCCCTCCCTCTTCTATTCGCAGCCCCCCCTCCTACCCTCCTTTCCTCTATTGTGCCATCACCTTCTCTAATGCAAAGGAGAGATCCATCCCCTCCGCCTCTAGTACAAACCCACCCTGGCACATCAAGTCTCCTTAGAACTAGGCACATGCTCTTCCATTGATGTCAGACAAGACAGGCCTACTAGGGAAATGGGATCTAAGGGCAGGCAACAGATTCAGAGTCAGAGTCAGAGATGACACCTGCTCCAATTTTTAGGGGACCGACATGAAGACCAAGCTGCATACCTGCTACATATATGTAGGCAGCCTAGGTCCAGCCTCTGAATGTTCTTTGGTTCATGCTTCATTCCCTGTGAGTTCCCATGGTTCCAGGTTAATCAGCCCTGTAGGTCATCTTATAGTGACCTTGACCCCTCCAGCTCCCTGAATCTAAGGATGTTCAACATCCTTAGCCATCTGTGAAATGTAATTTAAAATGACTCTAAGATTCAACATTATACCCATCAGAATGGCTAGGAAGGAAAACTCAATTGACAGTCATGCTGCTGAGGATGTGGAACACTCCTCCATTGCAGGTGAGAGTGCAAACTTGTACAACCATTTTGGAAATCAATCTGGCAGTTTCTCAGAAAATTAGGAATAGTTCTAACTCAAGAGCCAGCTAGATAGACTACTTTCAATACAGCATTTCAATCTCAATGGATCAGTCTCATTGTGTAGCTAGAAATCGCCAATGATTCTAACACTTCACTAACACATCATTAATTTGTAAGTGAATTGCCATAGCTCAGTTACATGAACAGAAATTGTGTATGGAATTCTGCAGATCTATCATGTTCCAGACTTAGATCATATTAACAAATATATAAGCAATTGAGTGGGCTAGAATCAAAAAATATAAATATTTAATTTAGAAACCAGAATACTTCTATATCAATTTACTATTGTTCGCAAGGATAATAATACCGAAACTTACACATATTTTATTAAGATACTCAGATACATTGAAAAAATCTATATAAATGTATCTTTTTTCAAAACTAGAATTATATTGACTGGAGTAGTTCACCAATATATCAAAAGTAATGGTTTTCTCAGAATAACTGGTTTATTTTCTTAGTAACTCATATTGCAACCATGAGAATAATTTTAGCACAATCTGTTTATCTAGCTTTCTGCAAAAGGAACAATTTTCTTAGTGTAATATCTTTCTCTAACTTTTGTAAGTTTCTTATTAGAGTACTATAGTGGAATAAGAGCTCTTAATTTTGGAATTTCAGAATATTCTACACAAAACTTTCAATAAACATTTTCAAAACTTGTTGAAAACAATGCTCTGTGAGAACACTAACATGCAACTTGGCTAAATTTTGCACTCACATTGGGATAAAATGGATTCTTTTAATAACAGGAGAATAAAGATATTTTAATTATTCATTACTTTTGCCTTATTGAATCATTTCATTAATTTTTGTATTCCGAATATAGTAAAGTTCTTGAGAAATAGATCTATATGAGTTAAGCAATCCTAAATCCATTCTTATGAGATAAATGATTGAATTTTTATTTACCTCTTCTGCAGAAGCCCCGGATAGAATCTTGATAGTAAAGGAGATCTGGTTTTGTTTGTTTGCTTGTTTCCATCTTTTCCTTTGAGACTTTGTTTATGCATTTCTCACTGGAATATTATTGGAACTTCTCAGGTCTGTGACATCAACAAAAATAAAACAGAATTAGATATTTAGTAGATACGAGCTCTGGTGTGTTGGTCTCTGTTACCCAAGGCTATTTTACCAGAAATGTTCCTGTGGATTTCTAGCCTTGATCTTTTATATTTTCAATACACTTTTAATAAATGGAATTTTTAATTTACACAAAAATTTCTGCTGTTTTATATTTTCCAAAGAATATATGCATCCGATAAATATATAAATGGAGTATATTCTTATTAACTTGTGACTGTTAATAAAATTAAAACCCTTTCATTTAGTACTGTTAAAACTATTTCATATTTAGAAATGTCTAATATTTCATACATTTAATATTTCATTTTTTTATAGTTTCTATTTTTTACTTAAAATTGTTTTTAATGGTTAGACTATTGCAACTGGAATTTATTTATGCCTTCTTAATAGTTTCTCATCTTCATAATAACACACATAGCTATAAAACTTGCTTTGAATCCAGTAACCTGAGTTCAATGACATGTGTCTGGTACCTACATTTTTAGACCTTTAAACAGGTATCTTCAGTTGGTGGTGGTGTTAGGCGGTACAACCTTGGTGGAGTGAGTATGATTCTTGGGACCAGCTTTGAATTGAAAGTCCTAAAACCATCCCATTTTCTCTACTCTTTTGAGTGTAGTTCAAAATGAGAAGTCTTATCTAGAGCTACTTGTTACTATGCCTCCACTCTACTCTCATGGATGCCTATCTCTCTGGAACCAGAAGTCAAATTAATCTCTATTGTCTTTAAGTTGGTTTTTATTATGGCATGTTGTCACAACAACTGAAATATGACTAATAAGGCTTTCAAATACTTTGTATATAGGTCATACACCATTTGAAGAGAAATAATAAAAACTTTCATATTTGAGGGCATTCTATTTGTTCCTTTATATTTAAAATTACTACGTTAATCTATTTACTTCCTTGTATTCTACCATGTGGACATATGATAGAAAATATATTGCCACATGATAGATGAATTCATTATCATTAACGAAATTTTGAATGGAATATAGACTAAAAGAAAGTATTCATTCTTGCCTAGAACTTAAACGACTAAGGAATATATTCAATATTTCATCATATTTTATATTACATATTCAAAATATGTGACAGGATTTCATATGGACTTTTAAAAAATATTCTTTTTTTTACTGGATGATTTATTTACATTTCCTATGTTGTCCCCTTACCCCATCCCCCACCACCCCCTCGGAACCCCCAATCCCCTCGCCCCTCCTCCTTCTTCTCTGTGGATGTAACCTCTATCTACACCCCCCCACTCCCACCTCCCCACCCTCAAAATTCCCACCCCCTGGGGCATCCAGCCTTCATGAGGTCAAGGTTCTCTTCTTCCACCTATGCCCAGCAGGGCCCTCCACTTTTACATATTCAGCTGAAGCCCTGGATCCCCCCCTAAGTGCTCCCAGGCTGGTGGTTTAGACCCTGGGAGCTGTGGTTGGTTGGTATTGTTGCTCTCCTCATGGTGCTGAAAATCCTTTCAGCTCCTTCAGTCTTCACTCTAACTCCTCTATTGAGAACCCCATGATCAGTTCAATGGCTAGTTGTGAGCATCTGCCTCTGAATATGTCTGACTCTTGAAGGCCTCTGAGGAGATATCCATATCAGGCTCTTATCAGCATGCACTTCCTGTCTTCCACATCAGCATCTACCTTTGGTGATTGCACATGGGATAGATACTCAGGTGGAGTGGTCTTGAGACGGCCCCTCCTTCAGTTTCTGTCCCTCACTTTGTCTCCATATTTGCTCCCTTGAGTATTTTGTTGCTCCTTCTAAGAAGGACTGAATCACCCTCACTTGGTCTTCCTTCTTTATGGGCTTCATGTGGCCTGTGAGTTGCATCTTGGGCATTTCAAGGTTCTAGGCTAATATCCAATAATCAGTGAGTGAATACCATGTATGTTCTTTTGTGATTGGCTTACCTCACTCAGGATGATAATTTCTAGTTCCATCCATTTACCTAGAAACCTCTCGAATTCATTGTTTTTAATAGCTGAGTAATACTCCATTGTGTAAATATACCACATTTTTTGAATCCATTCCTCAGTTGAAGGACATCTGGGTTCTTTCCAGCTCCTGGCTATTATAAATAAGGCTGCTATGAACATAGTTGAGCATATGTCCTTATTATATGTTCGAGCATCTTCTGGGTATATGCCTAGGAGTGGTATAGCTGGATCCTCGGGTAATGCTATGTCCAAATGGGACTTCATAAAATTGCAAAGTTTCTGTAAGGCAAAGGACACTGTCAATAGGACAAAACGACAACCAACAAATTGGGAAAAGATCTTTACCAATCCTTCATCTGATAGAGGGCTAATATCCAATATATACAAAGAACTCAAGAAATTAGACTCCAGACAACCAAATTACCCTATTAAAAAATGGGGTATAGAGCTTAACAAAGAATTTTCAACGGAAGAAACTTGAATGGCCGAGAAGCATCTAAAGAAATGTTCAGCATCCTTAGTCATCAGGGAAATGCAAATCAAAACAACCCTGAGATTCCATCTCACACCAGTCAGAATGGCTAAGATTAAAAACTCAAGTGATAGTAGATGCTGGCGAGGGTGTGGAGAAAGAGGAACACTCCTCCATTGTTGGTGGGACTGCAAGATGGTGCAACCACTTTGGAAATCAGTCTGGCGGTTCCTCAGAAAATTGGACATAGCAAAAATATTCTTTATTAAATGTATTATATTTCTTTCCTTTGATAGATTGACAGTTTTTGTTTTTTACATATATATTCATGTTATGTTAGACAATTTCAAATGTTGTTTGATATATTGAAATGATTTATAGTTTTATTAAGTGTGATGATAAGTTGTTAAAAGCTAAATCATTTCATTAGTCAAAAAAATGAAAAACAAAAGAAGCTTTAAATTCTGAAAAAATTTAAATACTGCTACCCCTACTAATACCATCAAAATGGTACATTCTCTAGAATATACCAGAGACCTCAGAGGTGTGAGAAGCTCAGGACTCAGAGGAAGGGACTTAGATGAAATGCCCAACACTATAAAAAGTGAACTTGTAGAGTCTACCTCCAGTAGAAAGACAGAGCATCAAGTGGAGGGATGGGGTTGCCATTCCACAGTCAAAAAACTCTGACTCAGAATCGTTCCTGTCTAAAACAACTGCCTTGACCAAGATGGAGAAGAGACTAAGGGAAAGGAGTTTCAGTGACTGACCCCAATTGGTATCCAGCTCAAGGGGAGGATCCAAGGCATAACACTATTATTGTTGTTGTGGTGTGCTTATAGACAGGAGCCAAGCATAGCTGCCCTCTGAGAGGCCCAACAAGCAGCTGAAAGAGTCAGATGCAGATACTTACACCAAACCCACAGAAAAGAAGCCAGGAACCCCTGTGGTTGAGTTAGGGAAAGTATGGAAGAACTGTGGAAGAGGGCAACCCCATAGGAAAACCAGCAGTCTCAACTAACATGGACCCCTGAGATCACTCAGACACTGAGCCACCAACCAGGCAGCATACACAAGCGGATATGAGGCCCCGAACACATATACAGCATAAGACTGACTGATCTGTCCTCAGTGAGAGAAGATGCATTGAAACCTTGAAAAACTTGAATCCCCAGGAAATGGAGAGGTATGGTGAAGTAGGAGTGGTCAGGACATCCTCTTGGAGACAGGGAAGGAGTAATGAGATGAGGAACAGTCAGAGGATGGACCTGCAGGGGATAATTACGGGACTGTACAAAAAAGATTAAAGAATAAATAATATAATTTGGTAGGTAAAAAAATATATGTACTTGTATGATACTTGTTTAAGGATTTAAATTTTATACTAGTAAGTGATATTGGTTTGATATCTACTATATAGGTAAATTTTAATGTCATTTCTAAATTTCAACAATGTATCTGCTTCCCTGTATCTGTCTTACAATTTCAGGTGTTTCATTAGTATACATTATTGATCATATATGAAAGTCATTCCTAAGAGCAATTTTCAAAATTAAGAAAATAATTATTTATAATTCTCCCATGAGTTTATTTTTCCCCAAATATCTGATTGTTCCTATGTACATTTAACCCTGAACACAAAACATTTCTTTTAATTAAGGATTTTTTAAATAAAATTCTAAAACAACTGAAAATGTCTTTATTCTAATTTCAATCCTTGGATGTCTTTTTCTGGTACAGGTTTGTGCCTGAAAGATTTTGTGTGTTTGTCTCTCTCCATTTCATCAAAATAAGATGTTTTCTCTCCTTTTATATTAATGGGAACAATCAGATTTTTCATTTTGTTATGTTTTAGTACTAACCCAGAAGCCTCTATCTTTGGGGTTTTTCTTTGTTTTCATACACATTTTATATTTACTAATGATTATAAAATTAGAAAATGATACAGCATTTGGAATGCTCAAATGCATCAAAATTTAATAAAATTAACTCACTGTAAGGTAGTTACGATTTGATGTGAGGAAAGAAGGTCATTTGTAGATTGTTGGCACTCTCAATGTCTCGTATGTGAACTGAACTGAAGCATGTTCCTTCCCATAAGTAACGTGATGAAAGTACTGGAGTGCTTCTTGGGATTATCTTTCCCTGTTTTGAATTTCATCTATAATTCTTTGTTTTGTTTAAAATATGTGCATATTATAGTACAAGCCCTACAACTATATCCACTTGTGGCAAGGAGAGAACAAGGTATTTAAACTTCATCCTAAAATAAATACATATGAGAAAAAAATATCTGATGAAAATGATGCATACTATAGCACAAGACCTACAACTATATCCATTAGTTTTTAGTGAAATCACTGATATAATACAATATAATGAATATAATATAATACTAGAATAGAAGCCCAAGAGAATGCACAAGAATCAGAGATCCACGTGTTTGTATAGTCAGGATTTCCATATAAACAATAAACTGGAAGCCATAATATATACACAGAGGGCCTGGTGCTTATCCTGGCAGGCTCTGTGCTTGCCGCTTCTATGAGTTCATATGAACTTCCACAATGTTGACTTAGAAGACCTTGTTTCCTTGGTGCCCGTCATCCCTTCTGGATCTTACACTCTTTTGATATGTTCTTATATGGGTTTCTCTAAGACCTGCGGGAGGGAATTGATAGGTCATTCTATTTAGCACAGAATGATCTAAGGTCTCTCAGTCTCTGCACAGTGTCTGGCTACCACTCTTTGTGTTTGTTCCCATATACTGCAGGTGTAAACTTCTGATGATGGCTCAGCAAGGTTCTGATCATGATTATAGCAAAATGGCATTAAAATTTATTTTATTGCTTTTTAAAGTTTTATTGGTTTTTTATTTTATTATTTTGTTTATTTGTTTTCTTTTTAGATTCTTCTTATTTGGTCTTGTCTTAGGTCCTTGAGCTATGTAGCCTGTGCATCTTGTTCACCCAAGCAGTGTGTAGGTTTTCTAATGAAAAAGTCAAAGCACATAGACTTTGGTAGGAGGGCAGTTGGGGAGAACATGGGAAGGATAGATGGAGGGTAAGTCTTGATATATTATGTGAGAAAAAATATATTTTCAATAAAAGGAAAAAATCACTTAAAATATTTTATTATATTTTAAGTAAGGTTATGATTTTGTTTTTCCACATTCATAGATATCCTCAACTACATGCAACTAAAGCCAAATAGGACATGCAGGGGAGAGCATCAACATACTTGCATTGGAATACACACACACACACACACACACACACACACACACACACACACATATATATATATATATATGAGTAAAACTAAAGAAATAAAATCAACTGACTTTATGGCTGATTAACAATAATAACATGTTAATAATTTTTATTTAAATTATTTTATGATTCCTTTTTATAATTATACATTTAGAATATGGGTTTTATTAGGGTGTTTTTCTATTCACAAGTAAAAAATCAAACTGAAAGTATATATATACATATATATATATGTATATATATACATATATATGTATATATATATATATATGTATTAGTTTTTCTGTTTTTAAACTCTTATACAGATAGATAGAAACAAGACATAAACAGTCTTTGCTAAATCAAAAAAACAATTAAGGCTACCAGTTAAGCAAAGCCAGTCTCTACTAAAGAAAGTGTTGTAATATTAATGTAGCTCTCCTGCCAAGTTTATTGTTTCAGACTGTGTAAAGAGAAGCACATTTTAAATGTAATATAGATATGCCTGAGAGTAAACAAGTAAAGAGATTAAATCAAGCAACAATGTTGCTATAGTGTATATCCTGGCAGTGAAGTAAACAGATCAGGAGACTCTGCTTTCACCATACACCCAACAGCACTGCAAGCTTTAACTTTTCTAATTTTTCTTATTTTGCTACCCATTACCTCTTGCATACTTCATATTCTGTTCATATCCAAGCCATAGTCAAGTGGCTCACCTACTAATAGTGCCACTCCCTGGGCCAAATGTATCATATCATCATAACAACCAAGGCTACTATATAATTCATTGGTGACAATGACCCCTGATGCTCAAAATGTTCCTGTGAAGCTAAATTGAAGTTCCAATGAGTTTCTTTGTGTTAATGAGAAACTAAGGCACCAGAACACTTTCTAATTTGGCAATTACATGGAGCTATGAAGTATTCATATCTTCAAAAGTTCATAATAACATCAATTGAACTGTAAATTTGTGCATCTTGTGGAAATTTGAAGATCATGGAAAGACATATGCTAAAAAATATATCTATCTTACCTTGATGTGAGAGAGTGAAAGTTTACACCAGAAAATATACTTCTACCTCATAAGTTTTCATAAACATCTGTCAAAAGTATCCAAGTATCTATCCCAAGTATCTGTCCCAAGTATCTATCTGATATTCCGGAAAAAAACGATAATAAGAAAGAAAACAAAACCCAAAAACATACAGAAACAAAAATCCCTTATTGTAAAAGTAATGAGGGATTATGGACTGAATCTATATTGCTTGGTGGAATCAGAATGAATTTCAACTAAAATCCGTATTGTGAAGATATATTTTATGTCATGGTCACCAGATATCATGGACCTAGATCTTAAACTTTTGCATCTTCATAAACCAAAGTCTTATTTCTGAGACCTTTTCAAGTAAAAGATTAGCTTCTTTATTCCACTAATACCAAAGGCCTTTGGAAAACTCATGAAATATATAACCATAGAATTTTCCTTAAATTATACATAATTATATAATAAAATTGAAATGGAGTTACTTGATAACTAAGCAACATTCTCCAAACTAGACAACTGAGACTAGCATATAAAAAACCACAATGTTAAGAACTAGTAACATCTTTTGGGATGTTTGCCCAATAATATTCCATGCACAAACCCATCAGATATTACAGGCTATTATCATTTCCCCTTGTTCTTACAAAAACTGAATTGCTACAGATACCTGTTATTTGAATAAAAAACACACTGATCTGGAACCTTCATCCTTACTTGCTAGCTTTCATGTGGTTGGAAGGTGCTATGTAAACTGCTTGACTGATAAGGTCCAAATATCATTCATCTCTGCATATTGCAAGGCACACTAATGAATTGCCAGAAGTGATAACCATTGTGTAAATATGATACAAATGTTATGGGAGTAGCTAGCTAATTTCTGCTTGGGTTTTAGGGTTCACTTGCTGAAACCAATATCTGGTAATGGTAATTGGGACAAAAATCTGGTGACTAAATAATGAATAATTACTAAGGAAGAACCTATTACTTTTATTCTTCTTAATAGATGTAGCCCCATTATTGTTTGAGCCAATTCCTTGCTATAGGGATAATTTCTCTTATTCAATCCATTATTCTGAGAATACTACACATTACAGAAGTAAAAATTTTAATAACTGGGACATGACTGTGCTTTTAGTTTTTTACTATACTAATAAATATACTTCCAAATGGTAAAACTATGTTATAGTACCTTCAGAAATGAGTTAGAATCATTTAAGAGACTAATACTAGCACTATGGGAAAGAGTGTTGAGCCAGCCAGATCCCTGTAGGTCACCAAGAGTCTAGCCAAATTAATGAGATCCAGTTTATAAGAGAGACCATGTTTCAAAATCTAATTTGAGGAGAGACTAAGAAAGACCTCTGACCTATGTCTGCATGCACATACACAAGCACATGTGTGTGTGTGTGTGTGTCTGTGCACATTCATACATAAACATGTACATACACACACACCACATAAGGACACACACAAAAGATAATATTAAGTCTTGGTACGATAATGTCTTTCTAAAATACTGAAAGTCCTCTGAGTATAACATGACAGAAACACATAATTACATCAGACTTCCCATGTAAGATGATAGTGCATTTTACAAGTGATAAAAATTGAATATAAACTTCATGAAATTTATTATTAGAGATAGTATGAAAATGAAAATGGTTGAGTAAACAACATTGATAATTAAATAAAATCATTTTCACATAATGAAGCGCAATTTAAAGATGGACTTTAAGATGTTCAAAAAACATATCCAAAGTATATTAACCTTTGAAATGTTGTCATTTGATATATTTTATGAGAAAATACAATAAAAAAGTATTTAAGGAAGTGATTTGAATGGGATACTAAAGAATAAATCACTAACAGAATTCTTTTTAAAATAATCGTGCATGTCTGTTAAAAGAGTCAGTATTTATAGGAAATCTGATTTCATATTGATCCTCATCTAAAACAAGAATAGACTACTGCTAAATACACAGGCTTCCCATATTTGTTATGGGAAGGTAACAAGGACGGGAACATCTTCTGGGAGATATACAACTGACAAACCACAAATGGATGTCATATTTCATAAAATGGGTAAGTTTAAGGCCAGTGAGATGAAGGCCATTTCCATGTAACCCTGATACTTTGAGTTTGATGCATACACCCATGTAACTGTGAAAGTATAGAAATGACTCCATAAGGTCATCCTCTGACTTCCACTCATATGCCTGAGCAGATGTACACACACACACACACACACACACACACAAGAGTAATAAGCAAAATAAATTTAAGTAGCTAAGTTTAAGAAATGTCTGTGAATTTCCAAATATTTCTTGCCCTTAAAAAAGTTAGTGCAGCAAATTTTTTTTCAGTTTTGTTTTAGTCTTATATAAAAATAACTTGCCTTGCCTTTCTCAAATAAATTTTCTATAATCTATTTTTTAATTTTCTCTTTAAGTGACATACAAATATGACTGTGTGTGCAAATGTATGCTGTTCATAACTCATTATCATTAGATCATTGTTTACATAGTTTTAAAAGTATTCTTACAGAAAGAAGATTAAAAGTATCCATACAATTAGTACACAATTATAGTAGTTGTTTTAGATCACATTTATTTTCTGGTAAAATGACATACAAATATGGCATTGTGTCTGCAAATGTGTGCTATATGTAACTTATAAATCTGTAGAGCATTGTTTACATAGTTTTAAAAGTGTACTTGCAGATAGAAAATCAAAGGATTGATACAATCAGTATGATGGTTTGAATATGATGGGGCCAGGGGTGGCGCTATTAAGAGGTGTGGTCTTGTTGAAGTAGATGTGTCACTGTGAATATGGGCTTTAATACTCTCATCCTAGCTGCCTGGAAGCCATTCTTCTGTTTGCCTTTGGAAGAAGATGTAGAACTCTCAGCTCCTCTTACACCTTACCTGCCTGGATGTTGCCATGTTCTCCCCTTGATGATAATGGACTAAAACTCTGAACCTGGAAGTCAGCTCCAATTAAATGTTGTCCTTATAAGAGTTGACGTGGTTGTAGTGTCCATTCGCAGCAGTAAAACCATAGCTAAGACAATTTGTATAAAAATATATTAATTGTATTAGATCACTTTTCTTTTAAAGAGATAAAAATTATTTTTTCTCATTTTATAATACAATATGGCCAAGGAAATCAGAAAATAGTTTGAACATTAAATCAGCAACATGTATCTTTTTTCTTTTTCATGGATAAAAAGATGAAGATGTCACTCTAAGTTTTACTACACAGTTAAGAAAATTGAACAAAAAGCATAATCTTATTTTTGCTTCTAAGACGTATAGCCAGCCAACTCTAACCAACACTATAATTTTCCTTGCTAATTTCTGTATTAAATTACAGGTATTTTATTCATATTACATAGTTTAACACATGCGTGCTAATCTTACTTTCTTGTATAATACATGAAAATCATAAAAACTAAAATTCTCAGATGAAAATCTTAAATCATCCCACACAACTATCTGAAACAAAGCTAAACTTTTAACAAAAGTACAAATGGTCCCCATTCTTTCTACTTTCTGCATTAACTGCATTAGTATTGAAAGTTAAACCATTTCACCAATTATAAGAGAAGCACTAAAGAGATCTGCCTATCCATGATGAGAAATTTGCTAGTGAGTAGGCTATGTTAAAAAGGAAAAAAGAAAGAAAGAAAGAAAGAAAGAAAGAAAGAAAGAAAGAAAGAAA
>NW_021604592.1:1159307-1193097 GCF_004785775.1 Grammomys surdaster
AAAGAAAGAAAGAAAGAAAGAAAGAAAGAAAGAAAGAAAGAAAGAAAATCCAACTTTACCACTTCCACATTAAAATGTCATCCAAAAAATAAAGTGTATATATTATAGGCCTCATGATATAATATAGTTAATGTATTGGTCATTGTGCTCTAGAGGAACGCAACCTGTAAAATGAATATCTCTCTCTTACTGTCTCTCTCTTTCTCTTGCTCTCTCTCTCTCTCAATGTGTATGTGTGTGTGTGTATATATATATTATATATATATATATACATAATATATATATATGTTATATGTTATATACCATACATCATACATCATATATTATATATTTCTTACTTTGCATTATACATTATATACCATATATTGTATATCATATCTGTATACTGTTTATCTTATATCATATGTCATATATCACATGTCACGTCACATATATGTTATATAAAGTGGAATTACAGACTGTGGTCCAGCCAACCCAATAATCCAGTAGCTGTTCAATCCATGAGTCTGAGTTTCTCAGCTAGTCTTCAGTACATCTTAATCCTTAAGACATAGGTTCTAGTGCCAGTGAAATAATGGTCGCCTTAGTGAAGAAAAGGAAGCTTGGCAAGAGTGAAGCTTACATCTTCTATGTCTCTATATATCTTCCAGTAGAAGGCATGGCCTGGATTAGAAGTCAGTCTTGTCACTGAAAAGATCTGGATTCATGTGTGTCTTTCCACTTCAAAAATAAGAATTAGAAGCAAATCTTCTCCACATCTGAATCAAGCAAGTGTCACTCACAGGTGTGCCCCACCAAGTTTTTTCTTTTTTCAGATATAGTCAAGTAGACAGCCAAGAATAATCATCACAGTTAGTAATAAAATATTTACATGTTTTTGGATACTAAATATTCCAGAATATACTGATTTAGGAAACTGTTTTCTTCTTATGTGGAATGATCTTGACTTCTGCATTTTGATTTATAATTTTAACTTTCCCTTGTAACTATAATATAATGGTGGGCATGCATTAAAATCTGCTCTGAGGTAACACCATCGCTGAGTTACAACTACTGGAAAAAATGCAATATAACATGATTTCTGTTTCCTAAAACAGACAGCTAGGTGGATGGTCAGGACCTTCTGCAATCCAAAATGGAAAGAAATCACTGCTGGACAAGTATCAATTCCCTTCCGTCCTGTGAAAACAGCAGTGTTGGTTGTGTAAGTGTTATAGAATATATGGGTAATAACTGCCTTATGAGAAGATAAGAATATTGAAATGTATATTAGTCATTGTGTATTCACCCAATACTAATGCTAATAAGATTTTGCATTTACAGTGATTATTTTAGCGAGATGAGATGTTGGAAATTGCAGCCAATAAATGTAATGAACTAGGCATGATTCTCAGTAGCACACCAATATTGGGACATAAATGTTCATGCATTAAGAAACTACAACACGGAGAAAGAACTGGAAATTTTTACTTGGTGAAAAGAAGGTTAATTACCGTCTCTACCTGCCCAGCAGTATTACTTTCTGCACACATGTAAGAAAATATATGGAGGAATAAAAATGTGCAATTGTAAGGAAACTCAAAACAGCATTTGAATTCACAAGAGTTTTTGATTTTAAGAGAAAATTTCACATAGCCAAAATTGCTTCTAACTCATTAAGTAGCCAAGGATGATTTCGAACTCCTGGCCTCCTGCTTCTACCTCTTGAGTACTGGGATTGCAGATGTGCTACTGGGAATTAAACCCAGGATTTCACGCAGCTAAAATTGAGCTAGAGCTCAGCCCCAAATTTACAGATCTTAAGAATCATTTCCTTATCTTTGTGCATTGGTACTCACCTCTTACACTCCTCCTTATTCTCTCGCTTACTTCCCAATAGGGTTCATATTGCCAATGAATCAGAGTCTTTTCCAGTAATACCAAATTTTCCTTCAGTAATTTTTTAGCAGTGTGGCAAGTATAAGCATTTAATTTACATCTAACTTTTCAGGAAAGTTTTAATATATAACTCAAACGAGAAGAATTACGGTCCTCGACTTAGACTTAACACAACTTTTCCAATGGAGTCAACATGGACTTTTCTATGAAGTTAACATGGTTTTTCACATTATTCTGAAAAACAAATCCATCTTACTGTGATTCCCCGTGATTTGGAGCATAAAATTCCTAAGAAATACCCTTATTTAGTGTTATAATTATTAGTTTGTAATTTAGGCAGCCATTCACATTAACAAACATCATTGTGGAAATATTAATTCATTTACTTAAAAATAGTTATAAGAGATGAACAAGTTTTGTTTTAGCAGAGAATAATTGGTATGTCCACTATAAATGACTATAATAATATAAAAATTACTATGTGGGAAGATTTTTTAAATGGATAACAGGCAGTGTAATAGGCATTAATGATATGAACATCACCATCAATTTTCCACAGCAGGCAATTTCCAGATTGTGACACAGAAAGCTGAAATAATTCAGTGCCAAAATTCTTGTGTGTGCGTGTGTGTGTGTGTGTGTGTGTGTGTGTGTGTGTGTGTGTTTGTGTATGTGCCAGATCTGCTCTAAGGTTTAAAGTGAATCTCTGGCAAAGTTTAGAATGGATCACAATTCAGCCAAATTAAAGAAGTCTGAGCTACAAACCAAAGAGCAATCTTCCATAAGCTCAAACCAAACAGCTCAGTAAGTAAACTGACTTCTGTATACCAGATTTAAACCTATTCAATGAAAATAACAAACTAATAGGCTTCAGAATATATTATTAAAAATGTTTCATGTCCTCTCAAAATTAATAGAATTAAAAGAAATATATGCTAATGTTTTATAATAAAGAAAAGTTTCATTGAAACTATTTTTAAAAGGATGAATAGAAATTTACATTCTCTGAAAAATTTCTAATCACCACTTTAAAAACTATATTCAAATATTTATTTTAAAAGAACTATAAAAACAATATCAGATATAATAGGGTTAATAAATCAGCCTCCCAAAGAACTTAAATTTCAGGAGAAATTATAAAAGAATTGTTTGGCATATTAAGCATTAAACTATATAAAAGTGATCTGGAGAGATGCTTTAGCAGAGAAAAGTGTTCACTGCTTTTGTAAAGTATAAGTGATTATTTCCCAAAATCCACTTTGGGCAGTTCACAATGTTCTATGACTCCAGCTCCAGGATACCCAATGCCCTCTCTGGCCTTGAGCATTTTATATGTATATGATGCACATAATTTCATGAAGGCGTGGAAACAGATACCTTAAGGATAGAAATGAAAATAAGAAGGAAAGAGAGATTAAGAATATTAACAGAGTATTTGTAAATGTTAAGTCAGTAAAATTTTATTACATAGCCTAAATGTCATTTGCCTATTGCTAATCCCAAATACTACCAAGATAAATTATCTTAAAACTAGCAATGTAACAGACATTCAAATTATGTAAGCAGAAATTATTTCTTAAATCTTGCACCAAATGAACTCTATCAAAAATGAGGGAGGGGCACTTAATTACAATACAACATATTTACTTACACTTGTAATGTTCTTAAATGAAAATCATTTAGTTATATCATAATAACCCAATAAACTGTGCTTTAAATATACTTGAAAGTTAAAAATATCACAGACCAAGGATATGGGACATCAAAATAGAATTATAGAATTGTATAGTTAAAATGCTTCTAACATTTTTGAAGTGAAATGTAATAACAGAAGCTAGAAAGTGGATTTGGGAAACAGTGTAAACAAAGAATGTGAAATATCGAGTTTAAAGCAAAAACATTTAAAATAGTTAATTAAAAGTAGACTTCTTAGGATTTAATGTCCACCTGACAGGATGAACCTTATTCCTCATACTGTAAATCTAGCCAAGAATCCAAAGTTGTGACCTCAAAGGTCCCAGAATAATCCTATTACTGCTAGTTTGGTAATAGACATACTATCAAAATGCTTTCTAAACTCATATCTCTCCACCTGTAGTTAAACATAGCTCTCAGACCTATCAGCGAAGTTTCTTTATGAAGTTTACTGTAGTAAATGCAGAAACTCACAAACTGATGGAAGTGTCAGAAATAAGACTGCGCAATGCTCAGTCACAAATGAGACATCTACATTACACCTCTGCAGGAAACTAAAGGATCATTGTGGAAGATGGGACAGAAAGATTAAGAGCAAGACTGGAGTGAAACATTGTCTTTGGGACATGACAGGTCATAGGCATTCATAAACTCATAAAAGAATTGACTGGCTGCACAAGACCAAGGCAATAAGCACTGCAGTGTGGAGAGAGATATTCCTAAGTGAAAAGATTTTATCAATTGATGGGTTCTAAAGAAGTTATCTCAAAAAAATCAGTTTTATTTAAAGATGTGGTTCCTAGTAGAACAATCATCTACAAGGGGACACCTCCCCACAACCAGGGGGACATGAATAGGCTAAATTAGAGTTACTGGGTTATTAAAATAAAAAAAATTAAAAAGAAGTCAAGAAGTTGTGAGATGGTATAAATTTGGAAAGTGTTAAGAAAAAAGAGTTGGATTTGATTACGGTCAAAATGCATTGATTAAATTCTTCAAAGAATCAATAAAAGATTTTTAAATGAAAAAACAAATATGAGGCTCTATTATTTCAATAACACTTTAATAATAATTAAAGTCAAAACAAATACTATTCATAAAATATTTTAAGAAAATAGTATAAGAACATATGCTACTTTAAATTGTGTTTGGCTTTTATAAGTGTGGTGTTAAAAGTTGATGAGAATATTATGGAAAGAAAATTAAAAAACACACTATGGGAGGGAGGGTGAGCCATAAGTAGGAAAGGGGATAGAGATGCGGAGAGGGAAACATGATCTGATATTGGGTGGGGGGAAATGACTGAAGCCCTGGGGGGCAGCAGAAAAATGTGGAAACAGACAACCTTGGGAGGTAGGACGTTGGGGGCCCTCCAGAATATACCAGAGACCTGGGAGATGACAGACTTTCAGGACTCAAACAGCGAGACCTTAGATGAAATGCCCTACAGTGGTGAGTGGGAACTTGAAGAGCCCACTTCCAGCAGGAAGACAAGGCATCAAGTGAGGAAGGAGGTTGCATCCCAGTCAAAGCCATAATTGTTCCTGACTAAAAGAACTGCAGAGATGTAAATGAAGAGGAGCCTGAGGAAAAGAAGGTCAAGAGAATGGCCCAAAGTGAGATCCAGCTCAAGGGGAGGTTCCAAGACCTGACACTATTACTGAGGCTATAGAGGGCTCACAAAAGGGAACCTATCATGACAGCTCTCTGAAAGACCCAACAAGCAGTTGAAAGAGTCATATGCAGATATTTGCACCCAATCAATGGACAGAAGCTGCTGACCTCTGTGGTTGAATTAGGGAAAGGCTGAAAGAAGGTGAGGAGGAGGGTTATCCTTCTGGAGGACCAGCAGTCTCAATTAACTTGGACCCCTGAGATCTCTCAGACACTGGAACACCAACTGTTATGAGTTCCCCAGCACATATACAGCAGGGGACTGCCGGGTATGAGTTTAGTCAGAGAAGATGCACCTAACCCTCAAGAAATTGGAGGCCCAGGGAGTTTAGAGGTCTGGAGGGGTGGAGGGTGGGGGGTGGGAACATCCTCATGGAAACAGGGGGTGTGGAGGTGGTATGGGATGTGGAAAAATCAGAGGGTAGATCAGGAGGAGAACAAAATCAGGAGTTTAAAAATGAATAGATAGATAGATAGATAGATAGATAGATAGATAGATAGATAGATGATTAAAAATTATGTAAACACAAAAAATAAAAAGGGAGAACATATCATTTTCAAATGATACTAATGCTAAACATTTATTAATTAATTTTTAGAATAGATTATGTTAATGTTAAGAAAAATTATAAGATAGATAAGATAAATAGCCTTTGATAAATGCAAGTACACACATTCAATTAAAACACAATGTAACAGAAATTCTGAAGGGTTAACAATCATGTAATAATATGCTTGTCAATGATTCCTGCAATCCGACTTTGTAAAATATTTCCCTTAAGTATATCATAGCTTGTGACTTTGTTTTAACCAAAAAAAATGATAGATATTGGATCTGGAAAGCCATGCCTACATTGTGTCATTTTTATATGTCTGTGTTCTCCTAGGTGACTCATTAGATAATCTTCCTGCTGAGCTACTGATTTAAGAGGTCACACTGGAAGAGTTCACAATGTAAGGAAATGGAAGTGGAACTTATGATAAGTACCAAGCATGAGGCCTGGAGTATATTCATCATCACCTGGTTATAACTACCCAAATGATAGCCTGTGCTTATAATTCCAGCACTAAGGAGATGGGATAGTGCACTTCTCAAGGAATTGATGGCCAGCTGATCTAGACGTACAGGTGAGCTTCAGGCGTGTCTGGAAGCCCTGTCTGAAAAGAGGTGGATGGCTTTCCTATGGATTATATCCAACATAGCCCTCTAGATTTCAAACACATTTGTACAAACATGCATCCACATAATGATCATGAGCATGTACACACACACAAACACACACACATGCACACACACATTAAAACAAGAGAAAAGAAATACAGACTGGGGTTGCTATTGAAACAAATATGGCAGAATCTTGGGAACCATTCAGAGGAAACACTATTCGTCAAATAGAATTTTGAGCAGCAGGAATGAACAATTTGAAATTGCCCTGAAGATACTGTACACAGAAATCTGGACTAGAATCAGTGCTTGTTAGAGCTTAGATGAATGTGAGGCTACTGCTATTGCAAATGGACAGAGAAGAAACCTTGTTATGTTTTTCCTTTCTGATTTCTGTTAGTATAAAGCAAAGTTATGTTCTTATTATCAACTTTATAGGATCAAGATGTATTAAATGAGGCATAATTGTGTTATGCTTTTATTTTGCAAAGTTTTCCCATCAATATTTCATGGGAGATTTGATTGTCATTATCCTTTGTTATGATATTTGGCTAAATATCATTTTCTAATTTATGTACCCTAATTAACTAAATTGTTACTATCATTTTCAGGCATTTAAGTATAAACAATGATCACTTGTTTCTAAAATGATCATTTTTGAAGGAACCGATTATAACTATTTCATCTTTGACTTTCCTTGTATTTTGTTTTGTTGAAATACAATCTCTTTTAGCATAGGCTGGCTATACGCTTGAGAATGGCCTTGAACTCCTGATCCTCTTGCCTCACTTTCCCAAGTGCTGGGATTGTGAAATGGAATCCAAACACTTAGCCCATTTGATTAGCCAAGGCTATCCTCAAACTCTAATTTATGCTGCTTTACCCTCTTCTGCATTTTCTTGCCAATTTGTAAAGCCACTGCTGGAAGATTTTCCCAAACTTTGTGTAGAAGCTTTAGCCAAACAGGGTAGTAAATAGTTAGATGCTGAAATGATTCACTAATATCCTAGGGTTCATACAGACTTGTAGATAAGGCATCATATTAAAAAACAAATAATCGACATTGCACATAGTCACTTTCAGAAAATAGAACAGTAAGAGATATGCGCCTGTGGCTGAAGAAATGGCTCAGCAGGTAGGATCCTGCTGCTCTCCCAGATGACCTGCACATGCCAGTAAACCATCTATATGTCCAGTTGCTAGGGATCCAATGCTGTCTTCTGGACTCCTTGGGAACTTCATTTACACAGTGCATAATACATGAAAATAAAATACATTCAAAGAAAATTAAAATAAATAAATCTTTTTAAAAAAGAGAAAGAGTGGTAAGCTTTCTCATAAAATGAAATGATAATGAATAAGGGTTTTAAAAATAGTTTGGGGCATTTTAGTGGAATGTATATAGGTAAACATGTACATATTCCACTAAAACATGTAATAAAACACATATATAAAACATATATATATATATATATATATATATATGACATTGATGCTTTTATAATATATGTTACAAATTTTACACAGGGAGATACAGAAACAAATAATTATGTAATAACATATTAATGCAAAAATGGAACTTTAAACTCAGTGTGATTTAGTCAGGACTTGAACACCAAAAGCATTTAATACACATGAATTTTGGGGTAGAATTAGTGTCTTTAAATCTTTATATTCTCTACCTCAAAGTGGTACAATTATTTGTGTCACACAGATTGAATTAGGCTGTATATTTTAAGCACTTGTGAATTACAAAAGCAATATACAAATATAGAGTGTTTATAGCGGTGATTAGGTGTAAACTCAAATATGGTGAGTTTAAAAAAAAACTTTGATAGGATAAAATCTCTTTATGTGAAAATCTCAAAGCACTGAAAAATGATGTAACTTTTTAGCACATGCGCAAATAACTCATTATATGATTTTGAAATTAATTTTCAAGTACACTCCTCAAAAATGATAAGGGAAAATAAGTCATTTTTAAATCTATTAAAATATTTCCCATTGGACACTCTGCAGAAGACTATTTAACTTAAGAATGATTATAATGCATTGTTTAGTGGTCAGTTCGCAATGCAAAGTAGCATTCAATGTCATAATAAATAATTCAACAGTAGAACTGACATGACAGATTAGACAGCCTTAAGTTAACTATGGGGTAAGAAAGCAATGTGTCCTCACTGGAGGTGCACTGAAAAGGAGCCGCAAATGTCCAGATGCAATTAAGATTGTAGAAATGAAGCTAGGATCCAAGTCCTGAGTTATACTAACCGAACAAGGATAATTAGTAGCATGGTCCATGAATGTGGACAATGTAATTAACGGAGATGAAGCAAAAGGACCCAGGAAGATCCTAACCTGAGAAGAATTTCTGCATGTTTCCAGTGCAGGGGCTCAGGTTCAATGACCAAAAAGTTTGTACCTACCAACAGGGGAACAGTCAGCAAGAGGATGAGAATCTCAGTGGAACAATCCCAGGGACCTAGAAGCTCCCAGAAATTAACTAACTCAAAAACATGGTTATTTCTACAGCCTCCTAAAATGAATTCATCCTGGAAAAAATGAGATAGGAAAATAATAGTTCAAGCTGGAACCAAACAAACAGCAACTGGATAAATGCATTCTATGATAAAAAAAACCCCAGCAAATCAGAAGTATTCAATATTGATCAGAATTAACTAAAACAATGCAATGACTATCGATCACAGCATCCAAGATTCGAATGGAAAGACAGAGTATGTCTAAATACATTTAACACTTTAATACATCATATGGCTTCAGTTATTTTTGTTATTTAAATAGCTTACTGAGTAAACTTAGATATAAGAAAATTTGTGAGCCTTTTAAAATACTCCAAAAAAGCTATAATCTGTAGTTAACAATCATTAAAATGCTCTTCACTATAGTTCCTTTACTTAAATGCTTCTCATCATCAGTTTTTAGTCTTTAAACATGGACCTCTTTGTACTTTGCTCATACTCACCTCCCTTAGGTATTTCTTGTCCCCAACAATCCACATTCTGTTTCTCGACATATATGATTCTGTGTGTGCACTTCAACCTTTGCTCTACATGTAATAGAGAACATACATGTCTTCTTTCCACTTCCCTCTTGTTTCCTCCTTTTTTGTTAGTCTTTGGTGTAGCTTGAATGTGAAATGTGACCCTTAAGAGAAAAGCATAATATGAAAAATTATGATGTCCTCTGCTTTGGTTTTTGATTATTTATTAGAAAAAAATATATTTTACCATAGCTTATGTGTAAGTCTAGAGATGCAAAACAATCAGCAGGTTTTTAACACTGCAGTATTATTTTAACATCTGTACTGAAAAATGCTAAGACTTCTAAAATGTTAAATTTCATTAGTTTATCTTTAAAAATAGAAGTATATTTTTTTAAATTTACACACTACATCTGTAAAGACAAAGAGAAGCAGTATGTTCCATCTCCTCGAAAGAAATTAAAGTACTGTTTCAGCTCTGTGCATTTATTAGTTAACACAAGAGACAGCAAACTGTCAGAACTGCAGACTCATCCCAAGAACTGTGGAGAAGCAAACACGCCTGGCTCCATTAGTTTCTGTTGCCACATGGAGAGATTTGGAAAGAATTCTGATAACTGAGTAATGTTTAGCTCACTCCCGAGAGAATTACATGTGCTACACTCAGTACAAGTAGACATGAAAGATACAGATCCTTTAAGGTTAAAGTTAGGAAATTAAAAAAAAAATGTCAAGAAAGGTGAATCTTGGGACTGGATGGCAAAGTTCTAGGAGCATTAAAATTCCATGGAAAGTGACAACACACACGTTTCTGTACCAGTGGCTGAATTACAGTGGGAATCTTTTACTCAGCTACTTAAAATATCCTTAGCTTTTATAAGATATAAACTCTAACCATATCAAGACCAATTGAAAATAATGTTAGTGTGTCTATTTCAAACTCCATTTTGTACTGTATGAATGAGTGCTGACTTATCATCCTTCATCAATACAATCCTGTCTGTTACATCTATTTTATACTTTCCTGTGCCATAATTACACTTGCATGGCTCCTTGCCTTATCTCTGTCTATTCGATGTTGTATCTGCCTCTCTCTTTCTCTCTGTGTGTCTCGGTCTGGCTCTCTGTCTCTGTCTCTGTTTGTCTGTCTGTCTCTATGTATGTATGTATGATGTATGTATGTATGTATGTCTCCCCTCTATCCATCCCTCCCCTCTCCTCTCCCTTTCTACCTCTACTTCTGACTTATCATTCACATTGATAGTAATTTAAACATGTGATTGTATATGTAGCCCTATATGCCAAATATAATGGAATAATGTGTTACACTGATAGCTACCTCATATTACCCCTTGACAGCAAAGCAGCATTTTAAAACTGTTATTCCTTAACATTTATACCACATTAGGTTTGACATAAAATGTATAAATTGCAACATAGTGTTGTCATCACTCTGCCAATTCTTTTGCTGACAGTTTTCTTTTTAGCACTCTATCTATGTTGAAACATTATGGAACTGAGATTCCTCAAGGTGGTTTCTATATATTATTCTGTTGTAAAACTACCTGCTCTACACACATCAATATGAACTGAGATTTTCCAAGGTTATTGTTCACGTAGCAAAAACTGCTTTAATGATCTTATCATGCCTTCAATTTTAAATGTGTGAAATTCCTTTAAGAGGAATTGACTCTGAAGAGTGGCTTTACACATTACTCCTCCTCAGTCCTTAAATGATGTTTCTATATTTGGTGCCTTAGCCACAGTCGCAATCTTGATATATTCACATTTTCAAATCATGATTAACTAGCCGAGGAATTTTTATTTTAATCCAGCATCATATATATTTCCAGGAAACAAAGGCAAGAAGATCTCTGAGTTCAAGGCCAGACTGGTACAGAGTTCCAGGTACAAAAAAGCTTAGGTCAAAGCATGGTGGTACATATCTTTAATCCCAACACCCAGATGTCAGTTCTGTTCAGTCTGTCAAGTTAGGTTCAGTCCTTCTGCACAGAAGGCAGTGCAGTGGAATTGAGTTTAGTTCCATTCAATTCCTGAATCTCAAGCAGTTGAAGCCAGAGCAAAAGGAGACAAAAGATGAGGGGAAAATGTTAGAGTTAGTTAGAAACCAAGCAGAGCAATTCAGTGAGAACTGAGAGAAGCCAAATTGAATCAGTAAGGTTGGAGAAGAGTTTGAGCCAAAATAGCTGAGTTGGACTAGACAGCCAGAGGTTAGGAAGAGCTAGAAAAGGTGAGCTTATCCAGCTGCAAACCTCAAAGATGACAGTTACATCAGGCAAATGAAAGATATTTTTACATTAACTAAAATTTATTTTCATATGCTATTGTTTATATGTGCAATTTAAGCATGTTTCTGCAAATTTAATGACTTTTATTAACCCTTTCTGTGCACTGACACTTTATTTTTTGTCTTCAACTTTTTACTGAACTCTATTTAATCTCTTTGTAGAAGATATGCTTGAGCTTGCTATACGTTTTTATTATACATTAGAATGAACCTTATATAGTGTGCAAGTACGCTACTTTCTAGATTATGAATTGTGTGACTGTAACTATAAATTAATATTAATTTTGGTTTAATGATTAAATTAATAGATTTCTGAAATACTTGTTAAGTGGGGGTGGATTTTTGTCTTGTCTTGTAATATTTATCACCCTTGAAATCATATAACACTATGCTTTATGATTTTCAAATTTTAAAAATTTATCATTGAAACAAAAATATGTGTTTCTTGAAAGTGCTCTTATGGATCCCTAAAAATCATATTTTATTTTATTTCATGTAAGAAACAATCATTAAGTAGAACTACTGTATTTCCCAAATCCCCTTACTGATGTTTGTCCTATAAGCTTTTTATGAAAGTGGTTTATTTTCCTGCTATTTCATTTGATTTATTCATGGGTGTGTGTGTGTGCTTATCTATTGTTAACCATCATGAAGACCTAAAACTAGAACATTACAACACATTTTGCTTTGAGAAATACAATGTTCCCTATTCAGTTGTCAATTTTTACCTGTTTGCCATTTAATAACCCTGTAAAATTACAGGAAAAATAATTATTTTGTACATTTTGATTATAAACTTAGCTTCAATTAATTTGAGAGAGTTGATTGATTTAATGCCAAATATCTCTATTTCAGAATAAAGTAGGTTTTCCATTTTTTCCCATCATCCTTTTATTTAATAACAACTCATGAACCAGCATTGTGGGACACAGCTATGATACCACCACTCAGAAGGCCAAGGAGGTATCTGCATAAGCGTGAGTTTAGCATTGTCTACACAGCAAGTTTCAGACCAGTAAGAAGTCTATATTGGGATGTTTAAAACCCAAACAGTAACAAAAACAAAATGCCTATAAGCGGTTATGGGTCATGAATGTAAGTGTTTTAATTGTATTTAATTAATTACATATATATTATAATAATTATAATGTATTAGATACAATTATATTCAATAATAATTTAACTTTTCTATGAATAAACATCCTCCATTTGTCAGTAATACTAAAATTCAGTTACACTATATCAGTCTTAGGTCTTGGAATTGTCAGTCTTCATCAACCAATTATCCTAATTCACATATCACAGCATTTTTCTTGTAAGTTGGGTCTGCATTTTTTGATGACCAACAAAATTACAGTATTTTATATGAAAACAAATATATACTATCCTCTGAACAGTTGAATCAATAAAAGAAAATAATGTTCTACTATATTATAATATAGGAATATCTAATACTAAGATAATCAAACTAGTCTCAAAGAAATATCTATCTAGAGACAAATATATATATATATATCACACACACATACACACACACACACACACACACAGAGAGTTTCACTGAGATGTTATTATTACGTTTCAACCGTTTCTTCATTTTTCTTCTGCACTGATAAGGGCTCTCAGTAGCATTTTACTATGTGCTATTATTTAAGATTAGAAAAGTTGTTTCTATATTAAACATGTTGATTCTATATTATTCAAACAGTTATGATTAATATATGTTTTCTGCACTTATAATTTCTGCATTTATTAACATAACAGCATGATATTGATGATGCTTGAATTTTATTATTAAATATTCTAAAACTAAACTCCCAGGTCATTCTTTTAATGACAGCAAGTAGCTGTAATCTATTATCTTTCAACATGGAGTTTTTAAATTACTAATGTTGCAGTCAAACTTGATGGTTTTTCATTATTTGTGTTTTTATACTCACAACTACATTTTTGTAATTATTGTTACTTTATTATTTATATAGTATGTTGCATATTTAAATGAATGTTGTAATGCCTATTTTTGAGTTAGAAATCTGCAAGTAAATATTCTTTATGCAGACTGGTTTTTGTCACCTTGACACAAACCTGGATATATCTGAAATAAGGAATGAAAATTGAGAAAATTAGTTTCCCTTTTGTTCGGTTTTTCTTTTATTAAGTTTGTCACATTTCAATAAACATATCTCCTATCACTTTTATCATCACCTTTAGCGTGGCCAGTACATTAGTATGTTTTTCAAACTCATTCTTCTTCTGCTAATGGAATTTTTCATTTTCTGTTTATTTATTTATTTATTTATTTATTTATTTATTATTTACTTTTATCTTTTTTTTTTACAGTGGCCAGTAGACTAGTACATTTTTCAAAGTCATTCTTCTTCTGCTAATAGAGTTTATATTATTATTATTATTATATTATTATTATCATTATCATCATCATCATCATCATCATCATCATCATCATTTTTTACAATCCAGTCTTTATTCCTCTCCTGGTTCATCATCTGATAGTTCCACATCCCATTCATCTCCCCCATCTCCAAAAGGATGCTCCTCTATAACCAACCCTACTAGGCCTTCCCCTCCCAGGTGCCTCAAGTCTCTCAAGGTTTAGGTGCACCTTCTCTCACTGAGGCTAGACCAAGCAGTCCTATGCTGTATATGTGTTTGAGAACTCAGATCAGTTAGTGTTTGCTGCCTGGTTGGTGGTTCAGTGTCTCAAAGATACTGGCAGTGCAGGTTAGCTGAGACTGCTGGTCGTTTTATAGGGTCTTCCTCCTCATCAGTTTCTTCCAGCGTTTCCCTAATTCAACAACAGATGTCCCCAGCTTCTGTCCATTAGTTGATTATAAGTGTAAGTGTAAGTATAAGTATAACTAGTACAAGTACAAGAACAAGTACAAGTATAGAAGTATAAGATGGTATTGCATCTGGCTCTTTTATTTTTATTTTTTTATTTTTTAATTTATTATTATTATGATTTTGCTTTTATATCATACTAATTACATACAAGTATTGAGGACAGTTCTAGATTGAGAAACTAGCAATACAATAGTGGAAACAGTCAAGGAACAAGCAAAACAATAAACACAAATAGTTAAAGAACAAGCAAGGTATTAAACACAATTCTGTGAACACTCCTGTGATCACTGTTTCTAAGGGCTTATGAGGATGACAAAATATCTGAGCCAAATTCCCTATTCTAGCCCAAAGTCATTTTCATGTCTGAAGCCTACTTCTTTGTTCTAGTCTAAGATCTAAATTCCTGCCTGAAATTACTATTTTGTTCTAACCTAAGATTTAGATTCCTACCAGAAATTACCTCTTTGTTCTAGCCTAATGTCAGATTCCTGTTGGAAGCCTATTTCCTTGTCCTTGGATAATGTCAAATTCCTGCCAAGCTGCCCCCTAAGCTCTCCAAATCTCCTTTTTTTATTTTACAAACAAGAACGAGCCTGTCTTAGGTGGTTCTGACAAGAATGCCCTCCTTACCCATAGAGGAATGTGTATTATCATAAGCAATAAACTTATGTCTTAGGTTGGTAAGACTCTGAGCATAATCTTACCCTTCATTGGCTTGCCAGTCTGTTCAATTAATAACTCTGTCTGGGGGTCTATATTCAGTTTCAATCCATATACTTTGGCTGCCAATATGTTGATGTTGTTAAAGACAAGCTTTAACACAATGAGCAGGGATAAAAGTATTCCCAGGACAAAAAGGGCTAACATGATCAAACTACATATAGCTCCTGGTCTACAATTACTTGAAACTGTTCCTAATGTTTGTAATTACTTATGCAAAGACAACTCAATTCAAGAGAACATGCTGTTCCTTAACTTTATAGGACATTTAAGAGGTCATACTGGATTTCTTGGACTCCTTAGGACAATGTCAGAACAGATTTGAATACGAAGCAGATTATAGACCTTACACAGGAACAGTCAGCCAAACAACCCCATTGTTTACATTATCAAAATAGTAATAGCTTGAGACAACAATTTGGTATTCTAGAGAATATGCACGTCAAATTGTAAAGACAAATTGTAAAGGATTGTCTTGAATGTCCTCAATTTCTACCTGTACCACATAATGGTGTAAATCCTTGAGGACTCATACCTAATCAATTATAGCAAATGGATGTTACTTTTATTTCTGATTTTGGACAATTAAAATATGTACTTGGAAAAGGAATATTGACACCCACTCTGGCTATCTAGTTGTAACTGCTTTAACAGGAGAAGCAACAAAAAATGTAGTTAGTTTTTGCCTGCATTGTTTTTCTATACAGGCTCTTCCTAATCATATTGAAACAGATAATGGAACTGGCTTTTGAAATTAAGCACTTAAGACTGTTTGTCAATAATTTAATATTACCCACATTACTGCGATTCCTTATATTCCTCAGGGACAAAGTATTGTGGAACACGCTCATGGAACTTTAAAACAAAAAAATAATAAAATAACAAAATAAAAAAGGGGAGGTATATCCCCATACACCACAAATTTATTTAAATAACACTGTTTTATTTTAAATTTTCAAAAGTTTGCCAAGAAACTTAATGCTGAGTGTCTATGGCACTTTACAACTAGGCATATTATGCCTAGGTGAAAAGGACAGATCCACTTACTGGCATATGGCCTGATCCCGATCAAATACTTAATATGGGAAAGAGAGCATGTTTGTGGTTTTGTTTGGTTTGGTTTGGTTTTCTGCAGGATGCGGAAGGAGCATGGTGGCTGCCAGAGAGATTGGTGGATTGGTGAAATATGCAGATGCTGGGACAAAGAATGATGCTGACCTGTGAGCTTGCTGAGTGCTCTGACAAAGGTGACTAGGAAGCTGTATTGGACATATGTTTCTCACCCACCTTTGCTTGCCTATAACCCTGATGGGACAAACTTCCTAGCCTCAAGTTTTTAGACCTTGTAGGTCAGAGAATCAAAAAGAGAAGTTATAATGACTCTTGTATTGTTCTTAAATGTGACCAGCTATTCAGACTCAATCATAGACTAGTCTGGAAATCAATCCAATATTGGAAATAGCCGTCTTCATTTGGAAGGCTGTTTCTGGGCATATTCAGAGACATATGTGGAAGTTAGCTACAGTTCTCTATGATGTTATGATAGCAAAAGATAAATTTGGGACAGGATCTGAATTTCAAATAAGTGTTAGTGCATGTGTTAAGTCTCTTTTAATTGTCCTGTTAAAATTACTTTTGTCTCTTGTACAGTATTTAATGTAAGTTGTATTGATAGTACACTTTCTGTGGTAGTGTGTTAAAATATGGCATGTCTGTTATGGGGGGTCTATCACCAAGCCTTTGTTTTATTGCCCTGAGTATTATACAATCTTGATATTCTGAAGAAAATAAAAGCTTTCAAGTACTGGAAGAAAGGAGTCAGGCTTTATGCAGAAGCAAGGGAGTAGTGGGCTTGATTACTGCAGGTATAACAGCTTTAATTACATTAATTGTTAGCACCATTGCTTCTGCAATTGCTTTGACACACGAAATTAAGACAGCTACTTTTTTTTTAATCATTTAGCAAAACAATGTCATTAATGTGTTGAGTATACAAGAGGATTTAGATAGGTATTGGGAACAATGGATTGATGCTCTTTATCCTAATCAAATGATTGCAAGGATTTTCAGAGCTTAAGAGTAAGGAGCCATCTCTAATGTCATGCCAAATACCTATGGATTTGTGTTACTTCTAAAATTTACAATGATAGTCATTATACTTAGAAAAACATATAAAGACACTTTCAGGATATTTGGGATAATTCTAATACCTATCTGGATGTTTTAACTTTGCATAGTCAGAATATGAATTTAAATAATGCTGCTCTGCTGAATTTTGATGCTGCAGATACTGTTGATAAAAAATTCCCATGGCCTGACGTCAGTATGTCCATTTTGGTCAAGCTTAAAGAATGGCATATATTGTTTGATCATGCATATGGCCCTTTCAGCTCTTTTTTGTCCTCTAAGAGGGCAGCCATGCTAGGCTCCTGTTTGTAAGCATACCAGAGCATTAGTAATAGTGTCAGTCCTTGGAGCCTCCCCTTGAGTTGGTTACTAATTTGGGTGGTCACTGGACCACTTTTCCTTCAGTTTCTTCTCCATTTTTGTCCTTGCAGTTCTTTTAGACAGAAACAATACTGGGTAAGGTTTTTTTTCACTGTGGCATGGCAATCCTATCCCTCCACTTGAGGTGCTGTGTTTCTACTGGAGTTAAGCTCTACAAGTTCCCACTCCACACAGTAGGGCATTTCATCTAAGGTCCTTCCCTTTGAGTACTGAGAGTCTCTCATCTCCCAGGACTCTGGTACAGTCTACAGGGTTCTCTCACTTTCTACCCCCCCAAGTTACCTGTTTCCATTCTTTCAGAAGGCCCATAGGTCTTCACTCCTGCCCCCCTCCCCATACCTGATCATGTTCTCCTTCACTTCCCTTTACTGTCTCCCACACAGGTTCCTCCCTCATTCTTCACCTCTTCCCTACTATGATTGCTTCCTTCTCCCTCCCAAGTGAGACTGAGGCATCCTTAGTTGGGCCCTTGGGCTTGTTAACCTTCTTGAGTTCTGTTGATTATATCCTGGATATTCTGTCATTTTCTTTTAAAATATGCGCTATTTTCTTTTTGAGAATTTCAAACATGTCAAAGTATTATATCATTCAAACTTGATATAGCAAGCCACTTGTTATGAGTGCATCTCTATAGGAACTCATATATGTCCCCTGACATATGTGTGCCTAGCACCAACTTCTAAACCAGCATCATTTCAGAGAACATCAATATAGCAATAGTTCCATTGAGATTGGGCTGCTACAGTTAGGGTAGGTGGCCCTAGGAGTGGGAAAGGACTATGCCGGGAGCTCATCATTGATTATGATACAAATCTCCCTCTGAAGCAATATCTTTATCCCTAGAAGAATCGGAGCTTACCCTGTAGATGTAAAGGGTCAGGTGGTAACCTGTCTCATAATCCACTGGAATTAGCTATCTCTACCGCCATCTGCCATACATTTCCTCTGTTGTGCCTTCTCCTGAACCTCTTTAGGATGGCCATGGGAAATGGTTGGCTTAAGAGTTGAAGGGGGGTTGATAAGTAAGTAAATTTTAAATTAATGGGAAATAAGTATGTTCAGAGAACAAACACTCAGGTGGCTAAGGAAGGTGGATTGTCAATAGTTTGAGACCAGACTATAAGTAAGGTACTGTGTTCCAGGATAGGATAGGCTACAGTATAAAATACTATTCCAGAAAACACAGAGGTGGGGTAGATAAGAGAAGAGAAGAGAAGGAAGAGGAGGTGAAGGATAAAGAGGAAGAGGATGAGGAAGAAGAGGAGAAGGAAGAGGAGGAGGAAAAAGAATTATTATGATTGAGTCAGAATTACTATTTTCTTGAGCCTGACTGGACTTCTCATCTCTGAGCACCAGGTGAACAGGTCTCAGTTGTGATATTTTCTGTTCATTGATGAAAATTCCTTTCTTAAATTGGGTCAAGAAGTGTGTTTGTTGTTATTATTTTGTTTACATCTGTCATTGTTAGAAGCTGTTATAGCTCCTAAATCTGGCAATATGACACCTGAGGTTTGATTGTTAATAATAAAATTTAAAAAAACAAAAAACAAGACAACAGAAGGAAATATTTTAGCAAATTACTTCTATCTGATTCATGTATAAGGCCAGTTTAAGACCTGAAATCTGTGGGTCAATGGCAGAGTTAGTTGCATATTCATGATTTTAAAAGCCACAACATAACAAAAAATGTGCTTGACTTTGTAATTAAAATTCTGTAATTAATAATTAATGTTCTTCATTTCTTGGTGCTTTACCAAGACTAAATCCTGGATTAATCTTGCTGCCAGTTCTATCTCACAGAATACAGGAGAGAAAATTATGGAGAAATTTAAGAATTGAGTACTATAAATTTTCTTTTTACTAATATCATACTCCATTCCTTCATTTAGTTCTGGGTTTTAACATATAAAATTAGACGTGTGTGGTTTCTATTTTGTTTTAATATACCTGAACAAACTCAATACAATGAAAGATAACTGGTGACCAAGGTTTTTTAGTTATTTTTTCATACATAAATGATTCATAATTGAGGAAATCTGGGCTACACTTGTAAGACAAAGTACTAGGCCAGCAGCAGCATCTCCTACCCTGACTGTCTCCCTCTTCGCTGTTGGCACCAGAGATCTTGTTCTCTTTTGTCTGTGATCACCACCATTAAAGTGATGAAACTGAGCCACAGCCATTCCTATGCAGTTCACAGATATGAGCCCACTGTGGAAAAGGAGGCAGGCACTAAATACCTGACCTAGAAAAAAACAGCCATTTTCCATGACAGGCCACCAACAGCTTGTTGAAGTGATATCTAATATAATCAGCCTTTTTAAGAACACAATAATGAGTTGATTAACTATACACCACAAACAAAAACCATCTGTTAAAGAGTTTTCAAAGGAAAATCAATGATTAATAATGAAGTATTCATTTTAAAAACGATTCAAAATTAGTGTGATACCATATATCAAAAGAAACTCTGTGTTAATAGCTTTATGCTTTAATACTACAAGGGTGAAGACTTCCAGGATTTTAAATATTTTCCAGAAGAAGGAGTCTTTGGTGAGTTGAATGTGCTGCTTTCTTGCCTTGTTGTAAGCAGAGAAAGCTTTATGATCTAAGGCTGGAAATTATTTGACTGACTGCTTTGAAGGGTGTTAGGTTTCTTTGCAATTTCCTTTTGTCCCAGTTTTGTTGAGATTTTGACAAAGTATATGCTAACTTTAAGAACAAACTACCATAGAGATTTAATTCAGCAATTTAAGGAACTATCTACATCCCAGGAATAAGCAATTTTGCACAACAATTCTCAAAAATGCTCTCTCCATCATCTATGGACCACTGCTTTTGGAAAAAGAAATAATGCAGCGAAATTGCCCCTTAAGGCGAAAATTTTGCTTTTCCTACTATTCCAAGATTCCATGTTGGAATCTTCCTTGTGAACTGTCAGGAGCAATCCTGGTCTTGGTGACTCTGTGAAGGTAAGCCATATCAGTACTATCTTAGGATAATGAAAGGATTGTTTCTATTTGAAGACATGGAATATTCTCATGCAGTGGCCATCAATATGTTTGACAATAAGGTAGATTTTTCTAGAAGAGATTAACGGAGTTAAAAGTGAAGAGGAGTATTCAGTTCCCCTCAGTAAAATGTTGTAAAGCTTTTTGTTCCTCTTTTGAAGAAAAAAGGACTCAGTTCCCCCTTGTCTTATTCTCCCTTTTAAACTTCAATAGGTATTTCATTAACTGAAAAACTGCTGTCATATCCATCATCCACTAAGTCACTAATTCCCAGTACAGCTCAATACTCTGCAATTACAGGAAGCAGGTCACAGTTTCCACTTATATTTGCATTTTTTGTCTGTGAATTCATATTATCTATAAATTCTCTAAGAATATTAAAAACATTAGATCCCACGAGAGCAAGTACATTTCTCCTTTTGTAAGTTTCTAGGACAATAAGTATTTTTCAAATTTATTTTTATGAAATAAAATCCTTTCTTATGAAAAATTCTTTTATGAAAAGAAATCCCTCTCCTTTCTGTTCACTCATATACTCCTATCCCATAGAATAGTCTGTGGCCGACTCCTAGCTGGCTAACATGCTGAGAATAAGGGACTGTTTAACATTCTGCCTCAAATAAGGCATTTATGCCACTTTATCCAAGTCTCAAGAACCATGATGGAAGAGAGGGTAAGTGGTGTGTAAGAGATGAAGAAGGAGATGGAGTGTTGGGGACAATGACTCGAGGCTTGAAGCTACTATTACACTTTTGAAACTTCAGCTGCTGTGATTAGCTACACCAGACCTGCATAGTATTTGACCTGCCCTTTCACATAGATTGAAAAGGAACTCATGAGGCCCTGGACCTAGGTATATTAAAATTTTATATTAAACACATCATGCAAATTAATATAGAACCAGAGAAAAACCCAAGGAAAAAAAAGAACATTCTCTGTCACAGTATGTCTCCATGATAGTCATGTCAAATATAAAAACATATACCTTTAAGACACAGATATATCCTATGAATTGTCCCTGCAAAGTACATCACTTATGTTTAAGTCATTATTATCAACAAATATATGTTGGCCATCTCTATTTGTTGGAATGAAGGCATGTTTTTTAAAGACTACTTAATCAATATTATATACATTTACATATATATGTATGTATGTATAATGAACCGAACTGAAAAGGCTCAGTATATTCAAAATAAAGAAAGCAATTCCATGGATATGATAACATTTCATAGCTTGGTGGCTGGATGTTAGAAGTTAATCCTGCTCATGTTAGGCATTAGTTCTACTGGCTCAAGAAGGAAATATTTGCTGTTCTATATTTAGTACCTTCAATTATTCTTACATACAGAATTTATTTAAAATTTGATTAGATGTATCATTATGTGATTCACAGGAACATTAGAATTTAAATGAGAAAAATATGAGATTTGAATTAACCTACAGATATTGACCTTAATATCTTCCCCTTCTTGACTACTCCCAAAACATATAAATATGACTAACTAAACATGTAATTATCTATTTTTATAACATTGTTTTTAATCAAGCTATATATACATATACATACTTATAGTCATATACAATTATAGATGGATATCCCAATTATTTGTTTCTAAAGTAGCATTCTGGGAGGGAGGACAAATATAGTCCCACATTAACAAAATATTTTTTTCCAACACAAATGAGAACCTAGGACAGATAGTGTTTAAAAAACTACTGGGATTTAAACATACATTATACCTTAACTACTGACTAAAGCCAGTGTCGTATTCACATGTAATCAACTACTGACTGAAGGAAGTCTCATATTGATATGTAATTCACATATAGTCAAGATTATACCCAGTATTCTACAGAGAATCATTGTGCCACAATTTTGTAAAATATATCCTTTTCTCTCCAGGCTTTTAGAAATTATAACTCAAATGTAGGTACCCAACCTCAGTAGACAGTCATAGCTGTCATTCAGAGTGATGGAGCTGTTGTGAGTTGGTGGATAGATTATGACCTTACTCTAATATCCAAACGGGAAACCATTTCTCTTCTCCAATGCATATCTCTTTATATTGCATTGTAAATATTTCTCACAAATCTAACTCTCTGACTTTCAATATTCTTGTGGCGTATAAAACTGTATTTCTGAAGAGCACAATAATTACCTGAGGTAGTCATGCTTCTGGGTATTAAGAATTCCAAACTATAAAGCAGATTTTCTTTTCTTCTAAGGCTAGTCCTTTTCTCAGTGTCTACATTCAGAAACTAATACATATTTCTGTATAAAGGCAATTATTTTCTTATTTTAAAAAATGATGTTCTTGTCATCAATTCTCCCAGTATTTACTATTTTCCTGTGCACTTTTAGTTTAGAAAAACACTTCAAGAAATAGATTCCTCCAATTTATATACTAAAGTTAGGTCTTATACTGCTAAGAATATTTTGTAACAGCGAAGCAACCTCAGAGTATGAAAAGATGCTTATATTATTACACATGAATTGTTGAATGTCTACCTTAATTTGAAAGAGTGTTGATCTTTATTTATGATTTTGCTCTATCAAGATGTATTTACTCCATTGATACAAACAGTGATCACGAGAGTGTTCATGGAACTTCGTTGCCTTACTTGTTCTTTGATTATTTGTGTTTATTGTCTTGGTTGTTCCTTGACTATTTGCATGTGTTATGTTGCTAGTTCTTCAATGTAGAACTGGCCTTAATACTTGCATGTAATTAAAGTGGTATAAAAACAAAAAGGAGGAGGAGGGATGGGATAAGGAGTTTTTGGTGAGGGGAAATGGGGAAAGGGGATGACATCTGAAATATAGATAAAGAAAATATCCAATAAAAAAAAAGAGAATATGAGCAACACAAATTGAACAACTTCTTCTTCTTCCTCCTCCTCCTCCTCCTTCTCAACCTCCTCTTCCCCCTCCTCCTCCTGTTTCTCTTCTTCCTCTTCCTCTTTGCCCTGCTTCTTTTCCTCTTCCTCCTCCTCTTCTCACTTCTCCATTCTCATTCTCTCCCCCCCCTTCATTCTCCTTTTTCTATTTGGAGAGGGTGGGCCTGGGAGGACTGAGAAATGAGTGTGATCCAGGTTCATATTGTGAATTTCCCAAATAATCAATAAAAATATTATGAAAAGAGAAAAAAAGATGTATTTAAACTGTAGCCATCTAAGGTTTGTTATTACCATATTTCTTTTTTATTCAATATTTTATTTATTTACATTTCAGATGTTATCTCCTTTCCCCATTCCCTTCCTGCTCCTCCTTTTTTGCTTATATGCTATTTAAATTACATACAAGTATTAAGGTCAATTCTAGGTTGAGGAACTAGCAATACAAGAAACGTAAATAGTCAAGGAACAAGCAAGAGAATAAACCCAGATAGTCAAAGAACAAGCAGGACAATAAACAGAGTCTCACAATCACTCCCATAATCACTATTTCTAAGGGCTTATCAGGATGTCCAAAATATCTGAGCCTACTTCTCTGTCCTAGCACGAAGTCATTTTCATGCCTGAAATTACTTCTTTGTTCTAGCCTAGGATTTAGATTCCTGCCTGAAATTACTTCTTTGTTCCAGCTTAATGTCAGATTCCTGCCTGTAGTCTATTTTCTTGTCCTTGGCCAATGTCAGATTCCTTCCAATCTCCCCCTTTTCTATTGCATAAACCAGACTGAGCCCATCTTAGGTGGTCTGACAAGAATGCCTTCTTTAACCGTCTTGGAACATGCATTATCCAAAGCAATACACTTCTGTCTTAGGTTGGTAAGGCTCTGTGCAAAATCTTACCCATCCTTCACTTGCCAGCTTGTTAATAACTCAGTCTAGGGGTCCATTTTCAGTTTCATGTCATGTACTTTGGCTGCCAACATGCTGATGTTGTTAGAGACAAGCTTTAAAGTGATGGGCTGGTGTTCCCATGACAAAAAGGGCTAGCATGATCAATCTATATATGCCATTCTTGAGGTTTGACCAAAATTGAAATACTGACCACAAGCCATGGATAATTTTATCAGCATTATCTACAGCATCATAGCTTAGCAGAGCAGCATTCTTTAAATTCATAATCTCACTATGCAAAGGTAAAACACCCAGAGATGAGTTAGAATTATGTCAAATAAGCTACAAGTGTCTTTAAACTTTTTTTCTAATTATGACTATCATTGTAAATTTTAGAAGTAACGAAACTCCAGTGGTATTTGGTATGACACTTGAGATGGCTCCTAACTCTTAATCTCTGAACAATCTTCCAATAATTTGAATAGGATATAAAGCATCAATCCATTGTTCCAAACAACTGTATAAATCCTCTTGTATATTCAACACACTTGTAACATTTTTTTGCTAAATGATTAACAAAAGTAGCTGTCTTATTGTGTCAAAGCTATTGCAGAGGCAGTGATGCTAGCAATTAATGTAATTTAAGCTGTTTTACTACCAATAGTCAAGCCCACTATCATCTTGCTTCTGCTTAAAGTCTAACTCACTTCTTTTAGCTATTGCAAGTTTGTTGTTTTTTTTTTTTCACAAAACCAAGGTTTTCTAATATTCAGGGCAGTAACACAAAAGCTGGTTGATAGACCCTCATAACAGACATGCCAGGTTTCAATACACTAGCACAACTAGAAAGTGTACAGTAAATGCAACTTACAATAAATACTGTAGCAGAGACAAAAGTAATTTTAATGTGATAATTAAAGAGCCTTAACACATGCACTATCTACAAATACAGCTGTACAGAATGTGCTAGAGAAAAAACCCAAACAAACAAAACTTCTTGCTGAGAATCCACAAAACAAAAAGAATATGTAGTATCTAACTAGCAAATCCAAAGAGCAGGGAAAACTCATAAAATAACAAAATAGTAATAACAATAACCAATACTGCTCATTGATAAAACTCAACATCAATGGTCTCAATTCTCCAATAAAGAAATCCAGAAAAAATGAATATAAAAACAGGATCCATCCTTCTGCTGCCCATAAGAAACATAGGTTAACATCAATGACATACATCATCTCACAGTAAAAATATAAAGAAAAGAAAATCCAAGCACCTGGACCCAAGAAACAAGCCTGTGTAACCATTTTAATATCTAATAAAATAGATATCAAACCGAAGATTTAAAAAGAGACAGGGAAGGACACGATATACCTATCAAAGAAAAATTTAAAAAAATTATTTTGCAGTTCTAAACATCTGTAGAACAAGCATAGGAGTACCAAGATCCTAAAACAAACAATACTACAGCTAAAAATCTCATATTGATCCTCACACAGTGATTGTGGGTGACATCCATACCCAATACTCAGTAATATACAGATCATTCAGACAAAATCGAAATAGAGAAATGCTGGAGCTGACATTATAAACCAAACAGACCTAACAGACACTTAAAGAACATTTCAATCAAACACAAAGACTATTCCTTCTCCTCGGCACTTCATGGAACTTCCTCTGAAATAGACAGCATATTTGGACACAAAGCAAATCTTTTTGTTTTTATAAATAATTTATTTATTTTTTTCTCTAATCTTAATTCCTTCACACAGGGGTTACAAACACAGAAAGGCAGGATGTGGGTAATGGGATGACACTGGAGTGTGGGTGTTCAGGGGGAATACAGATATCTTTCAGAACCAGGTACCAGCTGGGTGAAGGTTCAGGGGATAGGTCTCTATGACTCTGTCTAAGACTCACTTGTCCTTATCTAAGTTGGTATTGTCTGCCAAGGCTACCTATTTGCAAGGTCTATGACTACTCAGGCTTGTAAATTTCCACAAAAGCTGCCTGTTTATAATAGCTTATAGCCCTCTGTTTCAATGTTTTTCCACAGAGACCCAAGAATTTGTGGTTGTATACATGTATGACAGGCCTATTGCTTATTTTAGGCCTTGGCTGATTTTAGGCCTTCAGTGTGTAATCAGGGCTGCCCCTGACATCTCCTCCCTTCTCTAAGTATAGAAGAGCTTTGGCAATTCTTATCTTGAGAAGGAGGGGATAGAGGCCTGACCTCCAGTATTTGAAGGGGACCTTGTAATGGCTCTGGTTCTCCTGTTGTTGTCCAGTGAGGCATGAGGGCCATACCCATCGCCATGTCTTTTTCCTGGAGAGGGGAAACTTTTGACATTAATCCCTATGCAGTCAGGCTTGTCCCTCTGGGAACACAGAGAGATATTTTTAACTTTTATTTATATTCCCTTGCAGTGCTTAGCCTCGCAGCCTAAACAAGAATTCAGATCGCCAGTCAGAGGGGATTCTGGATGGCCCCTCTCTGCTTGGTCTAGGGGCGGAAGTCGCCTCTTTTAGGTTGGGTGGAGATGGGTTTTGGGAACACCCTGTATAAAGTAACAACCTCATCTTGAGACTCATGGTCCTCCATAGCTAATTTATAATAATGTATCTGAATAGGTTTTGCTACCAAGTTATTTATCTGTTGTTTCACAGAGTTAGTCAGCCTATTTGAAGCCCAGGGACCAGCAGAAAAAAGCAAAAAGAACCGAAATAATGGTCTCAAGATGGGAGGAAGTAGGGTTGACAACCTTAGAGCAAATCTTAACAACTACAAAAAAATTAAATTAAAACCCTAAATTCTGTCTGACCACAACAAATTAAAGTTGGTTATCAATAACAGACGTTTACAAATACACAAAAGTGAATAAAAAATAGGTCAAGAGAGAGAGAAATAGATGACTTTTCAGAATTGAAAATTAAAATGCAATTTATACAAATTTGTGTAACACAATGAAAATAGTTCCATGAGCAACAACTTACTACATGAAAAAAATTGGAGAAATATCACTTAAGGAATTTAATAACACACTTGAAAACTCTAGAAAAAGGTGAAGAAGTAGTAGATGATGAGGACAAAGAGGAGGAAGGGGAAGAAGAGGAGGAGAAGATGGAGGCATACAAAAGAAGTAAATGGAAAGACATAATTAGATGCAAGTCCAAAATCAATAAAATAGGAACAAAAAATGAAAACAATGCAAAGAATCAATTAACCAAATTATTGATTTGAGAAAATCAATAAGGATAATAAAAGACAGAAAATGAAATAAAAGCCAGAGAGAGAAGATATATATTAACAAAAATGGAGATGAAAAGTCAGCTATAATAACAGACAAAAAAGAAATCCAGAGAATCATTGGAAGATACTTTAAAAACCTGTACTACAAAAATTGAAAAAAGTTATAGAAATGGTAATTTTCTCAATACATACAATTTATCAAAGTCAAATAAAAACCAGATAAGCAAATAAGACAGATCTATAACCTGTAGTGAAATAGAGGTAATAATTACAAGTCTCCCAACAAAATAAAAGCCTGGGAGCAAACAATCTATTCAAATTTTAAAAAATTAATGCCATTACCCTTCAAGTGAGTTCACAAAGTAGACAAAACAAGGCACATTACCCAGTTCTATTTATTTTACAAGGCTACAGTTACTCTGATACCTAAATCACATAAATATTCAATAAATTAGAACCATAAATTAATATCCCTTATGAACATAGATATAAATATTCTTAATAAAATTCTTCTAAATCAAATCCAAGGACCTATCAAAAAGCTCATCCACCGTTATCAAGTATGTTTCTTTCCAGTGATGTTCGATCACACATAAGTTAAACATAATTCAGCATTTAAAGAGGCTGAAAGACAAAAACCACATGACCACCTCATTAGATGCAAAAAAAGCCCTTTGACAAAACCTATTAGCACTTCAGAGTAACATTTCTTGAGAGATTAAGGCTACAAGATTAGGGATACAAGATAAGGGATGTATTGTGGTATATCTCAATGCAATAAAAGCGTTTTCCAACAATCTACAGCCAATATCAACCTAAATGGACAGAAAATCATTTCCATTAAAATCAGGAACATGACAAGGTTGTCTACTCTCCATATTTATTCACTATAGTACTTGAAGTCCTAGCTGGAAGAGTGTCTTAGTTAGGACTTCTATTGCTGCAATGAAACACCATGACCAAAGGCAAGTTGGGGTGGAAAGGGTTTATTTGGCTTACATTTCCATATCACTGTTCATCATGGAATAAAGTTAGGACAATAATTTTAATAAGAGAGGAACCAGGAGGCAGCGGCTGATGGAGACACCATGGAGAAGTGCTGCTTACTGGTTTGCTCCCCATTGCTTGCTCTGCCTACTGTCTTATAGAAACCAGGACCACAAGCCTAGGTACCATCAAAAAGCCTGAGACTGTCTGGAGGAAAGGGAATCAAAGGCTCAACTGTCCAGAGACCTAAGCAATGATATTCTGTTGTACTCTTAGTCTGGAACCTAGCAGAGACTTTATCCACAGTAACTGGAGTAGACGCAACAACAGTCAAATATTTGCTTGGTAGATCCTGTGGAAGAGGGAAAGGAAAGACTATAGGAGCCAGAGAGATCAAAACACCTCAAGAAAAACCACAGAATCAACTAACCAGGACTCATAGGTTCTCACAGAGAATGACCAATTATCAGGGTGTCTTGACTTAAGCCATCTGAATATGTGCTATCGGTGTGTAGCTTGGTCTTCTTGTGAAACTTCTAACATTGGAAGCAGGGGCTGTTTCTGACTCCTCAGCCTGCTCTTGGGACCTTTTCTTCCTACTGGGTTGCCTCATCCACTCTTAATATGAGGGGAAGTGCCTAGTCTTATTGCAATTTGATGTGCCATGTTTGGGTGAGATCCTTGGTAGGCCAGTACTTTTTTGAAGGGGAAAGGAGGGAGAGTGAATCTGAGAAACAGAGATGTGGTAAGAACCTAGTAGAAGAGAAGGGAAGGGAAACTGCAGTTAAGATGTAATATGCGTGAGAAGAATAAATTTTTAAAAAGAAAACCTGCTACAGGTATGGTGAGCACATATGGAGTTAACTTTGGCCAGCAGGCTCCAGCATCCAGGCTTATCTGCAGCCTGATCTTTTAGAAGCATTTTCTTAGTTGAGATTCCTTCTTCTCTGATGACTATAAACTCATGTCAATTTGGTGTAAAACTATCTAGCACAAGCTGGAAGAGAACTGAGTAAGATCAAGGACATACAAATAGGAAGAAAGGAAGCAAGTAAAGGCATCTTTATTTGAAGATTATAAGGTAATATACATAAGTGACCCTAAAATTTCCACCAGGAAAATAGTACAGTGATAAACACATTCAGCAAGTTAGCTAGATATAAAAAGTCCACAAATATCAGTAGGCCTCCTACATACAAATGACAAACAGACTGAGAAAGAAATCATAGAAATGCCTGTCACAGTATCCTTAAAAAGCATAAAATGCTCTGGGGTAACTTTAACAAAGCAAGTTAAATGCATGTAAAATAAAGTTTTCAGAACACTGAAGAAGAAATTGAAGATATCAGAGGATGGAATGATCTCTAATGCTCATGGATAGGTAGAATTAACATAGTAAAAATGCCTATCCTACCAAAAGCAGTCTGACAGGTTTAGTATAGTCCCCATCAAAATTCAAACACAATTTTATCCAGATCATGAAAGGACAATTTTCAGCTTCATATGGAAACACAATCCAGAATAGCCAAATCATTCTTATTATCCTGAGTAATATAAAACTGCTAGACATATGACTATCCCCAATTTCAAATTGTACTACATATATATTGTACCTAAGCTATCATGATCATGGCACAAAAACAGACATGTTGATCAATGCAATCAACCTGAAGATAGACATAAGTCCAGAAACCTACAGACAACGGATTTTTGATAAGTACGTCAGAAATACACATTATAAATAAAGCATCTTCAACAAATGGTACTGGTTAAAGTTAATGGCTACATGTAAAATATCCAAATAGATCCATACTTATCACCTTGTACAAAGATCAATCTCAAATTGTTCAATGACATCAACATAAAATGTAGATACACTAAACCTCATAGAATAGAAATTAAATAATAGTCTTGAAGTTATTGAAACAAGAAAAAACATTCTAAACACAATACCATTAATACAAGCACTAAGATGAACAATTATTAAGCAGGACATTACAAAACTGACAAGCATCTGTAAGGCAAAGGACACCATTGGTAAGACAATAATACCACAGGGTATAGCATGGGAAAAGTGTTCTATTCTTATTTTTCCACCACTATACATCTGCAGAGGACTAACATCTGTAGAGGACTAATATCCAAAATATATAAGTAGTTCAAGAAAATAGATATCAAGAAAACAAATAACCCAATTTTAAAATGGGGTACACATCTAAAGAGTGAATTCTCAAAAAAAAAAGTAAGCACAAATGGCTGAAAAACCATTAAAGACATGTTCAACATCCTTAGTCATAAGGGAAAGATGAATCAAGACTACAGTGAACTTCATCTTACACCAGTCAGAATGGCCAAGATTAATAAAATAAGTAAAAACCAATGCTGGTGAGGATGTTGAGAAAGAGGAAAGCTCCTCCATCCCTCTATCATTGGTGGGAGTACAATCTTGCAGAGTTACTATGGAAATCAGTGAGGTGCTTTCTCAGCAACTTGGGGATTGATCTAACCCTAGATTCTGTTAATTCTCTCTTTGGCATATATAGTCAAAAGACTCTGCCTCCTACTACAGTGATTGCTCAACCAAGTTTGTTGCTATTTTATTCTTAATAGAAGAAGTTGAAAACAGCCTAGACTCCACTCATGAATGAATAAATTTTCAAAATGTAATACATTTACACAATGGGATATTAATCAGATGTTAAAAAAACTAAATTTGCAGGTAAATAGATGGATAAAAATCACTTTGAATGAGTGAGGTAACCCAGAACCAAAGAGACAAATATGCTATGAATTAATTTATACATGGATGGCCACAGTGATGATCTATCACAGCCTTGTTCCACTGTTCTATTTTTACTTACAAACAGGCAATAGTTTTTGTTCTTTGAAAACTGGAAAGACACCAAAGAGCTGTTTACTGACTTCTTTATGTGTGAAGAAGAGATTAAGTATTGAAATAAAGTGTCATTGTTTTAATTTACAGAAGAGATTATTTAGACAAATAGAAGAAGTATATTTAGATGCTTGAAGTACAGTGTTCAGGAAATAATTACTACACTAACAACTTCATTAAAAATAAAAACGAGCTCATTTAATTGAATTACTTGTAATTGCTAATCAATTAAAAACACTTCCAGAAAGGTTATGGCATTCTTGGATTTCAAGTTAAATAACTCTCAGGGGACAGAAATCTCATTAACAGGTCCATATTTAAAAATAAAATAAATCAAGATCTAGGATAGTAAAGATTCAGAGAATTTTCAGGGCATGGCGAAATAAAATATTATAAGGGGAATAGATCTCCTCTACAAACAGTGAGAGGATTATTGCAGTGCTTAACTTTGGAGTTTAGTTTGTATTCAAATCATGTATAGCTATGTAGTATAATTCCTAATAAAAATGTTACTTAAATTTTCCTCAAGGATTTTTTTTCTGTGCAAGTCAGTCACCAAAGAACATCTTCACTTTAAGCTTTCTTCAACAAATTTGTGTCTACATGTGTGCATGTGGGTGTGTGTGTGCTATGTTGTATATATTGTGTCATACGAATTGTGTGCATGCATATATTTGAATATGCTCACTAGTGTATAGGTTTATGAAGTATCTTAATATTTCCTAGTCCACTGTTTATTCAATTAGTCAATCTTGAAAAATTATTTAAAGATTCTGTCTCACTCTTTTCTGGTCTATAAAATGAGATAATGATAAATAGTTCTCAGTTACTTGTCCAGAGAATTAAGCATTTGTTATATTATGTGCAAAGTCTCTAAAACAGTGAATGGAATTAATAATGTCCACTAAATTCCAGAGGACGTTGATGTTGAACTAATAAGGAGAAGGAGGTTTGTTCCCATCACTGCGCACTTTGCACTCTCTACTTGAGCATTTCCCTTTAGTTTATGTGCAGAATAATTCATCCTCTAAAGATTCAAGTTCAATTCATAATGTCCTTATTATTATTACATGTACATCTCTATTATGTGACTGCAACCTCTGGTGAAATTATGTAATTATCCACAGGTCTGATATTAAACCATCATGGACACCCTATTGGGTTGTTTTGTTTGTTCATTTCTTTGTTTCCTTTTCTGCACCTACTTTCTCATGAGAAGCTATATCTAGAAGTTCCCCCAACACACACACACACACACAAACACACACACACAAACACACATACACACATGGTCACACACAAACACACACATACTCACACCCACACAAACACACACTCACACACAAACACAGAAACACAAACACACAAGCACTCACCCTCACATGCAAACACACAAACACTCACAAACAAACACACAAACACACACAAAAACACACAAACAAACACACACACAAACATACATACAAATACACATGCACACACACACAATTTCTTTTCTTTGGCTTCTATCTCAGTAAAGCTTTCTCTCTTTAGAATCACTACCTCTAGATGCATTTAAAAATGGCAGCTAACTGAAAGCTCAATACTTTTGTCTAGACAGAAAAGAATCAGTAGTCAACATAGGTTTGGATGCTTAGCTTCATGCCATTAGTGACTGATTCTTTGACTCATAGAGATCATGTGAGAAAAATATAAAATATCTCACTACCATTTCCCATTTCTCTGTACTATGTTTGTAAAAGAGACAGGATAGAGAGAGATGACAGAGGAGGCCATAAGCAGGAGATGCAGGAGAGAGACAAACAGAGACAGTGAGACAGAGATATAATTTACTATACAATGAAGAAAAGCTTTATAAAGACTTCAAAACAGAACATCAAGACCTTGAAAATGTATGCAAATTCGTTTTACTGTATTAATCAAAATAAGAAAAATAATTTGATTATTTTAAATGTTGGCTTTCTGGGTAGAGCTTTGGCATCGCCAGGTATGTATGTATGTACATATATATATATATATATATATATATATATATATATATATATATATA
>NW_021604592.1:1193107-1249788 GCF_004785775.1 Grammomys surdaster
ATATATATATATATATATATATATATATATATATATATATATATATATGTGTGTGTGTGTGTGTGTGTGTGTGTGTGTGTGTGTGTGTATACATATACACATATACATATACATATATCAGAACTTGAATGGATTGAACTTGAATCCTTAAAGGATTCCTCATACAAACCATATGTGTGTGTTTGCAGTAGAAATATATTCGCTAATAGACACCAATCATTTTCATTTTATCTGTTAGGTTATGGCAAACTATTATGCTTGTTTTTCTTTTCAGGCAATAACATTAAAAAAAGTACTTAAAATCCTAAATTTGATTTAGGATTTAAGATTTATAAAAAGATAATTTGAAAAGTATTATTATATTCAACCACATGTCTCAATCCTCAGGAACTAGTATTTATGTATTTGTGCATATTTATGATAAACTTATTATAAAGGAATATAAATAAGAGGGTAATTAAACTCAGTGGGACAAAAATAAAACTTGAGGTAAAATTAGACCTGCAGTAAGTTAGTAAGTTAAGCTCTGAGGGGCCAATCTGAAGCCATAAAAATTAAATACATATATATATTTACTTTATATAAAGATATATATTTACTTTTTAATACTTCCATTTTCATTTGTCATTTTTATTCTCAACATCATTCTGGTTGAATATATGTAGACTATTTTGTAGATATTTCCCAAGTTAAAAATAATTCTGAGTTTGTGTTTGCATAAAATACTTTTTCCCAAAAGTTCATTTGGAACTCTGTACTGAATGATAAAATACAGCATCACTAAATATAATGTGATTAAAAAACAAAATAACTTTTGGCAGAGAAAACAGATTTGGGCTAACCACTGCATAAAATATTTTGAAATTATTTATTATTTTATATCATTAGGTTATTTCTAAATATGTTATTTTTATATGGAAGTGGAATGCATTTAGCAATACACTAATGGAACATTGTTCCAAATTAACTGCTCACAGGCAGCCACCATAAACTCTGTATATAAATGCCGTTTAGGATACTTTATATATGCAGAGACAAAGTAAAAATAGCTTAGAGGTTTTCTATATAACTATTGGTTTCTCTTCTTATCATCATCATCATGAATCAGAGAATATTAGTAATTTTTCATTCTCCCTTAGTTATTTCTTAACATTTTGTTGGTGGTCTAGTACCAATCACCTTCCACATCTTGGGCTCCTCCCTCCATTATGATAACTATCGATTTTCTTTGTCTCTGATGATCTTAACAACTCTGAGAATCACTTGCTAGTATTTTATAGAATTTCCGTCTAGTTATATCTGTCTGATGTTTTCCTCATGATTAGAATAAGGTTATGTCTGTAGAGAGGACGATCACAGAGGTTAAAATCAATTTAGCATTGTGTCATGCTACAGTCACATACATTCACCAGTAACCCTCAATGTTAAAGTCTTGCTATTTGTTTCTTCCACTGCTAAGTTATACCTTCCTTCTTTTCTCATTACAATCCTTGAAACAAGTCACATTAATAACGTTTAAAGAATTCCATTAAGCATAGCCGAATATTAGAAAATTGAAGAATAGACAATGTATTTAATTCCAAAATATTTTTTCCAAGTAATATTAAAGAAAGTACAGTTATAGAAAATAGTAAAGCTAGAATTGTTGAGTAATTACTAACTTTGTTTGGATTCTAAAAGTTATCACACACAAAGCCCTAGGATTCATAAATATATAAATTCCCTATTAAGGCTTTCATCTTGCCAAAATTTTACTCAGCATGTTTGTATGTAAAATTTGTTTCTTAGAAGTTCTCATGGCATTGCAGAAATTGAGATAATCTCCTAATATTGACTGGTCCAGCTTGAGACCCATGCAATGAGAAGGAGCCTATCTCTGACACTGTTAATGATATTCTGTTATACTTGTGTAAAGGAGACTAGGATAACCATCATCAGAGAGGCTTCACTCAGCAACAAATGGAAATACATACAAAGAACTACAAACAATCATTAGATGGAGTTTGGAGAATCTATGGAAGTGGAAGAAAGAAGGATTAAAGGAGCCAGAGAGGTCAAGGACACGGCAAGATAACCTACAGACATAGTGGCTCACAGAGACTGAACCACAACCCTGAGAGCATACATGGGACTAGACTAGGCCCTCTACACAAATATAGTAGTTGTGTAGTTGTTCTACATGTGAGACCCATAACAGTAAAAGAAAACCTACAGCCATAGTGGCTCACAGAGACTGAACCACAACCCTGAGAGCATACATGGGACTTGACTAGGCCCTCTGCACATATATAGCAGTTGTATAGTTGTTCTTCATGTGGGACTCATAACAGAGGAAGCAAGGGTTGTCTCTGACAATGTTGTCTGCCTTTGGGATCCTTTCCCTAACTGGGCTGCCTAGTCTCCTCAACAGGATCAGAGGCTTCTAGTCTTGCTGTGGTCTGAACTTAACTCCACTACATTGCACCACACTGCACCTAAGTAGACTTTCTTTCCTGTCCTTGTGAGAGTTGGGTATATCCTATCTCTGGCTCATTCTGTCAAACCTATCTTTGATTTGTCACTTTCAAACATGACTGCTTCCTTCTAAAAACTTTACGTTTCATTGATTGGGTATAAGATGTATACTAAAGGCATGTATGTATTATACACAGAAGGATTAAAGGTGTGTACTGAAGATTAATCATACAGAAGTAGAATATCTTTGGATGTGATCCCTTGCTAGAACAGCCACGTTGCAGGATTAAAATTTCTCTACATCTTCCTACCTTTGTGCTTAAGATAAAATTTGTAGTTACAAGAGAAGTATTTATTAATCCCCTAAATATAACAGTCTGTCTATTTTTATAAATAATTGTATGATACAGGTTTATATGATAATCCTTCATAATAGCAACTTCCTTCAGCAAATGTGAATTACACCATCAAGGTTTTTCAATCTGTCAGTCTGATGAACAATCTGTCATTTTTCATACTGTTTGTTGAGCTGTACCCATTGCCTATGCAAGGGGTGGGGAATTAATATTTTATGTGTCATCTGTTCTGCTATCTTTCTGAAACTCTTCCTTCCGTTAGTCATGCTTTTCATATGGAAGCTTCTCTTAAGTAGATTGGATTTTTATCAATTTTGATGGAACACGTTGTCTTTTATCACCTGTGGAAATATAGACAAAACCTCTTCCCCAATGTAACATATTTCTTGACTTCCATTCTTATGTTAAAACATCTTTAAAGAATACAAGTTGATCTAATTCAGAAGTTTTTTTCTAGAATCCAGTATCTTTCCTTTACTCTCACACCTCTTTTCTGTATATTAAGGTACAATTAAGTACCTTAATTTATGAATCCACACATAATCTAGACACTTAGACATTCTCATTCAATGCCAAGCTCCACATCAGTGACCCAATATTCTCACCCATTTAAACACAGAATCAAGCTATGTTGCAAAAGATGTCAATATACTGTATCTCCAATAACTAATTTAATTTTCTCTAGTTGATCTGTAGGTTGATGACAGGAAAACCTGTTTAGTTTTGTTTGTTGTCAGGGTACTAGATAACTTTAGGGACTTTCCCACTGTCTTCTAGGGATTTTCCCATTTGTAAGGGATTACTTGCATATCCCTTGCTAATCTCCATTCATTAGTCCAATTATCCTTACCACACCTTCCAAAAATCCTAGAAGTCTTATAGAGAAAGCTCTAGGAGTACCATGCCTACAATGTCTTTTCAAATGTCTCCCACAGTCAAAACAATGGGCATTTTGATATCTAGGATTATGGGCCATTGCTTCTCCAATTACATAGTCCTTAGGGTCAATATCAGCAGTAATTCTAATCTATTTATCCATGAATGCTGATTGAAAATTTAAAGGTCTGAGAACTTTTTTACACTCTGCATTTGTATTTTTGAATGCTTATGTTTAAATTAATGTCCATCTCTTCTCTGGATCTGATATTGTTCTATTTATAGCAGACATTAATCTATGTATGAAGTCAGTAAAAGTCTCTCTGGACTTTGCATAATATTTGTGAGTAACATAGTCTTTGTTCCTCCTCCTGATCACAACCTTTTAAAAGTACTATAGTGCATTGGATAATAGTAGAGACATCAAATTGCATCTGCTGTTGAAATCAGCAAATTATCCTTCACCTAAACATTGGTCTTTTACAATATTAAGACCTTTAGACCTATTGCGATTTTCATAATTTCAGCTTCATATCACCACCATGTCAGCCACTGTCAGCTTCTAGGATATAGATGAGGCTAAATTTCCAGGCTTGGGTGATAACCCTGATGGCCCAGATAGTTAACATCTGTATCACATAGGATGAGTTCATTCCATAAGTTTGTTGTTGTTTTGGTTTGGTTTTAGTTTTGGTTTGGTTTGGTTTGCATTTTTAGGACTAACCTGATCTTGACTTAATTAGATCACCACAAATAAGGTTGCAACAAAAGATCCATTCATCAATCTGACATCCTGGTCCTCAGACAAGGAGGGAAGTATAACAATAGGTACATCTCAGACTCTCAGAATCTCACTTGGTTCCTAAAATGCTTGTGCTTAATCACATTGATTTTCCTTTCCATCTTCAGCATCCATTTCTATTTCATTGTCAGGATATACTGCATCTTATTTCATTGAATGAGAGTTGTTCTTGTGCTGCCTATCCACCCCAGGACTCAGTACTGCAGGCCCTCTGATGACTATTCCTTTTCTTTATTTCTTATGATTATCAGTATTTTTATTGGTAAATTTATTTATTTACATTTCAAATGTTATCTACCTCCCTGGTTTCCTCTCCACCACAAACCTCTCTCTCCCTCCCCTTCCCTGCTGCTTCTAGAAGGGTGATCCCCCACCCACCTACACACTCCTGCCTCACTGCCTTAGCATTCTTCTATCCTGGAGCATTAAGCCTTCACAGGACCAAGGGCTTCCCTTCCTGTGATGACAGATAAAGCCATCCTCTGCTACATATGTAGCTGGAGTCATCGATCCCTCCATACGTACTCTTTAGTTGGTGGTTTAGTCCCTGGGAGCTCTTGAGAGTCTATTTGATTGATATTGTTGTTCTTCCTATGGAGTTTCAAACCCCTTCATCTCCTTTAATGTTTCCCCTACCTGCTCCATTGGGATCCCCAGGCTCAGACCGATGGTTAGCTACAAGAATCCACATGTGTATCTGTAAGGCTCTGGCAGTGTCTCTCAGAAAACAGCTGTATCAGGCTCCTGTCAGAAAGTACTTCTTGGCATCAGCAACAGTGACTGGGTTTGTTGGCTGCATATGGGATGAATTCCCAGGTAGGTCAGTCTCTGGATGGCCTTTCCTTCAGTCTCTGATTCACTTTTTTGTCCCTATATTTCTTTTAGACAAGAGCAATTCTGGGTTAAAATTTTTAAGAAGGGTGAGTGGCCCCATCCCTCAACCAGGCGCCATGCCTAACCTCTGGATATGATCTCTACATGTTCGCTCTCCGCTTTGTTGGGTATTTCAGATAATGTCATCCCCTTGGTTCCTGGGAGTCTCTTGCTTCCCTGGTATCTGGGACATTCTGTTGGCTACTCCCAGTTCCCAATCCCCCATTGCTGCACACCTCTGTTCAATTTCCTGCCCTCTGTACATCTTCCCAGTCTCCTCCCACACCTGATTTTGCTCCTCCTCTTCATCCTCTCCCCTTCCTCTCTTCCTCCCAAATCCCTCCCACCCTCTACCTCCTGTGATTATTTTGTTCCCCTTTATAAGTAAGACCGACTCATCTACACTTTAGTCTGCCTTATTTTTAAGCTTTATTTTTTAGTACATTCCATATGTGTTCTTTGGTGACTGGATAACCTCACTCAGGATGATATTATCTAGTTCCATCCACTTGCCTGCGAATTCCATGAAGTCATTGTAGCTGAGTAGTACTCCATTGTGTAAATGTACCACTTTGTTGTTTGTTTTTTTTATTCATTCCTCTGTTGGTGAGTATCTGGGTTGTTTCCAGCTTCCGGCTATTATAAGTAAGGCTGCTATGAACATAGGAGAGCATGTGTCCTTGATGTATGTTGGAGAATCTTTTGGGTATATGCCCAGGAGTGGTATAACTGGGTTCTCAGGTCAAAATACTATGTCAAATTTTTTGAGGAACCACCAGACTGATTTCCAAAGTGGTTGTACCAGCTTGCAATCCCACCAACAATGGAGAAGTGTTCCACTTTCTCCATATCCTTGCTAGAATCTGCTATCACCTGACTTTTTGATCTTAACCATTGTGACTGGTTTGAGGTGGAATCTCAGTGTTGTTTTGATTTGCACTTCCCCGATGACTAAGGGTGTTGAACATTTCTTTAGGTGCTTCTCAGTCATTCGAGTTTCCTCAGTTGAGAATTCTTTGTTTAGCTCTGTACCATATTTTTAATAGGGTTATTTGGTTCTCTGGAGTCCTACTTCTTGAGTTCTTTGTATATATTGGATATTAGCCCTCTATCGAATATAGGGTTGATAAAGATCTTTTCCCAATTTGCTGGTTGCCATTTAGTCCTATTGACAGTGTCCTTTGCCTTACAGAAGCTTTATAATTTTATGAGGTCCCACTTGTCAATTCTTGATCTTAGAGAATAAGCCAATGGTGTTCTGTTCAGGAAATTCCCCCCGTGCCCATGTGCTCAAGGCTCTTTCCCAATTTCTCTTCTAATAGATTCAGTGTTTCTGGTTTTATGTGGCAGTCTTTGATCCACTTGGACATTAGCTTTGCACAAGGAGATAAGAATGGGTCATTTTGCTTTCTTCTACATGCAGGCTGCCACTTAAACCAGCCTTTGGTGAAAATGCTGCCTTTTTTCCACTGGGTGGTTTTAGCTTGTCTGTCAAAGATCAAGTGACCATAGGTATGTGGGTTCATTTCTGTGTCTTCAATTCTATTCCAGTGGTCTACTTGTCTGTCTTTGTACCAATAACATGCTTTTATTTGTCACTATTGATCTGTAGTAAAACTTGAGGTCATGAATGGTGATTCCTCCAGAAGTTATCTTATTGTTGAGAATGAATTTTGCTATCCTGGGTTTTTTTGTTGTTCCAAATGAATTTGACAATTTTTCTTTCTATATCTGTAAGAAATTGGGTTGGGTTTTTTTTTTTAATAGCGATTGCACTGAATCTGTAGATTGCTTTTAGTAAGGTGACTATTTTTACTATGTTAATCTTACAGATCCATGATCATGGGAGATCTTTCCATATTCTGAAGTCTTCTTCAATTTCTTTCTTCAGAAACTTGAAGTTCTTGTCATACAGATCTTCCACTTGCTTGGTTAGAGTCATACCAAGATATTTTATATTATTTGTGACTGTTGTAAAAAGTGTTATTTCCCAAATTTCTTTGTTGGCCCATTTATCCTTAGCATAGAGGAAGGCTACTGATTTGAGTTAATTTGATATCCAGTCACTTTGCTGAAGTTGTTTAGCAACTGAAGGAGTTCTCTGGTGGAAATTTGGGGTCAATGAAGTAATGGCTTTTTCAAATAACATTTCTATACCCTCAACTACTACTCTTGCTCTTAAGAGATTTTAAATGGAGTTTCTCGTTTTAATGCCAGAAGACTCTATGTATTAAAATTGTCTTGGAGTGACTGTGATTCATTATCTTAGGTTTCTTTGTCATTCCTTGCTCTTGGCTTGAGAGTCCTGCTATTTTGTAGTCTCTGGAGTCTCTGGGTGTACAGAAACTTGAAAAATTGATGCTTCCTATGGTAACAGATGACAGGCTAATTCCTCCTTTGAGGCTTTCTGTGGAATGTCTCCTGTTTTGTGCAAGTTTTTGTCAGATTTCCTCTGCTTTCAGCAACATTGGTAGGCTTTATTCTTCTCCTCTAATAATATTGGGTGCCAGATATAAAAGTAACTTTCATTTTCCAGATGAAATTGTCATCTTGGATGCTTCCAAATAAGCTTGCTTTTTCTAGTTCTTTCTGAACTCTGGCTAGCTAGCTCAACTCAGATGTTGTGGCTCAATTTTCCTCAAGCTGACTATTCAAACAGGCTTCTCTCAGCTTCTCAGTGTATTGCTGTGCTTGGCCTCAAACTAACTCTGGCAACTTGTTCTAGTCATCTGCCTCTTTATTCTCTGGTTTCAACTGTATTTGCACAAAGTGACACTGAACTGAATTCCACTCACTGTAGTGTACTGTACTATAGTACCCTCTATTTTCTGTCCTTGTGAGATCTAGGTATATCCTATCTCTGAGTCAGTCTGCCAAATCTTTCTCTTATTTGTTACATTGTCAGTCATTGGTCACTTTTAAACATGGTTGCTTCCTTCTCATATTTATTTACCTTAAATTTTGAGAATTAAAGGTGTGTACTAAGGGTGTGTCTGCATTCTAGCCAGAGGGATTAAAGTTATGTACCCCAGTAGGTGCACCTATGTGTGATCCCTTGCTAGACCAACCATGTTTCTGTAATAAGTCCCTCTATATTAATACAATTTGATATACAGTGGCTGGATGATATCCACGGGAGTCTTCCCCTTTTCTGAAGTGAAATGTAGGAGTAGTGATGGTGGAGGGAAGGTGTGGTAAAGACTGGAAGGAGAGAAGTAAGAGAAAACTTCAGTTTGCAGTCAGGATGTTAAATAAATAAATAAATAAATAAATAAATAAATAAATAAATAAAGTAAATATAATCCTTCCTACAACTTGAATTTCTCTAATGTCTCTGTATGCAGTTTTGCTTAGGATTTATAGAACTATAAATTTTTTTTCCTTGCCCAATATGTTTCTTGTTATTTTGAATTTATTCCTATGCTTTGTGCTTTGATTTGATTATGCAGGTCTGTAAGATACAGTTTCCTCCCATCACTTTTCTGTATATACTGTCATATAAATGTTATCAAATTAAAATCTTATAATAGTTTCAATGTTCATATTATTTGTGTTCAGTTCCCCTCTGAGTCAGGATAAGCAAGTTTTCACTTTATATAATGTGATAATTGTATTTCTATATTAGATGTGTCAGCTCTGCCTCCAGTGCTTAATTTTCAGCTTGGACATCTGCTTCTGATGGTCCTATTCTTTTCTTTTCTTTTTTTTCTTTTCTTTTCTTTTCTTTTCTTTTCTTTTCTCTTCTCTTCTCTTCTCTTCTCTTCTCTTCTCTTCTTTTCTTTTCTTCCTTTTGCTTCCTTCAATATCTTTTTAAAGAATTTCATTCATGAGTACTATATTTACATCATTTATACTCCTATACCAGCTGTATCCAATACTTTCTATGGCCCTCCATCTCTCTCAAATTCATAGCTCATCTATGGTTATATGTGCTTAGAATTGGCCTTTTGAAACTGAGTGACCTACCAGGTAAATTCCATAGAGAATAGTGACTCTTCTACTCTCAGCAGTTATTGATTGCTTGGACTTTTCATCTATATGGGAACAGTGCTTATGACATTTCCCCTATCTATGATGGTATATCAACTGTTATATTGTTTTGGCCACCATATTGCGGATACTTCATAGGGGCAGGATCCCAGTCTTGTCTAGATGACACTATCTAGCAGCAGACATCCTACCCTTCTCCTCCTCTTGAACAATGTTCCCAGAACCATAGATGTAGGAGTTGAGTTGTAGGTGCACCAATTGAAGCTAGGAACCCCTCACTCACTTTTGTCGTTTTTTGGATCTTTTCTGTAGCCTCTACTCACTGCAAACAAACAAACAAACAAACAAATACGCTTATGTGATGAGAAATTAGTTACACTTTCAAGTATAGATAGTATGTAAACTGTGCAACCTCTGTTGATTTCCTTTGCTCTTAAAAATGTGTTGACCTTATTCCGACAATTTATCCTATTTTATTACTATTTAATATTTAATTATTATATTTATCCTATTTTATTACTATTCAATACTTAATTATTTTCTTTTAGTCACATGCTTACAAACTCAAGTCGTGCCAGGTAAAGATGGTAGCTCTGGAATCCTGGTTTCTAGAAAACCTGAAGTTTGCTTTGATTTCTGTAATAATGCCAAGGCCTTACACTCTGTGTCCTCGATACTTGCTAAAGAATGCTTGTAAATTTTTAATAAATTGTAATTGAATAAAAGAATAAATGTATTAAATAGGAGTATATGTCATGAAATTGAAGGTTATTAACATCTTGCTATAAATTGCTTTATCAGTTTATTGTATAATTCAAGCTTCACATTTCAGTTATAGAGAATTATTAGGAATATGTAAAGCTGCATATATTGGCTTAGAATTTGGCACAGTGTTGAGTTCACACATGTTTTATTTGTGCTGGAAAGTCTCATAGCTGAGCCAATATTGGAGAAGAAATACATAAACCTCACATGGGGAAGCACAACAGCTGTCAGTACAAATGTATATTCTCTCAGTGAAGGGAAGAAATATTTACAAACAAGAATCCAGTGATACTTAGCTCCTTTATCCCTTTCCTGTGTCAGCCCAATTTAGAATTCACTAATCATAAGGGTGAGGAAAGGGTCAAGCCCTAGATATTTTTCTCAATATTTACGTGAAACGCTAAAATTTTTGGCATGTTTGACTATGTAGTGACACCTTAACTTAACTGCTAAAAATCTTTGCAATTTTTCCTGTTTCTTGGATTCTATTACTAATACTTTTCTTACAAGCTATTTTTGAATTATATTGCTGGTTAAATTTTACTGTTTGAAGAGGTGGTTGTGTGATACAGTTGAATTCTGCCAATTTTAGATTATTTATTCAAGTACTTTCAATTGGTATTGAATACTCTGATATTCCTTTATATTATCCCCTTTAAATACTACATGCAAGAAAGGTAATTTGATATAAGCTTTGTATCTAATACTTAAATACATAGTTAGTACAGTCTTATAGTTTTGATGTAATATGCAGTAGTCATACATTCCTATGTGATGTAATTTCAAAATACCACTATCAACACACTCATGTTAATAGTTTATGTTTTTTCTGTAAATAGAAAAAATACATATTAGTGTATAGAAGAACTTCAGAAGTGACACCTAAATAATTTTGTTCTTAAATAAGTAATGTCAACATACAGCTCACTACCTTTCTATAATATGACTCAAAACTAAGCCTAAATCTTTGGGAATTGGCATTATTACAAACATTTTTGAAGAGGAGAGAAGTAAAACAAGATCTTTGAAACTTAACCATATAACTACATTTTGTTTTAAAATTAAACGAACTTTTAAATTCTTCTTCAATGTTGATTTTCAGATGATAGGTATAGATGCATGAAATAGGTACATTGATAAGAAAATTCTACACAAATGAATAATTAGGTATTAAAATGATACATAATTTATTTGTTATATAATATTTAAAGGGCAAATTTATTGAACCATTATTTGCAATTAAAATCAATTTTTAGTGCCTATTATTATATTCAAATGTGTATATTATTGTTTATTCTCATTTACCAAAGAATATTTACAGGAAAGGAACATTGATAAACCAATCACAAATCAACTTTTGTGTTGAAGATAGTATGGAAAGATGGCTGTTTTCTGTGTATCTAGCTTGTGTACTAGAAGATTCTGGATCTGGCATGCTAAATAAAGACACAATTTTATCAAGAGAGTATAATTCGACTTGGTCACCAGTTTTCAGGCTTTTCTGTGTTTTAACCATTTCTCCACTAGGGAATATGCTCAATGAATTTTGAGGCCAATGTTCAGGAAACATTCCTTCCACAGATATATTCACTCAATCATAGGATTAGTGATGCCATAATTTCTTGTTTATAACACTATTGTTTTGCCTTCAACACAGGTCTAAAATGTGACAAAGAACCCCAGGCCCCCCCCCCCAAAAAAAAACAAGAGAAATTTAAACAGTTTTCCATTGTAACAAAGTTTTTTTCATTATATGGTTTAAAATAATCTATTCATTTTTAACCCAAAACATTTTAAAAATAAAATTAAAAACAAAAGTTCATTTTAATATTTAGACTAGTTCTGACAAGACCTTATTTTGCAAATTACAGGTCAGAACACTGGAGTGAAGACCTAGCACACTGGATTCGAAGTTCCTGATGATGAATTAGGCACAATGATGACAAAACAAACTGTAGGCATTCATTCTGACAGGGTGGAATAGATACAGTGTACTTATTAGTAACATTTTCAGTCTCATATTTAAAATATGAGGTAAGAAAAACAAAACTTAAGATCTATAGGAAGTACAGGTAACAAGAAATAAAGTATCCAATGAATGAAAACCAAAATAACTTTACACTAAGCGTTCTGTAGTTAAGCAATGTTGGAATTAACTGAGACATCATATGTGAGGAAAAAGTTCCACCTAATTGTTTCCATGTGGTTTTTGAATATGTGATCTGCAAGTACAGTACAGCAAACACCATGTGAGACAATGCTGTTCTTGTTATCTATAAAACAAAAACCTTCATTACTGTGCTCTACAGTAAAGTAAGTGGAACAAAAGGATACATTTCAGCTCAGTCCTCAAATAGAATAATTCATATGGGAAACTTGAATAGATAGTCTGAAAAAGATTCATAGTAGCACTTTTAGACATTGGACAAAGGCAAGAAAAGCCCTGACCTGTAAGAGAGCAGAGGAGCTGTGAAGTGCTGCCTGCCCTGGCTGTGACCTTCAAGGGAGGTTTGTTTTTTTTTTTTTTTGACCAGAGTGGAAATTAAAACAGAGCATAGGGGGTCTTCTGTACCATGGCAGAAGCTGCTCAAGCTGAAGCACATGCAATTTGTTGCTCAAACTGATGGGAAATGTATATACATGCAGAAAGAGCTCTCCTGAAGATCCCATGTGTCCATACCTTATATGTATCGTATGTCATACAATATGAGTGTAGCATAAAACTCTTCAATGTGAACCGTTAACCACTGCCAAAGATTTAAAAGTGACCATCCAAACTTTCATGAGGCCAGAAAAGTGCAAAGTTCATACCAGCCATAGTCAGGAGACTTTACTGAAAGCTTAGACAATTCAGTTAGAGCCAATAAGAGAGTCGTATTTATAAAAAGACTCTGATAGCCTCGGAGTAAAAACTATATTAGGACTACCTTAAGGAGCTCAAATATAATCCTCAAGAGCACAAGATGCATCTACAAGTAACTAAGGAAGGCAAATGTGAACTTTTTTAAAATGTTCAAATACTCATCAATCTACTACTCCTCATATCCTCAGAAACAAGAAATACTCACAGTTGATAATTAAAGAATGGTAACATTTTTGAGAATATGGTTAAAATAAATCAGTTTGAAAATCACAAAGATGATATAATCAGGAGATAGGAGCACAAAATATACTAGTATATATGTGCTCAGAAATCAATGTAAAATATAAGCACACACACACACACACACACACACACACACACACAAAGAGTTAGAAGATACCAAGATAAATTTAAAACATGTTGCATGTGAAAGTAAAATCACTCTAATTAAACAACTAAGCAGCACAGAAAATTTCTACTATGAAAAGATAAAATTAGTATAAAAATAAAATATATATGAACTGAAGCAATGTGGAAAAAATTAAAAGCAGTTATTCAGGAATATATGGGAAAATATCAAATGGAAAAAACACACTTGCCATTGTCTTTTCAGACTGAAAGGCATGGGAACAATAAATATTTAAAATTTCACTGGCTTTCCATTTTCTAAACTTGCATTTTAGCTTTTCCTTGAGAAGCCCAGCAAAAGGATAAACGGTATAATATGCAAAGTGACATGGGGCAACCAGTAACTGGATGACAGAAAAATATCTAAACTGTGGCATCTCTTTTACAACATAAGACAAAAAAAGTTAATATGTATTCGAACTGGTAAAAATAGAGCCTTTAAAGTACTTCCAAATCACAGAATCATGGAGGTGAATAAGACTCTGCTGTCTATTGAAACGCCACAAAAGCAAGGACGCCATGTCACCATTCTGCCTACTTCTGTTTTTTTCTGTTTTTTTTTTCAGATGATCCCCCACAAAAAAAAAAATCAAGATTTTTATAACAGTTGTTGATAACATCGGAAAAATCGATGAAATACAATTTGAACACACACACATATACTCAAATATATATACATACATACAACACATACACATATATACATGTACACACATATATCCATGTATATACACATACAAACATGCACACACATGTGCATACACAAACAGATTATATACATGCACATGTATATAGAAACATATACCCATGTACACACATGCCCACATGTGCACATGCACATGCACACACATACATACACACACACACACACATACACACACACACCAATGAGGCTAGAAAAGAATGTAGTATTCACAAAGATCCTTTACTGACAATGTTGCCAAATGCTTAAAAGATCTCCTTAATGAGAAAAGCCTCAACAATGTGTACAAGAAAAGAAGAAGTGGTCCTGTTGGATTATAAATACAGAAATATATATCCATAAGTCCAAACAAATATAAAAAAGAATGAAAGACTAAGAAAGGAAAGGAATAATAGAGATGCAGAAAGGACAATAGTACTTAAAAATGTATTGTATTTGAAGAGATAGATTGAATATAAGAGAGGTTGAGGAGGATTGGGGTAAAACAGTGTCTTCTGGGTGAGGCAGGGATGCTGCACTCAGGAACTCATCAGCTGTGGTTAGCTGTACAAAATCGACTCAGTCAATGTTCTAGCATGGACTGGGAAGGGGCTCATGAGTCCCCACCCCAAACTGAGTAACTATAGACAGTTGGTGACTTCTATGATGAGTTTTGGTTTACGATAAAGCATAGCTCCTCATATGTATAGCATGCTCTAGTACAAATTACAGTCACTGGGCTGTTGTAATAAAGAAAAAGAAAAGGACACAAAGTTTAAGTTGGGGGATATAGTGGTAGGGGCATACCTGGAAAGAGTTAACGGAAAGATCTTGAGGTGAATATGGTCAAAATACACTGTATGAAATTCTTTTTAAAAAAAGTTGTAATAAAATATACTTTTAATTAATGTGCATCCTATTGAAATCATTGTGCAATTTGATAAATTAAAAAACTGACTCTCAAGTTTAGACAGAGCTATAAAGAATCTAAAATTATTTTTGTGTTTAATGATTATTTTTAATTATGGTTTTGTGTATGTCTGTGGTTGGTTTGTGCACATATTAGTACAAGTGTCTGTGGAGTCCAGAAAAAGGTGTCAGATGCCCTAGACCTGAAGATACAGGTGGTTTTGAGCTTTGTGATGTGGGTACTTGAAATTAAAGTCAGGTCCTCTGCAGGATGCTTAGTCATCTCCACCACTGAGCCAAATTTGCAACTCCTATAAAACAAATAGTTTCTAAAAACAAGAACAAAGATAAAGAATTTACATATTTCAAACAGAAAATTTCCTTTCTGAGTAATAATCACTAAGACTATATAATATCAGGACACATACATAGAGAGAATAATGGACAAGATTAGAGAAACGAGAAATATACTGACCCTCACACGCATGTTTAACTGAGACTTGACAAAGACACTAAAGTAGCAATGGGAAAATATTTATTTTTCCAGTAAATTGTGCTGGAAAATACATGTTCAAATTAAATGAGTCAGTGACTTATCCTTATGTTCAAAACATAAAGAAAATTAACCATAAATCTTTATAATTACTAAGAGCAAAATTCTATAAAATTCTACAAAAATATCTGTCTAGGAAAATGTGCACATTTGGAATACATGAATATTTATTAGGTACAACTAATTGTGAGACATTAAATTAATTTTTAAGTATATTGAACTCTACCATACAAAAAAATCTTTTAGGATTTATGTATCTCAAAATAAAATATAAGCTACAGTCTTGAATAAAGAATATTAGCAAGAAACTTTTAGGCAACATGCCCAATGAAAGTGAACAAAGGATTTAGACAGACATTTTATAAGCAAGAATATGAGAATATCACCTAAATATTTTAAAATGTGTTTTCTATTTTTCTCTACTTAAGAAGCACAAGGTTGTTGTAAAATATTTGATCACACTATGAACCCTAATATTGTGTTATTTACTGAATTAACCTGTTTCTAGTTGTGGTATGATTCAGTCCTTAGCACACACCTTTAATCCCTTTGGCTAGAATACAGACAAACCATTAATCTCAAATAATGAAGGTAAAATTAGCTTTTAGAAAGAAGCACTCATGTTTAAAAGTGACATCTAATTGAGTGGCAGACAAATCCGAGAAAGACTTACAGAATAGGATATGCCCAAGTCTCTCACGGAGAGTAAATGGAAGCTACTTAAGAAAAATACTGTTTTTTGAGCTGGGCAGTGGTGGCGCATGCCTTTAATCCCAGCACTTAGGAGGCAGAGGCAGGCAGATTTCTGAGTTCAAGGCCAGCCTGGTCTACAGAGTGAGGACAGCCAGGGCTACATAGAGAAATCCTGTCTCGAAAAACCAATATATATACCAAATCCACAATAGCCTGAGCCACAGGAACTGATACTTGAAATCAATCCAAATGACTAATAAGAAGTAATTTAGAACTCATATCACACACGAGCAGAGTCAATAATAGCAGATAAATACAGTGAACACATGAAACATCATTAAAAAAAATCACAAAAAGTTGGCGAACAATAAAAGCAGACATGTTAGATATTACCTGACTGCATTCATACAGAATTCTGGAAGAGCCAACTGTCTGCAGTGGAACCCATAGAAGGAAAGAGAGGAGGAAGGTAGGAAGAGAGAGAGGAGAGAAAAAGAAACAGAGAGAGAGGGAGGGAGGGAGGGAGGAAGAGAGAGAGAGAGAGAGAGAGAGAGAGAGAGAGAGAGAGAGAGAGAGAGAGACTAGGGAAGAATATGGAATTCATTCAAAGGATGTACAGAATTTGGACATTTTATCAAATAAATCCTCTGTTCTTGTCCATTGACTTGTGGATTCTTTTCATTTTCACAACTGGAAGTTTAAGAAAATAGAATCTCTGTGCATCAAACATATAATTGCTGGAAATTCTTCGAAAATGTTATAGTCAGTTACATATAAGTTTACCCTTTTTATGGCACATTACATTTTCATCTTTTCCTTATACACAATCCATGGATTTATGTTGAGTTGTGATAAGCTACATCAGCAACTCCTGGCCAGATATCTTTTTACATTATTGACCTTTTTGCTGATGGAAAAAAATGAGCAAACTTTTATTTTACTTTGCAACACACTGTTAATTAGAGGAGCACAGTGCATGGTCTCATTATGAGTTCTAAAATCAATCATGAAAAAGCAATAAAAGTTAAGTAGACTCTTCAAAATAGCTCAAATAAACGTACACTCTGTAAATAGAACATGCAGTCGAGTCACCTCTTCTGTGCTCTCTGCAGACACCTCTCACGACCATATTTCAAGGGGGTAATCACTGACTTATTTGAACTTTTTACCTTAATCTTCCTCTTATTTTTATTTTTTGAGCCTTTCAAGAAGATCTATTTACTTCTCCAGAATGTAAGTTAATAAGATGCAGGAAAGCTGTATTGTTAAAGGCATCATAATGGCCCACACCACAAGCCACAGCTATAATCTACTCCTGACACAAATAAAGTATTAGACTGACATCTTCTACATACATTGGTGGAGGAAGAAAAACTGAGTTTGGACATTAATAGCAAGCATCTGTTTTAAACAATGAATGAGGGTTAGAAAAATAGCTTACTAGCTTAAAGTAAACATGAGTTTACTCCCCAGAGCAAGCTGTGAAAAGCGAGGCATTGTACCATAGGTTATATCCCCAGTTCTGGGGTGTGAGAAACAGGCAGACCAGCCAGCCTAGTCTACTTGGTAAATTCTAGGCCAATGAGATATACTGTCACTGAAATGAAAAAAAAATGTGTGGAATCAAAGGAAGAAAATCAAAGGTTGTCCTCTGGGCTACACAGCCACAAAAATTATAAGAATGAATGAAGCCGCAGGTCCTCAATAAACAAAAATCCATTTGTTTACTTTTACATCTAATTTTTCCACTGTATTGTATATATTACTTAGATTTATCTCGTATATCCACTCAGGATCTCAATTCTTGTGGTCTCTGCCCAAAATAAATTCAGAAAATGGACGGCCACAGTCTATAAACAGGTTTCAGTTCCCACCATCATTAGAGAGGCTTGTTTTTGCTTTAGACAGCAATCAATGCAGAGACTGGCAACTAGCTGTTCAACAAGCAGACAACAAGACTACAGTGTTTGCAGGGATAAATGTCACATCTACATGACACCTCCTTCCCAAGGCTCAGTAATCATCTCAAAAGATGGGGCCAATAGACTATAAGAAAAAGAATTGTCAGAATACAGTAAAACAGTGTTGTCCAGATATGAGTAGCCAGTCAATGACATGAACTCCCAGTGGCTATGAATGAGTGCATGCACAGAACTTTCACAGGACCAAGCCAAACAAAAATCCATCACAAATGACGAGGGACACATGAAGTCACACCACTACCTAAGGCGCTATTGGCAATTGATGACTGGTAAATGAGTCAGTTTTTGTTTTTATTGCTGTTTGTTTTGTATTTGTTGGTCTGTTTGTTTGGTTTTTTTATTACTGACATATATAACAGGTTGCCTTTCCCAAGTCCACCCCAGTTCCTGAAGAATGGCACAGAAGCTTACTTTTATTATTTAAGGCCTAGGCCTTAAGCTATGTTAATTCCCACCTAGCTCCTAATTCAAACATCCTGCTTCCACTATTCTAAGTTATGGTTGGGTACCTCTCCTCATTGTCATACTCCTGACTTCCTCTGCCTCCTGGTGGTGGATCTCCTGCCCCTCACTCTTTCCCAGAGTTCCTCTTTCTGCAAGATGTTCTACCTTACTACCCAGCCTTTTGTTATTAAGCCATTGGCTTTTTTATTTTAACCAATCAGATGGTGTCTTAGATGGGTAAGGAATAACAGATACATGTCTTTCACACAGTGTACACATCACTCCAGCAGATGTGACATTGGACAGGCTATCACTGATCTAGCTGGCCCTGTACATATGCTCATGCAGGCAACACTGAGTGGACTCAGTGGCTTAAAACACACACACACACACACACACACACACACACACACAATTGGGAAATAATAATGGGGCCAGTAGGAGAGGAACTGGAGCTGGGAAAATTGGGGGAGGAAATACATGTTTCTTATAAAATCCTTACATATAAAAAATTTAAAAGAAATACTCTACTCAAAGATAAAATATTCACTACATATTTATTCAACTACATGAAATAATCTTAGGTTATTCTAAACTCAACAAAAGACAAAGTACATTTTACTTTTCATAAAACTCTCTTCAGAGTAGTGAAGGAAAAAGAAGTTAGGAAGGAAGGAAGGAAGGAAGGAAGGAAGGAAGGAAGGAAGGAAGGAAGGAAGGAAGGAAAGAAGGAAGGAACAAAGGAATGAAAGATAAATAAGATGGAAAATAAAGTGTGTTACAAAGTAAAAAGCAAAGTGAGGCAACCTGGTGATATGGAAGTCATTAGTGGCTAAAGGGACCATTGTGAAGGAAAACACTTCCATAAGTGATATTGAACTGTGAACAGAAAGACTATTGTGGAACAGAAGATTCTTACAGAGTAAGAATGGATAAAGGCCAGAAGCAGCTCTCAAACAACTGCACAGTTTTGTTTTTGTCTTTGTTTGTTTAACAATAAGGGATTTTTATTTCATTTAATATTTTATTTTCACTTTATATGTATGATTGTTTGGCCTCCATATATGTCTGTGCACCACATGCCTGCTTGGTGTCCGTAGAGGTTAGGAGAGGAAGTAGGATCCGTTGGATCTGAAGTTAGAGACGTTTGTGAGTAAACACATGGGTGCCCAAGAAGTCAGACACTGTGCAAAAAGTAGCAAGTGCTCTTAATCATTGAACAAACTCTCCATCTCCTCCTGTTAGTATTCTGTTAAACTCCACCTCCACAGTCACCTGGCAATAGCCAGGTATGCCCCTCCCCACAGTTACCTGGCAACAGCCAGATAGGCCTGCCCACTATAAAAGGGGCTGCTTGCCCCCTCCTCTCTCTCTTGCTCTCTTGGTCCCTTGACCCCAAGCCTGCAGGTTCGCTGTCCCCTCTCCCTTTCCCCCTTCCCTTCCCCCTCTCTCCATGTGGTCATGGCTGGCCTCCACTCCTCTACCTCTCTGCTCTCCCTCCTATCTCCTGAATAAACCTCCCCTATTGGTCTGCTGTGATCTGTCCAAGCTGTGCGTGAAAACCTTTCATTTGGTGCCAAAACCTGGTCACAAAGACTTCGGGGACCTTAAGACCCATACATTCGCCGGCTCTGGCTGCTGCTACCACACAAGAAGGACACAACGACCACTCGGACTTCATCTGCTGCTACCCACCACCACCAAGCTCGTGAATTAACACGAGCTACTGCTACACATCTACTGCTACAACCCCCACCCCGCACCTCTACTGTGAGACTCGCCAAGCTTCCACCACGTAAGTTACCGGTTCCACATTTCCTGATACCCCTTTTCATGTGTTCTGCCTGCTCCCCACCCAAGGTTCTGCCCCACGCCTCTTTCTAATCTTTCTATTTTAATTAATTAAACCAAAATGGATGAATTTCTGTGACTCTAGCAGACGTCTCCAGGTTCCAAGCTCACTAGCCTAGAACTGGTAAGCTTCCCCATCCCCCACTGGCCAGAGTCCACATGGTCCCAAGGAAGATTTCTTGAGCTAGAAGTGAACCCTGTCCTTCCCTGAACCTCATTCTAGGAGGGCTCCCCTTGGGTGAGACACTTCCCCTCTTCCTCTCAAGACAGTTTCTCGCTGCTGAGTACCCCAGGCCAGGCCTGGACAGACTGTTCTCTCTGCCTCAGGAGTACCCGCTCTGACCGTACTCCCCAGTATGTCTCTTCCACGGGTGAGCCTTTACTGTTTTCTCTCAGGAACACCAGCTCCGACCATAGTCCCCAGCGTTTCTCTTCCAAGGGGAAGTCTTTCCCGACCTTCCTCCTGTTTCCTCCTGTTTCACAAGTACCCAATGAGCCAAGGATCTGTGCTCAATGATCCAAACGTTTTCTGGTTCTGGACAAACTACCTAAAACTTATTTCAATTTGTATGCATTCTAATTTTTTTTTTATGTTTTAAGCTTAATATTTATTTCTATTCTGGGAGAATACAACAGATTTCTATTATGTCCATTTCCTTCCCCCATTGCCCTATTTCAACTCCCTTTTAAATTCTCCCCACCCTGTCTCTTATGTTTTATCAAATTAAAGGGAAAGAAGGAGTATGTTTAGTTGATCTGCGTCAAATGAGGGGGAAAGGGGTACCTCTACAGGCCCATGGTGAGGCATCCCTTCCCCCTGAGGGACCAGCCACATGACAGTATAGTATAGAATAGTTTATTTAGGGCTTTGGGAGGGTAGCTGAGAAGGTGGTAGAAACAGAGAAAGGCAGAAAGACACACACACACACACACACACAGAGAGAGAGAGAGAGAGAGAGAGAGAGAGAGAGAGAGAGAGAACAGAGGAGTAGAGACTGGCCATGAGCAGGTGGAGAGAGAGAGGGGAGTGGAATGGGGAATGAGGGAGGAAGAGTCAAAGGGACCAAGTAAGAGCAAGAAGGCATGAGAGAGAAGGGGGCAAGCAGTCCCTTTTATAGTGAGTCAGGCCCACCTGGCTATTGCCTGTGGGGCGTGGTGTCTGTAGAGTTTAGGAAAGGAAGTCAGATCTATTTGGAGCCTAGACAAAATGCCAACACTGTCTGTCCATTTACCAACTTTATGTCTGTGGTACTGAGGAAGCCTTGAGTGAGTAACATCTTGAGTGAAGAATATGTAGAGTTAACATGGCACAGCCATATCAAGGATCCCACAGCCCCACAGACCAATAGAAAAATTGTAAATCATTTCTCCTGCCCTCCTCCACTTGTAGTTAACCTCGGAGGAATGGCAAAGCATGTGCATGTGTGACTCTGATGATTTGTGCAGAAAATATCTGTCACTGCTTTCTCCCCAGAAGACATATATTACCTTATATTTATTGTCCACTTACAGAGACTGCACCTACTAAGAATATCTAAGCCTGACTACTTGGTCAGCTGCACATAGTATGTCTACCTCATTGGTGATCAGTATGCAATAACCCCACTGCCATGTGCAGTTGTACAGTAATGTCACTTCCATGTTCAACTTTATACAATAAACTCATTGATCTTTATAGATGCTGAGGTCTTTCCATCAGAAAACCCAGTCCACCACACCCCAGCTTTTCTGTGTGTCCATGTGTCTGTGCGTTTGTCTCCCCTTCTTTTCCTAAAGGTCCTTGATCAGGCTGAGTCCTTGCAGTTGTGCAAGGATCTGGCATGCGACCTCTTGTTAATTTATATAGTTTGTTGATGTTTATTGTTTCTTTTCCCCATAATTCACTAAGACAACTTAGTACTTTCCATACATGCATATGCATAAGTGCAGAACACTTTACTTAATTTTTGTCAACCTGTCCAGGACCACAGGTCTGAAGAATACTGACTTGCCCTCCTCTTGCAGCCATCAACCCTAAACAGTTTATTTACCAATAATTAAACAAAAGTATAGTTTAAAATTTTCCCTCTGCAAAAAATTGAAGTTATAGGAGGAAGCCACTATCTCTTCAATTCATTTCCTCTTCTTCATAGCACAAACTTGTAGGTCATGGTGTTCAAGGGGTTCAAAGACGAGATTCTCTAAATATAACTTGATCTGTGAATAAATTTGTTACACAGATTTTATAGCAGGAGCAGTCAAAATTTTTGGCATAAAATAAAATCTACCTTAAATTCACAAATAAAGCCACTGGTTTTAATTTAGTGTGAGGCAAACAGCATGTTCAATATTAAGTCATACAACAACATACACAAACATACTCACACTCACACCCGGATATATACTCACATACACTCACATTCACACACACACACATGCAACATACTGATACATACTCTTACATGCACACACACTCACACACACACACACACACACAAACATTTTTTGCAGATATTTGGAAATATTCTGCATATAATACGTTCTGAGTATGGCTTTATCTTCCCCAACTTCTCTGAGATCCTTCCCACAACTGTTCCTCATTTAAATCCACATAATTTCTGTCTCTCTTAAGAAAATAAAAAAACATCTAAAGAATGATAATAAAATAAGATAAAGAAGAAACAAATTGCAATAGAACAAAACAAAAAAAGAATAGAGATATATATGCAGACTTGTAAAGTAAATAAATAAATATATAAAATAATAAAGAAATAAATAACTTGACTAAATTTTCTAAGACAAAGAAACTCAAAAATGTCCTTGAGTTCATTTTTTGTTGGCCATATGAATTTCCATTTAAAAAAAATTTTGAAACCTACAAAAATTGCTGCAATTTTCCAAGTGTATCTTTGGTGGTTAGTGTATTAAATATAGTTCTGTCTAAGATGTATGTGTGAGTGAGTGTATATGTATGTGTGTGTGTTTGTATGTGTGTGGTGAGTTATGTGAATATAGGACATTATGTTTGTTTGTGTGGTATGTGAGGCATGAATGTGTGTTTCTAAATGTGTGTGTGAGTGGGGGGTTTCTATGCACACACATTCTAATATTTTTCTATTAAAGAAGGTTAAATGTCCTTGAATTAAGAAATCAAGAGTTCTTTTTTGGGGGGAGATTTTTAGTTTCCTTTAAAGAAAGAGTTGTAGAAGTGATTCTGAAGGATGTTATTGTTTTGAAAAATAATCAAAAAAACAAGACAGCCAAGCAAGCTGGAATTCTTGGCAGCTGCCTAGAAAGAGAGATGAAAGAGAGAGAAAGAGAGAGAGAAAAGAGAGAGACACACACACACAGAGAAGACCACTACTTTTTACAGTAGAGTTAGTTCAACGATCAGAAGTATTAGCAGTGGAATTCAACAGACTCATGTGTGAAGTCTGAAAGTGCCGTACAGAGACCACCATTCACATATGCAATTGGCAAGTGTATTTTAATTTCACAAAAGCAAGAAGCCTAAATGAAGGATTTAACCACTTAAAAAATGGTGATGACTCCAGACAAAGGTGTGCAGACCTTTCTATAAGGAACTAGGGGAGATTTCGCTAAGATTAGCTAGGATCTAAAACTTCATTGGTGGGTGTCCAGGATGTTATATGTGTCAATTTCTGATTGGCTTCTATCATGTGGTCAGTGATAGACCTGTCATGAGCATTTAACCACAGGATAAGATACCCAAACCAAATAAGGCTTCCCAAGCACAGATGGTCCATCCTGAGATAAGATGCAAGACCCCCATCCTTTTTATTTGCAGTCTGTTCTTTGGATGGAGGATTTTACAGCCTTGTTCCTGGAATGTTTGGTCTGTTCCTGGGGCTGGTGACTTATGGCCTAGTTTCTGGGATTGATGAATTGTGGGCAGTTATGCTTAGTTCCTGGAACAGATAACTTCCCTTTTTAAGTCAGGCCTGGTCCTAAAATGGAGTTTATGTCCTCCTCTCACATGTGGAAGAAAAGAAGGGCTTTGTAGAAAGAGCAAATGCCCAGAGTATAAGGTAAGCATGCTTTACCAGTATCCACAAAAGAGAGGGAGAGAGCGAGAGAGAGCAAGAGAGGAAGAGAGAGACAGAGACAGAGACAGAGAGACAGAAACACAGAGACAGAGACAGAGAGACAGAGACACAGAGAGACAGAGGGAGACATAGATATAGACATGGACAGACTGAATGAAGAAAAAGAAAAATTATACTTTTGAGATTTTTCTCGGTAAAGTAGGCAATCTTTTGCATATCTACAAGATGAACTTCATAAGTAACAGCATGGGGTGGGGAGTTACCTGGAAAGTGTAAATGCATTTCCTCATTAAGAGGATTATTATTCCTCCCTTCTCCTTAGCATATCTTCAGAAAGAATCTGCTTTCCTGTGGATGATACTTCCCTTAACTCTAAAGGGAGGAGACAATATTGTGTATTGTTTTCACCCTTGGAGCAGATGTGTTTCTACTCAGGAGCAGAGAGGTACAGAACTCAGATTCCATTCTGTTTGTTTGTTTGTTTGTTTGTTTTTTGTTTTTTCAGATTCCATTCTTTAGACAAAGAGGAAGTAACTTACCCTTAATGGGGGAAAAATTCACTGATACCTTTCCCTGTGGTATTCTTCCGGAAGAGCAGTTTTAATGTCTCTCTTTCTAGGTTATCAGAGAAATTGCAAATGGAGTCCTAATGTAACCTAGAGAGAGGGTTCCATCTACTCTGAAGCTACTAATATCTTCCTTGCTGCCTAACAATACCAACATCATTCTACACAAACTAGGACCTGGTTTCACATTTTGTACGCATGTACATAACTTGACCATAATGACTGTTCACATGAGTTGTCCAAGCCTGCCAACTGAACAAACTTTCCATTAGAAAAGTATAAAACTGTGAGTCTTGCTTTTATTGACACCATAATAGTAAAAGGAGAATTAGGTAATCTCTACCTCTTACATGGAAATTTCCTATTTAAAAATTTTCATACATGAAAAATTGTCATAAATTCTTGTCACAGAGAAACAAATGTATTTTCACAACAATGAGAGATCTTGAATGTGTAAAACAGCAATCACTTCCTTCAAGTTAGACCACCATGGTCACCTTGAGTTCTAGTTCCTTGCAGGCTTATTGATACTATTCCTAATGATGTCATTGTTGCTTATGATATCATTGCTTATGATGTCACAGTTGGCCCTTATCAAAAGCATTGAGATGGCTTCAACCTTGAGGTCAGATTGAGCAATGATGCCTGGCTCTTGTACTACATACACCTTTGCGATCTAAGCATTGGCTTCCCAGTCTTGAGAAAAATGGTATCGCAAGTAACCATGGAGAATCCTATACCATTTGCAAAGGGAGGAATGCTCCCAAGCAGCCTTAATGTGTTAGATCATAGCCAGTAGCTTCATTTTTAATGGGTTTATTCTCTGACTTGTCATCCACACCAAATATGTCCTTTTGTCGGAATTCAGCGCTGTCAATAAATTTATCTTGGCATCAAAACAGACACTTTGTCCATCTGGAGTTTCACTAAAGAGATTCACTTCCACCTAAGTAGTATCAGTTTTCAGGAAGAGATTAGATGGCTTCCTAATTTGATTTGCAGCCTGTTTTTTTTCAAAGGTTGGAGGAGGCCCAGATTTTTTGCCATCCACTGAGCTTGTCTGTCCCTTATCCACTCATTAAGCCAATCTGTTCCTTAAAGATAAATTCTGAATTTAAAGAGACTAGGTCTTCAAAGTCAATATCCTTAGATGGGGGAGGATGATGCCTACCAGCTGGAGGCCATTGTTAGATGCTCCCTCAGACAGGCCAAGCAGATTTCTGGAATTCAGTAATTATCACCATTCAGTCTTTGCTCCTGCCTGTGCAATTTGCTTTGTTTTAAATTTATACTCAATCACCTGTTCAACGCACTTGTCCCAAAACTTTAGAGCCTTTGTTAAATGAACATTTCCTTCCAAATCATCATTAAAGATACCCCTTTCGTGTGATCATTTAAAACAATTCCCTTTGCATCTGGGACTGTCTTCAAGAACAGGACAAAGCAATGTTCATGGGAGAGTACTGGCTTGTGTTACCAGGGCCATCATCTTAACACAGAATAGATGGCATGCTGGCGTATCTCAAGTGTTTCTTCTGAATATATGTGAATCATTAATATACTTAGTCCTGGTTCTGAAGTGGCAAAATTTCTCTTCTTTTTAGACATCTCATTTGGACTGACAATAATGAAGGGAGAACACGTCGGTTAACTTGATGTTCAGAGCAGGTTCCTTCTGACCTTGTCTGCAATCATTAACCAGAGCTCCCTTCACACTGGCCATTCCTAAGCTATAATGAAAGACTATAAATTATACTATTTTTAGACAAGGACTGAAATGTAGGAAAATATACACAAGCATTTGAAGACTAGGACCAAGTGATACCTTGATAAAATGAGGCTCTATGTTTTTCTATGTATAGCATTAACTTTTGAGATACCTTTCAACAGGATTTTTATTCATATCATAGAATACCAACAAGGTAAGGTACATTATGGTAAATACATATAAAATAAAATGAAATTATAGTAATAAGTTTTCCTTTGATAATTTCTCTCTTTTGGATTCTCTTTGTTATGAGTCTTTGTAGTCTAATGTGTTGATTTTTTTCATTGTAAGGCATGTGGATTTTATGAGTTTAGAAAAAAATCTGGAGATATTTAATAGGTGAAAATACGCTGGCATTATTAAAGCTAATTGCCCAAAGATTTACAAGTGGAGACACATTTAAAGGCACAATCATTATGGTAATTGCTGCAATGAATACTGTGAACTTTTCAGTATATTGTTATGCAATGCCCTAGGGAAGTGTCATTTCTAACACATTATTTTTGTATGGCATCCCTTAGACATTTGGTAGTGAATGCTAAATTTACTATTAAGCATATATTTCTATGGTTACCTCTTACTCATTAAGTCTGCCATCATTGATGAAAAATTATCATTCCAACATCAGAGATCTAAATCACAGACTAGTTAAATTATGGACATTTCATTTAAATATCAGTAGGTCTAAAAAGACTGAAAAACATTTTAAAGAGAAAGGATAGACAAGTCGCTTTAATATTTTGAAAAGTACAATTAATTCATAAATATAAATGAAGCCAACACTTTTATAACTTGAATAATGTTTCTTTAATCTTAATTCTACACTGCAAAACGTGAATTGTAGCAAATTTGTACACTTCATCACAAATTATTTATATTCTTCCAATGACGGAAATTCAATACACGATTCATTTTGAAGTAGCTGGTATTTAAACAGCCCTCACAAGGGTTTACATCCCATGAGGTTGTAGGTGGCGCCTATTGTAAAGTCTGCCTTTATTTTAGGAAGTTTTTATTTAAATTGATCCAAATGACCTTAAGTTTTTCCATAGCTTGACTAAATATGAGACAGTCTCCTCCCTGACTCTGGGGCTCCAACCTCCCTTTACTTAAGAGAATTTACTCTGAAAAACTTATAAATGTAAATTCCTTCTCTGCCCTTTGAGATGTAAATCTCTTTAAAAGCCTCTTACCAGTTTTACAGCCCAGAAGTGTCCTTCTCAAGAATCTGGAAACAGTTCTTTCTAACAACAACCATCAAAGGAAGTAGTACCCTGTGGCCTACTTTCTAAGAAGAGTGAGATCTTCACTCTAGAGTTGCCTTGCACAAAAGCTGTCTTGTCATAAAATAATGGGAAGTTCACTTTTTTAATGGCATGAATTTGTCTAATTGTCACTTCTTTCTTGATAAACCTGGCCAGGGCAGAGACAGATTGTTTCATATCAATCACAGTTGCTAGCATTAACTCTTAGATAATACATTGCACATCACACAGTGTGTGTGTGTGTGTGTGTGTGTGTGTGTGTGTGTGTGTGTTAGAGAACTGTTACAATGAAGAGATGGGAAAGATCTGTCAAAGCTATATTAGGAGTTGAGCTTTGAAAAGGGAGGAAAAATATTTAAAGTTCAAAGAGGAGTTTCATTATGGGAGGTGGTCACCATGTATAGCATGAATGGGTCTTGACAAGAGAAACAATCATGGCCAGACTATTTTACTTTGGCCTTGAAGAGACAAAAGAGTACCTCTAGAGAACAAAGAGGATTTCTGATCTTGTTGTTTTTCTGGGTTGATGACAAACTTTATTATCACATTACCTTGCCTAACCACAAGAAACTACACAGGCAGGCACATGTGAGGGTATAGTTCACAGTTGCCTTGTCCTGGGGATCTGAAGGGCTGAGGATAGGGAAGACTGTGTTTATATCAAGCACTTGTCAATTCTTTGTCCTAAAGAGACAGACTGCATGGAGGCCTGACCTGATTTCTAGAGAAGAAAGGCAAATAGAAGTTCTGTCATCTAACAAGAATGACCATAAAGGGTCAAAAAGGTCACAGCTTTGTCTTTCAAAAGGTCCTGAGAAGTAATGAAGCCAACAGAAACACAATTACTAGAGGTCCAGCAGTGGCTGCTGCTGCCCAAACCAAGTGATCAGACACGTGACAGAAGGTATCACTATTACATTTCAAAGTATTCAGCTCTTTCTGGGTTCAGTGTGAAATGCACCCATTCTGATGAGCCCATCAAGACCTTGGACTATGGTTCTGATAAGACTTTAATATCATCATATCTTCTTTAGTCCCAAATGACCCTGATAAATTTATAGGACAGCATCCTTTCTGCTTGGAGGAGACATCATTAAGTAATCTGCACATCATGGGAGACATGATGCAATCATGGGTCTGCCTAGGTACAGAGTCATCTTCCATCTTAGGAATGGAGTAAGACAACTGCTTGTAAAGTAGAGACATTCAAGTCAAAGCCTCAGTGCTTTATACAACCTGGCATGATTTAGGGTTGGACACAATCTGTTCTAAATGGAACATAATCACACTACTCTATGTAGTAGGTCCTTGGAAAAGTAGAAAGTTCCAAATTATAAAACTTATATTTCTCATTCCTTTGTATACAAATGATATTAAAGCCTGGCGATCAACTGTCCATAAAAGGTTATATTCACAGAGAACAGATTATTGAGTTTTTATAAAGAATACCATTACTGCTAATAAAAGCAGTGGCCATGACACAGATTGTGAAGGAAGGGGGACCAATAATGTAAGGGGATGTCTCAGCGGACCCATATCGAGGCATATCTTCCCCTTTAGGGACCAGCTACAGGATGGTATAGCATTGAATAGAGTTTATTTAGGGCATGGGGAGGGGAGCCAGGAGGGTAGTAGAGGCAGAGAGATAGAGATAGAGAGATAGAGATAGAGATAGAGATAGATAGAGATAGAGAGAGAGAGAGAGACAGACAGACAGACAGAAAAAGCACAGAGAAGTAGAGGAGTAGAGGCCATGTGGAGAGAGGGGGAAGAGAAGGAGGGAGGGGAGATGGGGCAGAGAACCTGCAGGCGAAGGATTGAGGGAACAAGAGAGTAAGGAAGGGGCAGGCAGCCCCTTTTATAGTAGGCAGGCCTACCTGACTGTTGCCAGGTAACTGTGGGGAGGAGCATACCTGGCTACTGCCAGGTAACTGTAGAGGTGGAGTTTAGACAGAATACTAACATTCCCATGTTTTGGCTTAATTAAAAAAGAAAAATTGAAAAGAGGTGATAGTCAGGTGAAGCAGGAATAGGGTTGTTGTGATATCTGGCTGCTTCCTGTTGTCATTGGGGGGGGGTGACATGGCTTTAGGGGGAACCTAGAAGAGTGGGTATGGGGGATATTTGTCCAGTCCTATGAGAGTTGGCTGTTTCCCGCTGTCCAGAGTCTACAGAATGAGATATCTGAGGACAGTTCAGAAGGAACAGGTCCAGTAGAAGCAGCTGTGTGTGTGACAGGAGATGGAGCATCTGGAGTTTGCTTCTCTGGAGCTGTTCTGGATGTGCCTGGACTTGACAAGATATAGGGAATAAGATTAAGTACATTGGGAGAAAGAAAATTTTCTAAGATGTATATTTGAAACCCAGAGGGATCCCACCCTCTGTAATAGGTAGTAAATGGGAACTTTAGGCAGATGTACTTATCTGGATGGCATCTATTTGGTCTGTGAGAGATAGATCTGACTGGGTTTCCTGTAGCTTATAAGTTTACAAAAGAGATAACAGCATGAGTTAACAACACAAACAGTCTTTAAGATGAGCCTTTGCTGGATTGTATAGTGGAATGTTTTATTAGAGTTAGGCAAGTTTATAGGAATTCAGATAATTTAGGATACTGGGAGAGTAAGAAAAGGAAATATGAAGCATTTAGTTGATGGCAAATGAGTTTAGGTAATGAGGTAACAGAAAATATCTGTGAAAGCTTAGCTGTCAATGTAGTCAGAAGTCTGAGAAAGAGTAAACAATAATCTACCAGTTACATATTATTTTAAAAAAATGACAGAGTCCACTAGCAAACAGTTCCTGTGGTCTCCATACTCTCTTGGGCGAAGTCAGTTTGGCTTCCAAGTGTAGAAGATACAGGGCTTTTTCTCTGTGGAATGGATACACGTGACATCAGAAATGACTTACCTTGGTTTAGCCAAGTCATTTGACTCAGAGCATCCGATTTAGTCCACTGCACTTGTTTGCATAAAATCCAGGCCATATCTTCTAGGAGTTCGGTGTCCAAGTCTTCTGAAACCATCTTGGGTTAACTGTTAAAGACTTTGGGAATTCTGTCAGCCATAAACTTAAAAAATAGTATTAGTAGACTTCTGACAAGATTGAAAGCCATAAGGACTGGTTGTAACTGAATAGAATTTAATAGCAGTAGTAAAAATCTATTAAGACAGAGTCTTTCCTATCCTGTCTTGAGTAACTTTGGTGGGTTGTGTAGGTAGAGAAAAGCACATTTTTGTGTTAGCAAAGAAACGTTTAGCTAGGACCAGAATAAGAAAGCCAGCAACAGTGGCATACAGTAAGGCTGGCAGGTGGTGCTGTGGGGTCAGGTCTGTGGGGAGCAGAGACAGGTCAGGACTTCCTACTATCTGTTGGAAGTCACTGCCCAGTGCCTCTGGCAGCTAGTCTGCAGTGGGCAAGGAAAAACAAGCATGTCCCATATCACAGCAATGTTCATGTTATTTGTTTTTGTAGTGGAAGGCACCATTAGCATTCACTTTACAGGTCTCCAGTAGAGAGGGAGAGGGAGTGAGTAGCCAAGCCCCTTGTGTGGGTGGTTGCACACATGGGGAAGCAAGTCTCAGAGAGGTCCCTGGCAGGGTAGAAGGGGAAGGGAGCAAGCAGGTTCCCAGACTGCTGCTTTTCAGGCAAACCTATGGAACTTAGTGGGTCCAAGTAGCTGCAGACAGCAGGGGAGGAGGGGAAGTAGAGTGCAAAAGGCTGTGGAAGAGACATGCTGGGGACTAGGGTCAGAGTTGGTGCTCCTGAGACAGAGAGAACAGTCTGTCCAGGCCTGGCCTGGGGTACTCAGCCACGACAAACTATCTCGAGAGGAGAGGGGAAGTGTCTCATCCAAGGGGAGCATTCGTAGAATGAGGTTCAGGGAAGCACAGGGTTAGCTTTGAGCTCAAGAAATCTTTCTTGGGATCCTGTGGACGGTTACTCTGGCCAGTGGGGGATTGGGAAGCTTACCAGTTCTAGGCTAGGCTAGTGAGCGCTGGTCTGATGCAAACCTGCAGATGTCCAATAGAGTCTCGGCACCAATGAAGTTTCGTGGGTGTGTGGAGAGGTATGGGGGAAGGGGACGTCTCAGTGGGCCCATGCTGAGGCATCTCTTTCCCCTGAGGGACCAGCCACATGATGGCATAGCACGTTGTCACAAATTGTCTCTTCTCTCAACAGTAGAGTGGATTCAAGAGACTTAATTTGGATTGTTTATTTCCATGCTTGTTTAGCTTTTGTTTTTGTCTCGTTACTGAGATCTTACTCCAGCCTTCTTTTGGCTCTCTGGTCTCTATGACCCCCATCAAGAGAAATCAGAGGCATATGAAGTGCAACATACAACACAGTTGAAGATTATTATAATACAAAGTGAGTAATCTTGCAAGTGAGAGTAGACAGTACTTGAAAGGACCATTGTGGAAGATAATATTCATGGCATGAGAATTGAGACTGGCCAGAGAGATCACTGTTTCTACTACTTTTGTATGTAGGTTTCCTACTATTGCTTAAAGTTTTAAAGAGAGTTTATGGAAGTGCATTTTCCTGTCCAAGTGACTGACAGGCCCATTGGGTCTGACTCTTAAAGGAAGTGACAATGGTATATACCCTGTTCTTAACCAGAAAGCCTCAGCTAAATAGCAGTCTTATGTCCTTTGGGCAGTTTAGAATGTCAGGACTCTACATACTGCCAGAGACATTTGTCGGTTCTCACTTTTTTTTTGACTGGTAATCAAAGTCCTGGTGTTTCAGCTTTAGCTGCTTACTTGAGAGAGGCTCACTCTCAATGACTTCCTAGCCACTAATATCTGACTAATGTGGGTCTGTCCTTGGACTCTGTAACCTGGTTAGTCTTGATCTCATGGTAATCCTATCTCAGCATTCTATACTGAACCAAGTATGTAAAGATCTATATATGAATCACCAAATAAGAATATGTCCTACAGGCTTGCCTAAGCAAACTTTTGAAGGCTTTTGTTCAACTGAAGATCCCTCCTCTCCAGTGACATTAGCTTTTATCAAACTGACACAAAAGTAGCCAGCCCTAGTTGTACCAAAACTATCTATGTAGACCAGGCAAACCTTGAACTCACAGAGATCTGCCTGCCTCTGCCTTTCAAAAGCTGGGATTAAAGGCCTGTGTCACTATTCATGGCTAAGAATATATTTTTAAGTCATTTGTTTTTACAGATATCTGAGTATGTATAATAAGCAAATGAATTTATAAATTGTACAAAACTTATGTGTAAGAATGCATGTTGGTATGCACTTGCATATGTTAAGAGTTATTTCTGAAAGTTTACAAGAAATTTAAAAAAATGGCTTTCCATTAGAACTAAAAGGTGAAAAGCAAATGATCATAGCATTCTAAATTTTATATTTTTACACCAGTTCTTTTCTCATAACTTTTGTTTGGTATACAAATAATCACACTTCAAATTATAAGTTCTTTCAAAATGGGGTTACTTCTTTACTGGATTCTAAGCTCTATCCAAACTTGTGATGGAGAGGAGGGCTGGGTATTTCTTATCAGCACTATTCTGTGGCAGCAAACTTGTAAGACCAAAATGAACAAACACTCACAATAGAGCAAGCAGCTGAAATTTCAAACTTCTATTTTCTTCCTTTATCGTTTTATTTGCTAGAGCCTCAAATGACTACACTGGGACAGAATGATAAGTGTGACTATAAAAGAAAATAATAGAGATGTAAGTGGGGGAAGAAGGCAATTATACCTCGAACTACAGAAAGAGATTAAGACGAGAGTAAACTTAGAGGAAGAGAAAATAATTTTACCGAATGGCTATCATTGCTGCAGCTGCAGACTGGAACACTAAATGCCGATGACAGTAGGCCGAACTGCTGGTCTCATCATACAGGCCAGAAATCCATCACTGTATTTCCAATTTCCAAAGTACTCTCCTGTGGAGAGAGTACAAAGGCTAAGTGTCCAACCTGCACAAATTGTTCCTTTCTGTGAACAAGGGCCCTACACTGTAAAAGCTCCATAAAGGATATTGTACCCTTCTCCCTCAATAAATCACTAAATCTTTTGATCAAATTATTAATTTCACAGGGCCAATTAGAAAACAATGCATATGGCTGATCCAATGAATATAAAACAAAGAGAAAACACCTTGGTACTTTTATCCATGCACGAGAGTACGAACACAATTATGTGAAAGTGGCTAGAGCATATAAAATGAATACACATGAAAGTCTAGAATGATAAGTATCAACCAGGTTACCATGTCATCCCTTATAATGAGTATGTGTATTCAGCAAGGGAAAAGTATTAACTTTTTAGCTTTTATTAACAAAGTTAAAATTATGCTGTGTTTTCACATAAATTTTTAATGAATACAAGTGCAGATATAAAAATTGGTAAAAGTTAACAAATAACAAAAATATGAGAAAAAATCACTAATGTTAAGATGATATCTGACATTGTGAATTGAAATTTGGTTTTTTGAAATGTTAGTACTCCATAAAACTTAAGAAAATGTCTGAGCTTTTTGTTTTTCCTCCATGTCAATTTAATTCTTTTGATCTTCATTTAGATCCAGGGAAAGGTAGGCTTAATGGCTTTGCTTTATATAATTTTGTTATCTACTCTGCAGAAGGTGTTAGCAATAAATTATTCATTTAATAGTTCCATACATTCTCTGTCCTAGCCACTTTTATTAATTAATTGTCTTTTTATCTTATTATTTTGCTCTCAGCTTTCAATTAGTTTTAATCTCAAGAAAGAGGATAGTATTTAATAATCCCTTTTGAGATATTTCAGGTTTTCATAAAGCATCCAAATACTTGGTCTATATCCATAGAAAACAGATAAAAAGTAACAATAAGCCCCAGGTGTTTTCCTGTTTGTTTGTTTGTTTGTTTGTTTTTCTGTTTGCTGTTTTTTTCCTGTAGTTTGTACTGGCTTCAGATACACAGTAGAGACATGGGTGATCTTGATCTTGATCTCTTGATCTTCCTGAATCTATCTCTTAAGTGCTGGAATTTTATGTGTGCTCCACAACACAAAGAAGGAAATCCAATATTTAAATAATGGACTGGAGAGACTGTTCAATGGGTAGAGGAACTTGCTGCCATGGATGATAACCTGTTTTGGTTTTGTAGGGAAGCACAGAGAGAAAGGAAAGAACCAATCTCCACAGATTGTCCTCTGACTTCCACAAGTAAACTGTATGGGATTGTTCACACACACACACACACACACACACACACACAAGATCCTAAAGAAAAAAATTAATTTTGAAAACTTAAATGGCATAGGTGGACAGTACACAGAACATTTGAATGAACAACCAAAAATTGCTGAAAATAGTAAGTTTTATAATTTCCAGACTAATCCATATATCATGAGACTGTGGAAAATTTTTTCTTCTTCATGTTATCCTTATAACAAATAATTTAAAACACAAAGTTCCAAATAGGAAAAAAAAAAGAGTAAGGGCATGTATCTTAATGTTATTACTTTTAAGGTCACCTCCTAATGTATCTAAATATAATGCTACCAGAGGAATATCAAAAGGTGACTGAAAAAAATCACTTAATATTCCTTATCTCATTAAATAGTATTCTACTATTTCTTACTCTCCATTTGCATATTATTAAATAGAGCTCATATATGGTATGGTTCTGCAACAGTTCTCACTTCCTTGTCAGTTTTGAACTCCTGGGAAAGTCAAATTATGAATGGACCTTTAAAGCAATGTAAGTAGGTCTTACTTCCCTAACCATGAGCAGTGTATCAGTTATGTCTCCAATGTGATCACCACATTTAGTAGTTGGAAAATAGTTTAACAATTACTCGTTTTTTAATCTATGGGTCAGAAAACAAATGAGAAAGCCAGAGACAAGAATCAAACAAGTTTATGAATTCACCAATAAAACACAGAAGCCTAAGAATAGACACATGTTGAACAACACCCCAAAAAAGAGAACAGTCTATGAGAAGCCCCTACAGGAGACAGCCACAACTTACTTCGCTTTTTCCCTTTGTTGATTCTCACTGGGGTCCTTGGCTATCTAATCTTACCTGAAACACAAACTTGTTCCACAAGCAAACCATTAAGAAACTAACCTTCCAATCCATAGAAAAAAGGAAGAAGGATAAAAAAAAAAGTATCTTTAGATGAAACCAGAGAACCACTTACATCAGACACTGTGAAAGAGAGAAAGGGAACATAGGAATCTGTGTTTGGCATTGACATCAAGCCTCAGACCTGTCAGCTCTACCTAGACCTTTTCATCTGTATGACAACACATCAAATGTTGATAAGAGCATTAGTGGTTTTAAATGAAAGGTAATCCTTCAAACTTACTCTTGCAATCTTACATGCCATCTTACATGCTTCTCTGTAGAAGATATTGTCCTCTTACAGAGACACATTCTTTTTTTTTAAATGTAATATATATATTTAATATATGTAAATATAAAATATAAATATACATCTATGATGGGACATATGTATAGTACATAACAGAATATACATAATCTTATTATAAAGGATATAAGAAACAAACACGAGCGCAATACCAAAGTCCACGTGACCATGTGTGACAGCACAGATGATGCCACAGATGAAAGCTCCTCCCTCCCTCAGCCCGGCTCTCTTCCACCATCTTCAGATAAAATCTGAGCAAAGCCACAGGGTGGGATATGGTTTTGTTCTGTATTTTTGTTTCTTTAGTACCGTACTTCAGTTGTCTTTCTGAATCCTCAGTTGCAGGGCAGCTGGCTGTTTGTCATGAGGTACCGTTGACTCTTCTTCACAGCAGAGTGCTGTCGCTACGTTCTCATGAAGTGTGATTCCGGTGGGCATGCCACCTGTGGCTCCTTCTCATCCCGTGTCTCATAGCATTTCTTAGAAAGCCCCCTGCCTCCGTCTGCCCCTGCCTTGTGCCCTGTTACATTCTGAGCTTTGCATCATCACAGAGACACATTCTTAAGTGATTGAAAAATTAGAAGGTCTTTATTCTTGTAGCAAACATGTAAGCAAATATATATAACATTCAAACAAGCCCACATAGCAACAGTACCCAGTAAGAAATGATTGGATATGTTGCATGCTTTAGCTAAAACTCCTTCCCCGTAACTCTGGTACAGATGTTATCAGCAAGGGCAGCATGCTTGCTTTTCACAGGAGAATTACAAACAGTTTATATTTCAAGGTAACACTGCTTACAAGAATAATATATTTGAGGTGGTTTTGTACAAATTGTCCTCAGGATATAAAGAAGATTTTTAATTGCTAAATATTAATAGATGTTGTCATGCTATATAAACTAGAGTATTACGTCAATAGCAATATAATTCCCTGCTCCGTGGAGTGTATCTTAGAAGAACATAAACCAATAACAAAGAAAGAAGTGCTGTTGCTAGTAGCCCAGCTAAGAATTGCTGTGTTCTGATAGAAAACATGAGAATGTATATCAGGGCATTGTTTTGCACTCAGATGTACTTTGAACAAAATTGGGGATTTTATATACTTAGTAAAACAAGGACACATGTGTAAACCTTGCTTTTTGTGTGGTATTTGAGATTCACAATAAATAGTTGGAATGGACTAAAGTTAAAATAAGATAATAAGAGATTCCAGTAGTTTTCTAAGAGAAGACATTAAAGCCAGGCATTATAGGGTCACCTAATCCAGGAAAGCAGGCAGGGTAACTGTGGACCTTTTTCTCTTCCCATCCACCAATTCCAAACACCCTCTCTCATCTTTAGTTCTTCAATAAACCACCTGCTGCAAGATCCCTACCTCCTCTCCACCCATTTGCTGTGGATCTCACAGATCTTCCCTACCTAACCTCTCTTCCTACACTCATTGCTTTATCACAGTCACCAACTCTAATAGGCATCACACAGGAACTTCTCCAGATAGTTGAGCTAATCCTTATCTCTCCTTCAGCTCCTCAAAAACTAAAGACTCAGTCTTATACTCATCCAGCTCTCTAGCAGACCACCTGTTGCATCCTTCCTTCTCCATTCTCCTTTCAACTTCATTAGATCAGGTGGACCACATAGACATTTTGTTCAAACTTCATTACTCATTGCTTTATCTAAGGCTCCCATTCAAGCAGAAATTCCCAGGGAACCCAGGGACTACTGAAGGCAGCTGAGCTTGTGGGCTAACTGCAGATCTTTATCTAGCCCTCTTTTTCTCGCATTCCATTCTCTCAGTTCATCTCATCCCAACTTTGTAGCAGATCATCTGCTGCATCCACTTTTGACTCTCTGTTCTCATTCCCAAGGGACAAAACAGATCTCGGTTCTTCTTTTCTTTAAATCCCCTCAGTCTGTCCCCAGTCCATCCCCATTCTTAAGTGTTAGCTCCCAAATATCTAGAAATACATTTTGCCTGAAATCCTCAGGTGCCACTTCTTTCAGGCACCCAGAAGAATTTCATACAAGGAAACACACAGCCACTACAGTCTCTTAAGGATCAGAGAGTAAAATAGAAGCCAATGGAAAACTCATCGACAAACACAAGAACAGATATCAGCACCTAGAATCACAGTCTTCTCAAACCCAGATGCCTAACCACCAACATCAAAACACAATGAACAACAATCAGGACAATGGGTCTCCACTAGAGCAAACAATCCTACCACAGCAGGTTCTGAGTATTCCAATATAGCGAAATCACAAGAAAAAAATAATCTTACAATAGGTTTGATGAACATGATAGAAGTCTTTTAGGTGAATTAAATAAAGCTCTTAAAGAAATTTATGAAAATATAAACACACAAAGGAAGTGAATGAAACAGTTCAAGACCAAAAAATAGAAAAAAGACAGTGTAAATAGAGTAAATGGGGGAAAAAGCTAATCTAGACAAAAATGTTCACGAATATTTAGGAACTCAAACAGGAATATCAGAGGCAAGTCTTAACAGCAGAATACAAAAGATGCAATAGAGACTCTGATGCATTGAAGACACAACAGAAGACTTGTATACTTTGGCAAAAAAGGAATTTAAATTTAAAATAAGCCTTGCATAAAACACCCAGAAAATCTAGGATGTTATGTAAAGACCAAATATAAGAACAGTAAGAATAGAGGACGGACGAGAATCCCAGCTTGAAGGGACAGCAAATATTTTCATCAAAATCACAGAAGAAAATTTCCCTAAACCAAAGAAGCAGATCCCTATCAATGTGAAAGAAGCATACATAACATCAAATGACTCGAATAGAGAGGAAATTCCCCTCCATGTATAATAATACAACCTTAAATATACAAAACAGAGAAAGAATATTAAAAGTTGTAATGGAAAAGGATGAAGCAACATTGAAAGGTAAAACTGTTGCAATTACATCTGATTTCAAAATGGAGACAATAAAAGCCAGAATGGCCTGAGGAGTGGTTCTCCAGATGTTAATAGATTAACAGATGGTAGCTTAATCTACTATATCTAGCAAAATTTTCAATTTTCATACATAAACAAAATATGACATTCCATGATAAAGCCAAATATAAACAATACCCATCTATAATTTCAGCCCCACAGAAGATACTAAAAGAAAAAATTCAATGTAAATAGTTTAACCACACCCAAGAAAACTAAAGTAATTAGTAATTGTCAATTAGTCAATTAAAAGGGGAAATATGTGTCCATCTGTGCACACACTCCCATAGACAACAAAATTCAGAATCAAGAAACAGTGGTCATCGATTTATTTCAACAACTGTGGTCTCAATTTCCCAATCAAGACATTAACAGAATGAGTATGAAGAAAGGATTCATCTCTCTGCTGTGTCTTAGAAACACACACCTCAAGGATAGACATTACTTCCATGTAAAAGATGGGAAAGACATTCTAAGTACAGATAAGGAGCAAACTGGTCTAGCCACTTTAGTATCTAAAAAACAGACTTTTAGCAAAACTAAGCAGAAGAAATAAAGAAGACCACTACTTATTCATCAGAGAAAAAAAATCAACCTAGAGGACATTGCAAAATTTGATATATTTGCACCAAACTTAAGGACCCCCACTGTTTGTAAAATAAATACTACTACACCTCAAATCATGTATTTATGATTAAAAAATAAAAAAATTTAAAAAAGCAGAAAGCATACAAAGTAATTAAAACCTAATTACAGAATGAAAAAGGTATCAAGCCAGAAATGGAAGAATTTCCATAAGCAAATACACAACACACACTAACTTATGATATACAATGAAGGTAGTTCTCAGATGCAAGTTTATAGCACTAAGTGTTTACATTAAAAACAAACAAACAAGCAAACAAAACAACTGAGAGATTTCATACTAAGAACTTAACATAACACCTAAAGTAAATAGAACAACAGGAAGTTATATCTTAGAGAAGATGAAATAATCAAAGGTCTGGAATTAATAAAATAGATACAAAGAAACAACAAAACTGATCATTGAAACAAATATCTGGTTCTTTGAATAAAAAATCAATAAGATTCACAAATGCTTATCCAAATTAACTACAAGGCAGAGAGAGAAAATCCAAGTTAATGAAAGTAAAAGTCAAGACAGATAATAAACTGACACAAGAAATACAGATAATAAGGACACACTTAAAAATTGTAAAAGTTAAAACAAATGGATATATTCTTTGATATATACTCCTTGCCAAAGTTAACTCAAGAACAGCTAAGCAATTTTAATAGACCTATAACACCTAGTGAAATAGAAGCATTTATAAAAGTCTCCCAAGAAAAGAAAAATTATTAAAAAAAAACACAAAAAATCCAAAACCAACGACAACAAGCAACAACCAACTGACCAAACAAACAAACAAATGATAAAACCCAGGACCATAAGGTTTTAGCAAAGAATTGTATTATACTTTCAAAGAAGAGTTATAATGCCAGTACTCATCAAATTATTCCACAAAATAGAAACAGAAGACACATTGCCTAATCCATTTTATGAGGCCACAGTTATCCTGATACAAAAACCATATAAAGACACAACAAGAAAAGAATTATAGACCGATTTCTTAAGAACACATCTGCAAAAATTATCAAAAACATATTTGAAGACTAAATACAAAACATATCAAAAAGATACCTCACAAGAGTCAATTAACAGAGAAGCAAGAATAGCTAAGCATACATAAAATGATAAGCATAACCCAACATATCAACATACCCAAAGACAAAAACCACATAGTCGTCTCATGATATGCAGAAAAGGCTTATGACAAAATCCAACAAACTGTCAAGGTAAAAGTTCTAGAGATAGAAGAAAAATATCTTTACATAATGAAGACAGTTTATAGCAAGCCAATAGCTAAAACAAAGTTAAATTTCAATGTAATACTTGAAGCAATAAGACAGATGAAGGAGATCAAGGTAATAAAACTTGAAAGTAAAAAGTCAAAGTACCCTCCCACATATTTTTTGAAGATAAGTGGTCCTAAAATTTTCACCAGGATTTTTCTTTAGCTGATAAACACTTTCAGCAAAGTAGCTGGATACATATTAAATCACAAAAATTAGTACTCCCTCATATATACAAATGACAAGTGAACTGAGAAAGAAATTAGGGAAATAATAACTTTCCCAATAGCCTCAAATAATATAAAATATCATGGGGTGACTCTATTCAACCAAGCAAAAGACTTGTATGTTAGAAAAAAATGTTAAGCCATTGAAGAAAGAAATTGAAGAAGATATCAGTGAAAAGATAGAAAGATCTATCATGTTCATGAACCAGTTTGATTAATATAGTAAAATTGGCCACTTTACCAAAGCAATCTTCAAATTCAACACAGTGCCCATCAAAATTCTAACATAATTTTGCACAGATCTTGAAAAGTGAAAGTTTCCACCTCCATATGGAAAACCATAAGTCTCAGATACCTAAAATAATCCCTAAACCAAAGGTTTCATTTCTTGAAATATCTGCCATCTCTTGTTCACTATCACACTGTTGATAATAGCTGAAATCCAAATACCCATCAGCACATAAATGAAAGCAGGCATAATACTTGTAAACGTAATGTTATTCATTTATTATTATTTTTTAGTAATTGACAGGGTAATTGAACCTGGAGGACACTAGGACTGATCCTATGTGAGAGAAGCAATTTATAAATAAATAAATAGCTTATGCTACTTCTGGGATGTATATGAATAATGTAGTCATAAATTCTGAAGTTAGATAGTTGCCGGGAGCTGTGGCATGGAAATGTAGGCTGTATTCTATGCAAGGAAAACATTAATATGGAAAAATGTTAAATTTTAGTGATTGTTCTATGTCAGTACTATTATGACAATACTATTATGACTTGAAGCTAATAAGATGGTGGATCAAATATTCTTACCTCAGTGAAAAGAATAATGCTAAGCAAATTTTAATATCAGTTTAAGGTAGAGAGTTTTATATCTCCACGTGGTTAGTCTGTATGACACATTAATGTGACCTTACACACTGTCCCTCAAGCAGTTGTCCATTAGCTACTTTTATGTTACATTTTTCCAGCTTAATATTGTGTACTTCAAATTTTTCAAGTAGTCATGCAGCTTCATCTCTGAAAACAAGTGGGATAATTGATACATTGATTCTGAAAAAAAAACCATATAAAACCTGAATGATATTGACACCTGCAACAAGTCTCTAACAGTCTCTTTTGCTATTTGGCAAAAAATTCCCCAATCAGTATTTTGCATTTACTTCAAACTTTTTTCAAAATTCATCCTGGTCTTTGGACCAGCTGTTCTTATTGTGAACTTCAAAAAGTTTCTCTAATCACAAGCCTCCCGTGGCTGTGTTTTTAAGTTCTGAAAACAACCTGGGATAAATTTAGAAATCAAGAACAAAGCACATACGAGGCTCTAGATTTAACAGCTTGTGCCTTTTAATGGCATCTGTCGTCATGTCTTTGAAAAACTATTTCTCACCACAATTCCCTATGGTACAGTTGTGAAATAGTGGCCCTTTTATCTTCTTCATCCAAGCGTTTCAAGTGAGCAAGATCATAGGATGAAACTAGGGATATTATCTTTGATAGAGAATTGGAGTCTTTGTGAATTGAAAAAAAAAAACTCTTAATGTACCTACTATCATGTATGCATGTAAATTAATCAGGACATTTTTTTCTCTCCTTTGAGAATACAAACTCAATAGTACCTGATCAGCACATTAAACATTCTGCTTTCTACAAGTATGAAATACACAGAGCAGAGAAGGGCAAGAGAGGTGGGCAAAAGTTTAAAAAAACATTGAGCAATGTTTTGTTTTAAGACAATGATGACCATGCCTAGCTTTCATATGGATTAGAAATAGCACTTGCACATAACATAAGTTCATTTGGGGGGATCTAAAACTCATAAAATTAGTGAGAAGAAATCTTTGTGGTTTACTTCCCAAACAAAATGGCAGCAAGAATTATTGAGGGAAAGAACTCAATGGATCTTTACCGCTATTCATTATCATCAACTGTTACCAGGATAATTTTTTTGGCTTTGAAGTGATTATTAAATTAGTAAAACAATAATGAAGGTCTGCTTTTAATAGATATTCATAGTTAAACAATGGACCCCTGCTGGAAGCCTTCTTTTCGACTCTCCAAATTTCATGTCTTAATCTACTCCCTTTCTATGACCCAGTAAGTTTTAGGGTTGTTTGAATGAATGTGAAACAGGGTTATTTGCTGGAGCACGTGCAACTTATAAGTGAATGACTATACAATTGAAGAAAATAAAACCACTGTCCCTACTGACAATTAAATGCCCATAGTCTTTCAGGGTAGAATGAAGTCTTAGAAGCTTCTCCTCCAAGGAAGAGGAAATGCAGATAAGCAGAATTGTGTAATGGACCCGTGCATCTTACAACCGGTGCTGTAAATTTATGATTGTAGTGGCCACGTCAAGGACAGAGGACACTGTCATGTAACTCCTCATCTTTCACCCTTCTCTTCTACAATGTTCCCCAAGCCGCAGAGAGAGTAAATTAGATGTCTTGCTTAGAAACAAGCACGTGAACATCGTTTTTTTCTCAGTAAATGGACCAGTTATATGTTTCTTAGTTGATCATTGGCAATTGAAAACCTAAGTTTCTTTTATGAGTAGCTGTCTATGGGTTTAAAAATGTTTAGAGTAACCAGGCAGTGGTGGTGCACGCCTTTAATCCCAGCACTTGGGAGGCAGAGACAGGCAGATTTCTGAGTTCGAGGCCAGCCTGGTCTACAGAGTAAGTTCCAGGACAGCCAGGGTTACACAGAGAAACCCTGTCTCGAAAAACCAAAAAAAAAAAAAGAAAGAAAGAAAGAAAGAAAGGAAGGAAGGAAGGAAGGAAGGAAGGAAGGAAGGAAGGAAGGAAGAAAACAACAACAACAAAAAATATTTAGAAGACAGTTGGAAAACATTCATTTAACCAAACAAAAGCAGTTAGAGCCTATAATTTTAAAGACTTACTCTTGACCAAGATCAAAATTCAGGTTCAAGTTATTTCAAGTTCAGGTTCAAGTGGAGTGAACCTCAAATCCAATCAGACAGAAGTTGTTTATCACCATGATACCCATGCCATGACATCACCAATGTCCATATTTTACTTGGCAAGTTATTGTAACCCACAAGATTCACAAATGGGTAAATCTGTTGGTGACTTTTATCTCAAAGCAGGCTGAACAACATCTCTGGCACTATGAAAACTATTCAGAAAGAAAGAATCATCTACTTCAGTCAGAAGTAATTTCTTTATGTCTTGTATTTAAAGTGTGTGGTATCTTCAACAGTAGGGTTTTACTATCTAGTTCTGGTAGACACCTAGAGCAATGATAATAGCCTGCAATGTTTTAGGTAGTTTTGGTACCTCCCGGGTCAATGTATTTTGGGGAGTAACCCTACACCTAGCACAAAGATTTCCATTTAATAACTCATTTTCTTCACATATGCAGATTACATCTTTTACATTTTTCTTCTTATTATATTTTAATGACAGTACAAAATTATATGTTTCTCTATGGCCAACATATATGAGAGAAAACATTGAGCTTGACTTTCTGTGGATTGCTCATATAATATTTCCCAGTTTTGCTCACTTTCCTGCAAATATCATTCAATGAGTCATTGTGAGCCATTGGTCTGGTTCAAAGCCTCTGGCTTCTGCTACACTATCAACGATGGATTCTCACAAGGATGCCTATAAGATATTCCATTGTTCCAATGTGTCATGGAGACACCCAGGCTTTGGATTCACATGTTCCAGCACTTCATCTATGGAGTAGATGTTGGACTAGGCCAACACAAAGGCCTGGATCTGGCCTTGGTAGTAACTGAGTTGTTCATCCCACCAGTTCTCCCACACAGACACCAGGGCGAGCTCTCCAGTCCTGCCCAGCTAGCTCATTCAATGCCACAGATGGCGAGAGGGTGGGCTAGTTCTCCTGCTCTAATGCCTTTAGATCCAACTCTCCTAGGATGCACAGGTGTGGTATGGGACCAGTTCTTTATAGTAGTCCAGACTAGGGTTATCTGCCTGACTTTTCATGGTAAAAGATCCCTGCCTCCAACTCCCCTCCTGCTCCTGGTGCAGGACCAAGGACTCAGACGTGAGTCCTGGTGGCAGCCCAAGCCAAAAAATTATCATGGCCTTGGGTGGGATTGCTGGCTACTCACATGAGGCTGTCCCTCACTATCCTTGCATCTCCAGTTCTGACTCTCTTCATTGTGACCACATCCTTCTGCTTTCTTTCTCTTCCATTTCTCCACAACTTAATTCCACATCTTAGTGACACCTGGGGTCTCTGATTGTTTGAGGCCATCTCAGGAGTGGTCTCAAGCATACTATCCCTGCTTTTGGAGCATAGCACTTTGCAGAGATTATCTGTCATCTGGCGGTAGACTTCTGATTGGTTGTTGTTTCAGACTTGCACCCTGCCCAAGCCCAGTGATAAGGGATGGGGCTTGGATGGGGAGTGGATTATTTTCTAAACAGTCACCTTGTTGAAAAAATAGAATGAGTACATAATAAAATCCTTATTTTGATTAAGATAACTATTTAATCTAATTATCTGTTTGGAGATTATTCTAGAATCTAAACTATATTTATGTCTTGCCAACTATGATTTTATTAAAAGAATGTATTCCATTTAGCTTTGCTAATATTTTGCTCATATCAATAAGAATTACAAAATTGCTCAAAAATAAAGTGATTACCCTAAATTGATTTTCTAGTTCATAAAATGCCTTAGCTTTATCTAAACTAAAATTATGTGAAACAATGAAAGAGATTTCTGTGTAATTTGACAGTATAATTCCAAGCTTCCTTTTGACATGGCTTAACCCTGAGGAGGCTTTGGATACAAACTTGCATTTTCTGTCCCTTAGGATACATGCTCTGTTACCAACACTACTCTTGATTTATAATTCTGTCCAATGGGCACAGCTCTCCGGAGGGCTCCATAATGATATCCCTCCAATACGTAGCTCTGAAAATGCTACTATGCATTGGCTTCTCATTTCATAGCCACTGTCAGTATGCTAACCCATGTTTGCCTTAACCACAATTTCCAACATATACCAGTGGACCCAGATCTATGTGTCCCAAATCCTTGAAAACCAAAGGCAATAATGTATCCTTATAAATGTAATGATGATTTTGTAATTAAAATGATATTTCTCCACTAGCGAGAAGAAATATAATTATATTTGTAAAGTTGAAAGTGAAATGAGTTGGATATCAAATTGTGTATAAATTAGTCTCCATTAAGCACCTCGGTAATGTCTAGTTTCCAGATGTAGAAGTAGAAGCTCAGCTCTCACAAAGAGCATGTGCTGGAGCATTTCATTCAGGCTCCATGTAAACCATCAGGCATTTGAAATGTTTTCAACAGGAACACTGTTAAAGCACATATTTGTAATAGATTTGTAATGACACATCATCTGGCTTACATGTTCCCACTTTTTACTAGGATATTCAGAAATACAACATAAAAAATATTAGTCACACATCACCATCTGTGACCTTGAGATTTATGCTGATCATCATTAGATAAATTAGCCTTCCGATTGCTGTAAACTGCAGATAAATTAGATCTCAAGAACCATTTTATTTTCAACATAATTTGATCTCAAAAGGGTATTCTTAATGAGAGCAGAGTAACGATTCTTAAGAAGATTCCAATTAATTTACCATATGAGCTGGAGGGAAATAAACCAGAGCACTAAAAGGAAGCAAAAGTTACTTTTTAAAAAGGAAATTTAGAATTAATATTCTAAAACATGTCATAGTGAAGGCAATTATACTTATAAATCTTTTCACCAGAAAAAAAGTAGTAGAAAACATCAAGTGGCTAGCTAGTCAGTATGAGTATGAGATATTATTAGTGATTAGACATGTAAGAAAATGACTATACATTTAGTAATTATTCTATACCAAATGGACAAAATCATTTTTAAAATAATATTTTCTGAAGTGAGAATTAAAAATTAATAGATTTTTTTATCTCTATGTCTTGCCATTTACATACAAGGCAAATAAGTCACAAGTCCAAAGAAGCTCAAAGTAAGTTGTTCAGTGATTATTGCTATCGGATTGGAAATGTGACTATAGTTGAATGAAAAACGCTCCTTACTCATTAATTTATTTATTTATTTTACTTCCTATTCAGCTGATGCAGCTCTTTTGGGTTGCTGAAGGATCTTTGAGAAATGGGCCCGAACTGGCATAGGGGGATCCTTGTGGACAGTCCTTTGTGTATAATATCTCAGTCCACTTTCTCAAGTTCATTCACTCTTCCCCTGACAGCTAGAATATGCCCAGCTACTTTTCACCTCCATCCAGTTGAACTGAGATGTCCCTGCTACCATAACTTCCCTGTCACAAAAGATTAAAACTTCTGAAAAACATGAACCCAAATGCATTGTTCTTTGTGGCTGAAGAGATGGCATAGTGGGTGAAGTGTTTACATAACATCAAATACCAGTATCTGTGTAATATACTGTATACTATGCCACATTTTATATCTGTGCAGCCCACATTGCACAGCAGTGTTTGTCCTGTAATCAAAGCACTCCTGGGGCAAGATATGAAGTAGTGACAAAAAAAAAGAAAATGCCTGGAGGCTCACTGGCCAGCTAAGGAAGGATATACAGTGGCAAATAAGATTCCTCATCTCAAATAAGGTGAAGTCAAATTTGATATGCAAGGTAGGCTTCTGACCTCAAATACATGGTATTTTAACACTGCCATAGATCATACATGTAAACCTACCCGAAGATAGATAGATAGGTAGATAGATGATAGATAGATAGATGATAGATAGATAGATAGATAGATAGATAGATAGATAGATAGATAGAAGATAAATCTGCTCTTAAGGTACTTCTGAGTGATATTACGACATAGCAACTTCAGCAACAAAAGTAACGAATACACACTATGACTTCTTTTTAAGTTGATTAGACATCAACTTCCTATTGTAGGATGTTACTATTATTTGGCTTGAAACTGTTATATGTTGTCCAATTTATTTATACATCAACGCTTCCTTAGGAACATTTGTTTTGTTTCCATGATGGGTTATTTTTGGGTTGTTTTTGTTTTGTTTTGTTTTGTTTTTTTTTTTTTTGGTTTTTGGTTTTTCGAGACAGGGTTTCTCTGTGTAGCCCTGGCTGTCCTGGAACTCAATCTGTAGACCAGGTTGACCTTGAACTCAGAAATCCGCCTGCCTCTGCCTCTCAAGTGCTGGGATTAAAGGCGTGCGCCACCACTGTCTGACATGATGGTTTTTCTAAAAATTTTGAATGCTGAACTTAGAAATACTCTCTGATTATATCTCCTACCTCTACAGAGTTTTATTTAATTAAGATAAAATTGGTGCCTCTGCCTATTTTGGTATGAATTTTGCTATAAATTTCTCATTACAATGTTTCCCTAAATTTCTTTGTAGGATTGCTGATGGGAAGCTTCATTTGCATGAAAGCTGAAAGAAGGAAAACTAGGGACATTACACCACTGCCAACTGATGATCCCACCAGTCAGCTGAGAACAAACTTCTCCCATGAATGGATTCTGACTGCATGATGGCAGGGGCCACTGCTGTCAGTCCCAGGGCCTCAAGCACTACAGCCATTATGCTGGCCAGTGTTAGCTCTCTCTATCATTGAACTGCATGAAAAATGACAGTAGAAGAATCAGAAAGGGACTGGCATGGCTATGGAAAAGCAAATCCAGTGAGCAGCTTGCAGCAAAGGGAACATGGAGATAAATAGAAGAATGGTGGCTTGGAGTTAAAGAGATAGAAAACAAGCTAAGAGAACAGGATGCTCTTCCAGAAGGTCCACATTCTATTCTCAGCACTCACACAGCAGCTTGCAACCATCTGTAACTCTAGTTGCATGGAATCCAGCGTTGTCTTCTGGCCTTCACAAGCATCAGGCATTCATATAGTATATAAGGATGCATATCAAATAATCACCAGTGAGACATCCAGCCAAAGACTGACTTCCCCTTTCTACCTATTGGCAAAGCTGAGCTAGAGGGGATCACTTGACATTGCTGTGGAAGCCAACATGGTCTTCTTTTCACACATGAAGATCCTCAATTGTCCACACAAGCAAAAATATAAGAAAAGAAGTAAACTACAAATAAATTTCTCTTATATGTATAGGTTTAAAATTTTTCAATGTGATATTTGTGCACTGAATTAAAACCATAATAAGATGATTAAACATCACAACCTACTTAGTTTTGGTGCAAAATTAAAAGAAAATGCAATGTATGTGAATCAATTATGTAGACAAGATGAAACAGACATAAAGATAGAAACTCCTGGTCATATCAATACACGCAGAAAAATCATTTAATAAAGTTTAGCATCTCTTCCTGACAAAAATCTATAAGAAATTCAGAATTAACAAAATATATCTGATCATAATAAAGTTGATATATGACAAACATGTAGCTAACATTATACTAAGTGGCAAAAGACTGAAATCATTTCCTCTAAACCAGTGTAATGAGTCAAGAAAGCCCATTCCTTCCACTGTCATTCTATGTAGTACTTGAAGTTCTGCTATGACAATAATACAAGAGAAATACATGGCCATGGCACATGCAGAAAGGGAAAGGTCGAATTGTTTGCTGATTTGCTGATAACATAATCATGTTTTAACGGATCTGATCGACTCAATAAAAAATACAAAATAATTTGAACAAAAGAAAGGAGGGTATCTAGGACTGTTTAGAGAGAGAAAAGGGAATGGAGAAATGATTTAAGTATATTAGAATCACAAAAATAAAGAAAAAATTGAAAATTTTTTCTTTTTTGTACAAAATTACAAACTTCTTGACAAAGAACCTAGGAAAAATATCCCTTTCAATATCTTAAAAATAAAGTACCTATGAATAAACTTAACCAAGGAATGGAAAATCCTCTAAAACAAAACACTAATATCATTATAAAAAATAATTGAAGTAGTCAGAAGATGAAGGAAAGACTTTCTGTAGACTGATTGGCAGAATTAATATTGTAAAACTTGCTATATCATCATATGCAATACTCATCTAAATTCCAATGACATTCTTTACAAAAGTAGAGCAAATCCTATAATTTATGTGTAAATATAAAATACAGAAATTGTCAAAGCATCCCTAAGCAGATAGAATGATGTTGGAGATATCCTAAACATGACTTCAAATTATACTACAGAACCATAGTGACACAGATAACATTGGCTTGGAACAGAAGCAGGCATGAATCCCAGGGGTAAAAAGGAGAGCTCACTCACCAGAAGGCACTGGAAAAACCTGCCTATCCATTTTCAGAAAATGAAATCACATGCAAACTTCTACAGCTGCAATTCTCAACCTATGGATGGCAGCTCCTTTGGGGGTCAAAGGACCATTTCACAGGTGTCTCCTCTCAAGTATTCCCATTGTGATTCACAACAGTAGCAAAATTACTGTTGCGAAGTAGCAATGAAAATAATTGTGTGGTTTGGAAGTCACTACAACATGAGGAAGTATACTAAAAGGTCATAGCATCAGGAAGGTTGAGAACCATTCCTCTAAAGAGGTACCAGTTCTGAATCAAATGCCTTTATTAAAAACCTGAAATTTTGAAATTAATAAAATATACTCAAAATACTTCACAATACCAACCCAGGAAATAATATTCTTAATAAGACCCAAATAGCAAGGGAAATAATCCTGAAATCTAGCAAATGAAATAGGATGAAATTAAGGCGTTTCTGTACCGTCAATGAATCTTTGAATGTAAATGGCCCACAGAACAACACAGTATGTTTGCCAGAAGGACTTCATATAGGGGTTAATACTTGACAGGCATCAATAGTAAATATTCTCACCAAAACCAAAATGAGTACTATCCAAAAAAAAAAAAATCACAAAATGTATCAAACATTGGCAATGCTATGGAAGAGGTCTGACCATTATTCACTGCTGTTAGAGTTCAATAGGTATAACCACGAGAAACTATGAATGGTTCTCAACAAGTTAAAAATAGACCAAACATAAGACCCACCATTTCCACTGCTGTAAAACTATGTAAATGGATCTATATATCATGCTACAGAGATTCCTACACCTGTCTATTGCTGCTCCCTTCACAATATCATGAATATGTAATCAGCTTGTGTTCTTATCAAAAGATGTTTGGTTAATGAAAAATGTAATATCTATAGAAAGTGAAATTATGTTCAGCAATAAAGAAAAACTAAATATGAAATTTTTTGGAAAAAAATGGATGGATCTGGTTGGTAAAACCTACCACTATGTGCTGCTTGCTGTTAATACTGTGCAGCAGACAAGCTATTATTTTTTCTGACTCTGCTTTAGGTTTGGTTAAGTTGAACACACTTCTTGTTACTCTGTGAGTAAAAATCAGTTTTAATATTAAGGACTCAGGTGTAGCTAAATGTAATAAAGAAATGCTTATCAGAAAAACTATAATGTTTATACCATCAAGGCTTTGAACTTCCTTGAAGTTCGCTTAATTATGCTTGATTTTCTACAAGAGACCTCTGACCCACTAACATAAGACTGTGCACAGAGCCTATTGTGGAACTATCATGAAGACACTCCTTTTTTCCATAATCTTTCAGGTGTTCAGGCTTATTATATGCTGGGTATCCTGTTTCTGGGACCAAAATTTATCTATTCTGGCTTATTTCCTTTACAAATGATTCTCAGATTCCTGTAAAAAGGAACAGAAAATTTAATTTTCTATTGCTTAAAGCGTACAAGCTCTTTTTGCTTCTTTGAAGTGCATCAGCGTCTGAATGAATAAAGGATTTTAGGCTGCAAATATACTTATCCACTCAATGTTGAAAATATTATCTTATATTCTTTTTCTCTTATATTTTCATTTATCAATCTGATGTCATTCTGATTCTCTATCCTTTATATTTACTTATACTTTGAAATACATTAGTGTTTTAATTATCTCCTATACATTTCTTTACTGAAGAAAGATGTGCTGAGGGCATGTCTTAAGACAATGGGGAGATGAGATCTCAGCATTCTGTATGTCACACATCATTCTAGTCCAGGGATAAATACTGAAGGATCACTTGGGAGATGACCTTGAGAACATAGTGAACAGCTAGGGCTGTGGGAAACAAACTATAGAATCAATAAATTGGACATTAGCCCGGAATTATAATTCAAACATTAAACTCCAATGATTAGGAAACTGAGGAAAGTCAATAATAGCTTGGAAAGTCTAGGCTACATAGCAAGGCATTATGTCTTAAACAAACCAACAGAAAATAAGCAATTAAACCTTATACATATGAACAAAAGGACATTCACAATAGTGTCTGGATTTGATAACTGCATATGGAATGGATCCCAAGGTCTGGCAGTCTCTGGATGGCTTTTCCTTCAGTCTCTGCTCCACACTTTGTCTCTGTATTTGCTCCCAAGAGTATTTTGTTTCCCCTTCTAAGAAGGACTGATGCATCCACACTTTGGTCTTCTTCTTGAGCTTCATGTGGTCTGTGAGTTGAATCTTGGGTATTCTGAGCTTTTGGGCTAATATCCACTTATCAGTGAGTGCATACCACCTGTGTTCTTTTGTGACAGAGTTACCTCACTCAGGATGATATCATCTAATTCAATCCATTTGCCTAAGAATTTCATGAAGTTGTTTTTAATAGCCGAGTAGTATTCCATTGTGTAAATGTACCACATTTTCTGTATCCATTCCTCTGTTGAAGGACATCTGGGTTTTTTCTAGCTTTTGACTATTATAGATAAGGCTCCTATGAACATAATGGAGCATATGTCCTTGTTAAATGTTGGAGCAGCTTTTGGGTATATGCCCAGGTATAGCTGGGTCCTCAGATAGCACTATGTCCAATTTTCTGAGGAACCACCAGACTGATTTCCAGAGTGGTTGTATCAGCTTGCAATCCCACTAACAGTAGAGGAATGTTCCTCTTTCTCTACATTCTCACTAGCATCTGCTGTCACCTGAATTTTTGATCTTAGCTATTCTGACTGATGTAAGGTGGAATCTCAGGGTTGTTTTGATTTGCATTTCCCTGATGACTAAAGATGTTGATCATCTCTTTAGGTGCTTCTCAACCATTCGGTATTCCTCAGCTGAGAGTTCTTTGTTTAGCTCTGTACCCCAATTCTTAATAAGATTATTTGGTTCTCTGGGGTCTAACTTCTTGTGTTCTTTGTATGCATTTGATATTAGCCCTCTATCAGATGTAGGGTTGGTAAAGACTTTTTCCCAATCTGTTGGTTGCCATTTTGTAATATTGACAGTGTTCTTTGCCTTACAGAAGCTTTGAAATTTGATGAGGTCCCAAATGTCGATTGTTCATCTTAGAGCATAGTGCTTGCCGACAGGAGCCAGATATAGCTGTCTCTTGAGAGGTTCTCCCAGAGCCTGACATATACAGAGGTGGATGCTAGTAGCCAACCATTGAACTGAGCTTGGGGTCTCCAATGAAGGAGTTAGAGAAAGGACTGAAGAAGCTGAAGGGTTTTGTAATCCATAAAAAGAACAACAATATCAACCAACCAGACACCCCCAGATCTCCCTGAACTAAACCGTCAACCAAAGAGTACACATGGAGAGACTCATGGCTCCAGCCCTATATGGAGCAGAGGATGGCCTTGTCTGGCATCAATGGGAGAAGAGGCCCTTGGTCCTGTGAAGGCTCGATGCCTCAGTGTAAGGAAATGCCAGGGCAAGGTGGTGGGAGTGGGAGTAAGTACCCTCACTGAAGCAGGAGGAGGGAGGATGGGATGGGGGTTTCTGGACAGGAAACCTGGAAAGGGATAACATCTGGAATATAAATAAATAAAATATCCAATAGAAAATAAATAAAAATGAACAGAAGGACTGAATGCTGCCTGGGGTCTTTGTGGTTAGACCATCAGAGACAAATACAGTTTTGCTGTGTTCAATGCAGAAAATCACATTAATTTTATGACAGACTTCACTTAGGAACCTTAATTGAGTACTTACAGCCCATTTAGAAACCACATCGTTCTATTTCCCTTTAGTATAACAAGCATCTATTGATTGAGAGTCTTTTGTAGAATAAAAAGTTACATAGCCCGTAGTTCAGTATGTTCCGAGGCATGCTGTGAGCATCAGCTTGACTCTAGCGAGGAATTCCAAGGAGACAGCTTACCAGTGATGGGAGCGTATTCAAACTTAGTGAGGCCAGGTTTGTCTTTCTCATTTTATTTCTTTGGTTTATTTATTTTGTTAATAGTAGCCCTATTCTGAGGACAAACCTTAGACCCCATGAAAATGACATCTATTGACCCTAAAGCACTTGCAGCTGTGACCTATGATCTCCTTCCAGGGTTCACTTTCTAAAGATTCCACATCACTTGTCTCCAAGGTCATTCTGGCATCCAAGTTTCCAGTGTATCACCCTTTGGCAGATAACCAACATCCAAAGCAGAGCAGAAACATCTTACAGTCTAGGGTCTAAAATTCTGTGATGATATATTCATGGGTTGGGTGGCTGATATTGAAGATCAAATTGACAGTGCCTAGACTCTGATCAGTCTCCAGGCTTGCCTGGTGGAGCTTATCAAGATCAAGTTAGTCTCCAGGTATTCCTGTGGGAGAGTAACTGGGTTAAACTAGCTGAGGCAGAAGGATCTATCCTGACTGCCATACAGACAAGAATAGGAAAGCTAGCTGAGCGCCGACAATGTCCTCTCGTCCTAAATATGGATGCACTGTGACCAGTCTCCTCCCTCTCCTGCTGTAACACCATTTCCATGATATGTTTTAATAATCCCTTAATTTTTTATATATTTTTTTTATCTCAGCAAGAAAAAAAGTAATGAAAATGGTGTGTTTAATTTTGTTCCCTGGACTGGGCATACTTTTGGGTCTTCAGTGATGGAAATCCTTGCTCTTCCCTCTAGGAGATATTTGTTCCTTATTTTTTTTCTCTCTTTTTGAGACAGAGTTGTATTCCTACAGTCCTGGATATCCAGGAGCTTCCAGTCTTTCAGACTCAGTTCACTCATTGGTGTGAAATCAGATAAATACAACAACCTGATGATTGTTTACCAATTCTTTTTTTCCATTCCATCCTTCCTTTGCCTTCTATTCCTTTTTCTTCATGGATATTACTATTTCCATTTTATTTTTATGTTTTACAGGAAGTTTTGCTAGCCAGATTTAGAATTTCTTTGATTTTTAAAATTCACTTTTATTCTCTTTAATATATTTTCTTCTTTTTCCTTATTATGCTAGTTATGTTATTTGTTCTATTAGTTTATTTTATATCCATTTTAAATTTCTAATATGCCTTTTAATTTTTAAAATCTTAGTTTAAAGTAGCCTTTAACACATAAATAAATTAATGTCCTCAATGCAATTATAATCTTGTTCTATTATTTTCTCTATTTGTTTTTACTGTATGATTCATCCTTCAATATTGACAGGCAATTTATATTAACAAAGGAGGCACTAAAAACATGATTGGAAGGTATGTATGTCATGAATTTTTAGAAATACAGACAGATTTCTTGCTTGGCTGAAAGCTGTCCACTGTTTCAGGATCTGTTCATGGGGAAGAGATAGCCGTAAATGTATAAGGAAATGATTGTCCCTATGTTATAAATGCTCTGCACTCTAACTAATGTCTCTAATACAGGAAATGTGCCTCCTTGTTAGACGCCAACAACGTTCTCTCATCAGAGAGGACAGGATAAAATAGATCATTTGCCTTTTCTTAACCAACTTCCTAGCAACATCTACTTGTCCACTCTTTACACAACTAACTGCTCACTGCCTCGTACTTTCAAATGTGGTTAGCAAGAGATAGCAAGATTTGTTCTCAGGCTGAAATTCACTGTCTCTCGTACATAGATAAATAAATCTAATAAATTGTCTATGCTATTTTTGTGTTTTAGTATTTGTTTGTATTTTAAATTTTATTTAAGAATTTTCTACATAAATATAATGTACTTTGACATAACCATTTTCCTTAACTTGTTCTCTCTTCCGATTTCTTATTGCTCTATCAATTATAGATAGATAGATAGATAGATAGATAGATAGATAGATAGATAGATA
>NW_021604592.1:1249798-1313361 GCF_004785775.1 Grammomys surdaster
ATAGATAGATAGATAGATAGATAGATAGATAGATAGATAGATAGATAGATATAAAATTTCCTATACTACATCTACTTCTTCTCCACTTCCTGTTTTATCCTTTCTACCTCTTATGAGAAAGGACCAGGCACCTAGCAGATAGCAATAAAACATAACAAAATAAAATATGCTAAGATAAAACCAAAGCCACCATATCCAATTTGGACAAGCAGAGCCAACAGAAATATTTAAAGAGCCCCAACTACTAAAGAGTAGTTTTGAAGGATTTCACTCTGTTCAAATTCTTCTGCCTCACCTTCTTCAAGGTTCCCTGAGCTCTGAAAGGAAGGGTTTAATGAGAACATCTCATTCAGAGTTGTATATTCCAAGTCCTTTCTCTATGTTTAATGGGTCTCTGTATTTTTTCTTATCCAGTGCAGGAGGATGGCTCTCTGATGATAGGCTGAGATATCTGTGAGTATAGCTGACTATCATTTGAAGTCATTTTATTGTCACTTCTTTTTTGTTTGTTTTTGCTTTGTTTTCAGTAGTATTTGGTTTTAGCCTAGTTTTAGCTCCCTGGGATATTTATATTCTTGTTTATGGTAGCCCAAGCAGTGTCAGGTATGGGTCCCATCTTCACAGAGTGGGGCTTAAGGAAAATCTGGCATTGGTTCATTACTTCCTCAAGGCTTATGCCACCAATGTCATAGCATGCTCTACAGGTAGGACAGACTGTAACTCAAAGGTCTGGTGTTTGATTTGATGTTTACTTTTCTCTTTTGTTAGCCTAAAGAATACCTTTCCATGTCATAGTAGAACATGGGGGTTAAGGTTCTATACAGGCACCATCTGATCCTCACCAGGTTTGATAAGTTGTGTGAGTATTGTCTCCAGCAATGGGGTCTTGCTGTCAGTTTATGGAGAGAAACCTGTTGTCTTGGCAACAGCCTGGATTGTTCGGGGAATTCCATCAGTTGCTCTTTCATTTAACTGAATGAAACACAGTCACAGCTGTAAACAACATGGTATTGAAAAAAAAAAGGACACATTAATCAATGGTATTGAATTAAAGAGTCAGACATTAACACACATACTTATAGATATATAAATTTGATAAAGAAACCAGAAATACACAATGGAAAAAAAGAGAGTATATCTGAATCTTTGACAAATCGTGCTCACCAGACTGGATATCTGGAGGTAGAAGAATGCAAATAGATCTGTATTAATCACTCCTCACAAAACCCAATTCCACGTGGATCATAGACTTCAATATAAAACAGGATACAATGAACCTGACAGAAGAGAAAGTGGAAACAGCCTTGAACTCATTGGAGCAAGAGACAACTTTGTGAACAAAACGCAGTTAATGAAGGCAGACATTGAGAGCAACAACTAATACATAGGACCTCATCAAGCTGAAAAGCTTCTGTAAGACAAAGGATACCATCAATTAGACAAAGTGGAAGCCTTTAGAATTGAAATAGATTTTTACACACTCTTTTACATGAGATACAGTACAGAGAGAGTAATATCCAAGATGTATAAAGAACTCAAGAACTTGATATAAAACAACTAAACAACCCAATTAAAAATAAGGAGCAGATCTAAACAGGTAATTTTCAATAGAGAGTATTAAATTGATGAGAAACACTTAAAAGAAATGTTGAAAATCCTTAGCCATCAGGGAAATGCAAGTCAAAACTACTTTAAGATTCCACCTTAAAATGGTATAAATGGCTAAAGTCATGCGGGTGAGCATGTGAACCAAAAATACAAACACCAATGCTGATGGGAGTCCACATTTGTTCAAAGACTATGCAAATCAATATAATAGTTCCCCAAATAATTGGAAATTAATTAATTAATCTACCTGAAGACCCAGCTATCACATTCTTGTGAATATACCAAAAGGATGCTTCACTATAGCACAAGAACACTTGCTCAAACATGTTCATTTAGGCTCTATTCATAATAACCAGAAACTGGAAACAACCTAAATATCTCTCAATAGAAAAATGGATAAAGAAAATGAGGTTCATTTGCACAATGGAGCACTACTATGTTATTAAAAAATAAAGTAATAAAATTTTCAGGTAAGTGGGTAGAACTAGAAAAAAATCGTGAGTGAGGTAACCCAGGCCAGAAAAATAATTATGGCATGTATTTGCTTATAACTGGATATTAGTGATTAAATAAATGATAAGGAAGGTATAATGCATAGACCCAAAGAGGTTAGGCATAGAGAAGGGGAGTGGGAGGCTCATGAATCTCCCTGGGAGAAAGAAACAGAATAGATTTTATGGACAGACTTGAGCTGTTATATGAATCAATAAGAACAGTAGGTTCAAATGAGAAGAGGAAGGAGAGATGGGATAAAGGAAAGGAATGAAGGAAAAGGCAGCTACAATTGAAGAAGATTTGAGTGGTGGTGTGAAAAACCTGTGTACTGGTAACTTTCTATAATATAAAGTGACTATTCTAATGAGTTCTTCAAATTAGGAGAGAGATGAAACATATACTGGTCATGTCACATATTATATATGTAAACATGCAGTCTACTTAGTGCTGCCCATGTCTATGGAAGAAACTCCACAGAAAGAAGTTTTAAAGACAGATAAATTACTATTTATATTTAATTAGCTTCAAGTATAATAATGATATTCAAATTTGCTGAAATACATCAAGCCAATATCAGGAAATTGTAAAAGTGTTTCAGAGTTCTGTAAAAGACTAGATATTCAAAGATATCAAAGAGAGCATGCATATATGGTACAGTCCTAAACACGAACAACTCTATATCTAGAAGATATCTATATCTTCTTTGTCATAAGTATTCTTTGAACTGGAATTTCCATATACATAGTAATTATTTTGGTCTATGAATTATAGAGAAACTTAGAATTAAGAAGTCAATATATTTAACTCTTGGTTCTTTTTCTTTTTTTAAAACTAGTCAAGGGCAGTTGTGAGACAGGAGAAACTGTAGAATAGGAGTCTACCTGTAACTGACTGTAAACAATAAATAACACACAATGTTCAGTTCAGATCTGACTCTCTTCTTCAGTTCTAAGGATTTGTAATTTTGTTTTGTTTTCATTCTTATTTCTTTAATTTATTTACTTCACAAATACTGCTCCTGCACCCATCCCTCACCTCAGAGAGTCCTTCCTCCCATTACCTCTCCCCTTCTCCTCTGAGAGAGTGGTCATCCAATGTGGCATATCAAGTCTGCCAGATTCCACTCATATTTTCTCACTGAGGCCAGACAAGGCCATGGAGACTGAGCTGCATGTTTGCTTCATATATGTCGAAATACACATTCTAGCCTGTGAATTGTCCTTGGTTGTTAGTTCAGACTCTGAGACCTCCTAGGGGTTGACTCCAGGTTAGTTGACTCTATTGGCTTTTCTGTAGAATTCTTTCTCTTCAGAACCTCCAGTCCTTCCTCCAGCTATTCCATAAGTGTCCTCAACCTCCATCCAATGTTTGGCTGTGGCTATCTCCATCTGTTTCAGTCAGTTTCTGGATAGAGCCTCCTAGAGGACAGTTATGCTAGGCTCCTGTATGCAAGCACAACAGAGGATCTTTAATAAGGTCAGAAGTTGGTGTTTGCCCATGGGATGGGCTTGGAGCTGGGCAGGTTTTTGATTGGCCTTTCCTTCAGTCTCTACTCCATCCCTGAATTTCTTGTAGATGGGATAAATTTTGCATCAAATTTTTGTGGGTGAGTTAGTGTCCTTATCCTGCCACTTGGAGTCCTGCCTGGCTACAGGGGTGGGTCTTTTCAGGCTCCATGTTCCCATTGTTAGGATTCTTGGCTAAGGCCACCCACATTGATTTCTGGGATCCTGCACTATTCTGATCTCGGAGACTTCTTAGAGATCCAAAAACCTCTCACACACTATCATCTGGACAGCTGCAGATTCCCATTATTTCTCTTTGCCCTCTGGGCCTCTCACCTGTCTCTCCCTGCATCTAATCCTGCCTCCCCAACCCCTTCCCCTCCCCTCTCCTATACACTTCTCTCCCTCCCTCTGCCTCCTATGACTATTTTGTTCCCCCTTCTAAGTGTGATTCAAGTATTCTTGTTTGGGTATTTTTGGTAGGTTAACCATGTTCCTATAGGCTACTAAACATCTACATATCCAATAGGATCATTTTATTTTATGTGTTTAGAAAATGAAGGGCACAAATTTGAGTGGGCAGGTAAGAGTGGATGAGCATTATAGAAGTTGGGAGAGAGTGGTGACGATGATCAAATTACATGATATGAAATTCTCCAAGAACATCTAAAAATTCCAACACTCATAACAAAAATCAGTATGGTAGTTGATATGGGTGTACCTTCAGAACATGTTAAAATCATTTCACAGTGTGTTATTTTTATACTGCGTTGACACTGGCCCGTTATTTATTCTTAGCACAACATCCAACACTTTCCATTCCAACCAAGATGTTTTCAGCTTTAGTTTTGTGACTTTTATTTGATTATTTAATGTCAAAATATGTAACAAACCTGAAAATAAAACCAAGTTAGATAATAGTGACATATTTGTATTTATTGCAGACTATAAGCTTACATATGATTAAGCACATCTTATGAGGAAAATATAAAGCTTGTCTTAATATGCTATATTGTCTAAGGAAGTAAAAAATGGTTACTCAAATTAATAACAGAATAAATTCTTATGTGCACAAGATGGTGGAAAATACAACAGTAGCTTGTACTATTTTGTTAATTTATTATATTATCTTTCATTTACTTATTGATTGATTGATTGGTTGATTGATTGCTTCTTTGGTCTTAATCTTTCACCATTTATGTTGCAGCAAAGAAGTATTAATCCAGCAAAGATCTGCATTGTTGTGTCTACTATATTTCAGTTGTATTTAGCACTATTTTGGTGTCTAACATTTGAATCTTGGAAGAGGAAAATGATGCTTTTCATTACTATTTTGAAGTACCTTTTGAAAACACAATACTCCTGTCCATAGTCCTGACTTTGCTTTCTTCCTGTTGATTCTGTTTCCAGTTACTAATTTACATATGTCAAATCTAGGACGCTTAATCCAATCCCCTACCCTGAGTGCTTCTTGTGCTTAGTGATTTGATTTGGCATTTTAGAGTCTGACCTCTATCTTGTAATAATCCATCTTGATATGGTGACTCAAGAAGGATCTGGAAGGACAAAAAAGTGCCTTAGACCTGTCACAGAATTTATATGCATATAGTTCATGTTTGTGGTATTCATGACAAGCCTGTTGGAAAGCTAAGAATTCTTTCTGAAGAGAAAGAAATGAGACTATAAAAGTCCATTATTAAAAGAAAGGTCATTTTTCATTCATCTTCACTTCATATGAGAGGACAATAAATGTGCATGCAACGATATGATCAGACTGTTACAGGTATTGGTGGAACCAGTTATGGCATTTTTTTACCATACTCTATGCAGTCTCCTTTTATTAATACTTAGTGAAATATTTACAATAATTTAGGCAATATAGGGAAAATGGATGCTCTGAAATCATAGATGATGATTACAAATGAACGTATTCTCCAATAATTGTAATGATTGTAGTGCTAAGATTATGTTCATAATATTATGGCAGAAATTAAATATCTGTGGAAGATTCAGAGGAAGAAATGACAAACCTATAGTAGAGAATGAATACATTTGAGAACGCTGCAACACAACAATTTCATCTAACTTTACAAATAGGGTTTATCTCATTTTTCTCAGAGACATTTTATGAAAAGGGGAAAGTTCTGAGGGACAGAACTGAAAGCACATCCAACTTGAGAAAGAAAAGTGTTGCTTTATATTATTTTTAATGTTGTTTTATGGCCTAGGGAAATGGCATACTGAATAAAGACTTGTCTCATAATATGAAAACATGAGATTGGATCCCCGACAGTCATATAAAAAGTCAGCCATGACTGCAGAGAACTGTAATCCCAGCCCAGGCAAGAAGATATAAGACAATACTTAGGGCTGATTATCCAGCTAAGTTAGCAGAATTTATAAAATTCATGCTCTGTGAAAGACCCTGTCCCCAAAAAACATTGTACAGAGAGATTGAGGAAAGCATAAGTTATCAACTTCAGGCCTACACACATGCACACCCACACCCACACCCACACACCCCCACACAAACCTACAGATGTACACACATATATACATACACACAAAAACATATAAACACACAGACACACACATGAAAACACACACAGACACACACAACACACACAGAGACACATATGAAATACATACACATAATATGCAGAAACACAGGTGCAAATATTTTTGCTTTGAATAAAATAGAAGGAAAATTATGCCACCTAGTAACATTGTATAATTTCCTTTTGGTGCTTTATTTGCTTTTAGTCATGGATTCAATGGTATGTTTCTGAATTGCAATTAATAAGACAGCACAAAATCTGATTTAGATTTTAAATGTCTCAAAGTATGACATAATATTTAGTACATCATGATGTAAGAAAACAAAACATATTCAAACGGACAGTGAAATGAGTGCAATATTAGTTGCTTAAAAATTGAGGTTTTTGAAAAAAAATAAAAACCGGTATGCTGTTAGCAAACCTTCTTCTTTCTCTCTGTTTCTCTAGACCCAATCCTTCAGTCTTGTGTTGATTCCTGCAACAAATTGCCAGCTGCACTTCCCCTCAAATTGTCTATATATTCCAGGCTTCAATATCAACAGGCTTTGCCTGTGATCACATCAGCTGAGCAAGCCAGTAAAACACACAGCCAATGCACTCCACAAAAATCTACAGAAGAAACAGAAACTAAGGAACAAGACACCCAACAAACACAAAACCAGAAATAAGCATCTATAATCACCTCAAGTCCAGATGCCTAAATGCATAAGAACATGATCAGTAACATCCAGGGAATATAGAGCTGCTAGAACCAAGCTATCCCACCACAGCATATACTAAATATTCCAACATACATGAAACACAGGAAAAAGACCTTAAAAACACCTCTATGATGATGACGATGGAGCTCTTTAAAAGGCATCGAACCACAACTAATCAGAAAAGATGGGGAAGAACATGGCATACTTATCAAAGGAAATGTCCACAAAGTTGGCATTTCTATTCTTAGCATCTATGTCCCAAAGACAAGAGCACCTATGTCTGTAAAAGAAAGAATTCTACAGCTTAAAGCACATATTGACCCTCACATACTGACAGTAGGAGACTTCAATACCCTATTCATACCAAGGGGCAGGTAATCCAGACAAAAACCAAACAAAGACCTGCCTTAATGGCTTGGGCTATGGAAGCTACTCAGGTAACCCAGTTCTTTTAATGTAGGCAGAACATATTCCTGTGGTGAACAAATACATGATGGGAACTAGGGAAAGATGTATGCTGCAGAAAAACATAGAAATGGAGAAGGGAATCAAAATTGGACTCATATTAGTGACCTGCACTGCCACCTAAGGCCATAGAGATGTCCAGATGTGTACTGCCACCAAGAATTATGGATGAAGCAGAGGTCTTTCAGCAGCCAGGATCTGTATTGATGTCTGTGTTACCACCAAGGCCATGCATATGTCCGTGGTCTTGGCTGCTATCTGAATCCATGTTGATGTCCTTGGGCTGTGCTGCCACTGGAGACTACACTACTAATCTAAATGGCCCATGTTTGTCACCTGATGCCATGATAATGTCCAGTCTCTGTATCACCAAAGGCTATATATAGGAGTGTGTGTCTACTGCAGCCAGGGGCAGTAGTCATGGTCTGAGTTATCACCAAGAATGACGAGGAAGCTCATGATACATCCTCTCACTGATTGAAATGATTAAGTAAGCTACTTTTGATAGTAATAATTGTAGGACCATAGTTGAGAAAGAGGGATATGGGGAGGCTTCTGTGACAACCCCTGTTCCTATCCCTCGAAAGTGCAATTTCTAAAGAGGAAGCTCTCAAAGAAAACTCTCTAAGTGTGATAAGGATGCTGAAGTTAGTTCTCCACAATTCATGGCTTCTGACTGGGTGTCCGGGTGGGGAAGACTCAATTTTCTTTAAGGAGCAAGTATCTGAGAGTTTGACCTGACTGTGCTCCAGTGAATATGGAGATAACACAAAATGAACTCTTTTTGCTTAGTAGAGAATAATCAATAACAGTTTTAAAATCTATGGATATGTACTTTAGTAAACCTGTCTCCAAGAAGAAACTTTTGTTTCCAGTAGGATTAGTGTTCCACATACCGAAACAGCTTCAGGTTGTAGCAGAGGTAATAGTATGCCATCTCCAAAATGAGACCATTTTTTTGTCTCTGATTTACTCTAACATTCTTTCATAGGCCTGTCCTACTGGAAGCATAGCATAAATGCTCTGATCATGAGGACCTGACCCCCCATGACAGAGTATACTTCATGGTGAAACCTCATGTACCACCTTAAATTCAGAGAGTAGAGGTTGGCAAGTAGATTGCCAGCAAATATTATACAATATCTTGAAATCAAACTGTGGTCCAAACTGATCACACACTGCAGGCCCAAGAGCTCCAGGGGTAACAAATGCACTTTATGTGCAGGCAGGTGGTAGCAGCTATAAGCAATAACAAGGACAGAGTTGCTTTAGGAAGTACAGTGCTTCCTCTTCAGGAATCACGAGTCATTTTACACGGCTAAAAAGTTCTGTTTGTTGTTAGTTTTTAAAAGAGAAAGTGTATTAGACATTGTAAAATCATTTCATGACTCGAGATTATTTGATGTTTGATTCTCCTTAGTTTATTTAGCAATTCTTTTATTATGGGGAACTATACTGCCTGATTTTTTTAATGTTTGAATAAATTATTAGGATATATTCAGTGGTTCAGATGTTGCATTTGGTTTTCTAAAATTCTCTCTCTCTCTCTCCCTCTTGGTCTCTTCTGTGTGTGAGTATTTGGTATGTTGGTGTATGTATAGTTGTGCATATTCCAGAAAAGGATATCAAGTGGCGTGTTTCACTCTTTTCCTTAATTCATTAAATCTGAAGCTCTCTCTAAAACTAGAGGTCAGTTTTCTCAGCTAGAATGGTAGCCAGCAAAATCCAATGTTCCGTCTGCTGTCTCCAGCTCAAACTGAAACCATCTGTACATGTGAGAAGATACCCATTTTTTCCAATACTTTGTTTTGTTGTTCTGATTTTGTATTACAGGATTCTATTTACTCTCCAGGGTTAGTTGAAGACTCCATTTTCTAGAATGGAGTGTGGAAAATTTATTCATTTTTCAATTTTTGCTAGACTTCTCCTGGGAAGCTAGAATTTTTTAGTTGTCTAGTTCTTTATTTACTTTTATATTAATCAAACTATAATCTTTCTAGATCTTATTTTACTCGTGTTATTTATTTAGTGTTTTTTCAGTACTAAACAAGGACATGATTTGACTGTCCTCACTGTCTCTATAGTTTTTTATTGTTTCATATGATCTTCACTTCTGTCGATTTCCCTACAAATTAAATACACATAAAAATTTATTTCTAATCCATAAATATTATACAGAAAACATGCTGTGGCGGTAAGAACCTTTTTCATTCCATCAAAAGGATCAAGTCATCAAACAGGATCTCTAGTGGTGTTAAAACTTGATCACATGTATTCTGGAATATATAGTTTTAATTCTCTGTTTCTATGATTCATTCTCCAGCAGTGAGTTATGACATGCAGCTCACACATTTGAGTGCTATAGATTAAAGCTGTGCCTCCTGGTGAGAGAATATCAATCAACTCATGAATTTAAGAAAATTTAGCTTTTAACCTATCTATAACTCATTGTATTTAGTAGATCAAGGGAGAATCCTGCCCCAGTGTGGGGTCTAGGACTCCATTCTTTTGATCCTTGTAAGGAGTCTTTATTGGCATTGTGTCATTTACTCACACTGAGATTGACCACCTTCTGACTCCATGCAGTTCTCTGGCCCTTGGATGATGTTAAGCTTTATCCTTTGGTAGTTCGCTCCTTGAACTTCAGTCTCCTTATGCCTAACCCTGAAATCCCAGCTGTACTGCCACCCACAGAAAGAAACAACTCTCCCCAGTCTTCTGTGGATGGTATTTCCTCCCTCCCAAAGTCACTATCTTGCAATGACTTGTGTTGGGTATCGCCTGTGCTAGTGTTTCGTACATTATTGTTTGCATCAGGGTGAGTAATTATTGTCCCTCTCAAAGTATCTTTTCCAAAAGCAGAAACCTTGGCTCATTTAATTTTTTTTAAATTGTTGTCTTAACATGGATCAAAGAGCCAGGATGATTTGGCTATGCCTGTCCCTGTCCAGTCTGCCCACTGTGCTCTAAAGGCTTATGAATGGACAGCTGAATTTCAATCTAGACATTTTTCTCTTGCCTTGTTTATAAGGTGAATCATAACCAGTATACATGTCTGGGCTTATTGTGTATTGAAGAGCATCAGTGTTTCTGCTTCTTAGCCAGTGCCATGTCATGCATCCCACTTGACATTTGTGCTACCTTCCCTGGCTACTTGAATATGGCCATTACTCTTCAGTCTCAAAGTCTGGTACCTCATTACGTCTTCAAACTATTTTCTAATAAACCTGGATGGCTTACATCTTTCATGAGCAATTATGCCCTTATCTTTTGCATTTCTTCAAGTGGAATAGCTTCACATATCTTGTATGATAATTTTACCAGTGGCATTTTTCTTGGAATTTTCCCTATTATGACATTACTGTTTTCAATATATATGGGATTCAATTTTTAATATACCTATATTGACTCTTTATTCTCTACTCTGTTCTTTATTACCCATCAAGCCATGCTATATCATTAATAAGCATTCAACCATCTTTTATTTATATTTAAATATCAGTCTTAAAGGATCATCTTTTTTTAACCAATAAAAAAACTTGACTATGAGTTTTCATTCTCATAAATACTCTGTCTTCAGAAATTATACAAAATTGAATACATAACATTTTCCCTGAAGTAAGTTATTTTAAATGACAATAATACTGTAAGTATAACCATAGAGTTTTCCTGGAGGTACAAACAATTTAAGAGCTTACCACAGAAATCTAAGTTGAAATGCCAAGAGAGAGCACCAAGAAAAAGTTATCTTCAAAGCTAAGAGGGTACTCAAATGTCCAAAGCTTCTTAGAATTCATATTTCTTTTTTTCCTAGAAAATGAAAACAGTTGATTTACATTTCACTTAATGGCTAGTGGTAATCACAAAATTTCCTCAAAATGGCCACATGTTCCCTAGACAAGAAAGCAGATTAAAATTTATTATCCGCAAATTATTACAGCAGCTGTAATGTCAATTTCCTTAAGGCCAGTTAAAGAAACTGTAATCTTAGCCATCATATGATTACACAGAACAATCAAATCAGACCTGTCATCAGCATTTAGAAAACCCAGCCTAGGCAAAGAAGTAGGTGTGAGACACATGCATGGTCTTACTTTAGCGACTGTTTAGCATTTCCTTATTATCACAGAGTCAGAACAGGGAGAATATCCATGTTGTGTTTCTTTTTAAAATGCTCTGCTGAGCAGTTAGCTTGTCCTGTCTGTGTTGGAATAATGAATGCAATTCAGCTCGGTGCTCATAACAAGCATATATGTGCAAGCTTTACACAAATAATACAATGCAAAGTAAGTTTTTGTTTTATAAGAATAATTTGAACTACCAAGGTATTAAATGTACAAATATCCATAGAAATCTTACACTTACACATTTTTTTACAGTTTGCTATTCAGCCTCATTTTAACAAGATGCAAATTGTAATTATTGATGGCCATGCTTTATCACAATCCTTGTAATCTTTATATTATCTGCATTTAATATCTATATTATGATTTAATTATCATTGATACTTTGGTTTATATCAGTATAAGGTATTATGTAAGTTACAAGCACACATGCTCATTTGAGAATTATTTGTTTATAGTCAGACCCATTTCTTAGTTAAGCATTTTGCTGTCCAGTTTCCCATCAATACTGGTATTTGCCATGGGAGTGTAAGGATAGTGTACCATTTGGAGCCATCATAATGTCTACGATATAAACATGACAGAAACATGTTAAAATTCTTCCCATTAATGAGAGTAATCACAAACAATTCCATTTCAATATTTTTATATATTAATCCAATCAATTAGCAGAGCACTTTGTTTCTTTCATTGACTACTATACTAGACAACTAAGATAAAGGGCAAAATAATAATTTAATCAAGATTTCTGATATTTTGGATAATATTACACCAATTTTGTCTTCATAGGGCACATGCTTACTATGTAAAAAAAATTCTAAACATTTGGGTCAACATAAGTAGTCATATTTTAAATACATCATAAACTTTTTAATATAATTTTCTGTAATATCTGTTCTTATGCATTTTATTACTAACTAGATACTTTAAGAAGAAAAACAACAATAAAGGAAGGAAAGGAAACTTTAGGTTGAAGTTCAGCTTCTCATATTTAGAAATTGAGTCTCTTTAGGGATTCATTTTGATTTATTCTTTCACAAAACATTTTCTAGTTTATATTGAATGAAGAACACTCCCTAGCTGATATTTGAAGATAATGAAATCTTCAAAGCTTCTGATATACATACGAGATGACTGAACAAACATTTCGTACATAATTTCAGATTATTTTTATGGTGATATAGAGGAAAGGTGACAATTCTGTTCTCTCATGATCCCGAAGTCAACCAATTACTAAATAGTGTACACTAACCACCTGTTGTACCAAACAGAGGTATCTCTGGCTTGAGGACCAAAATGCATCTCCCTGTTAAACCTCTACTCTCTAAGAGTATCAAATGGCTCTGGAAGAGTGGGAGATAGCTAATAAGTGGTGTCCTAGCATGCCTTGGCTCATGCCTAAGGAAATCAATTAACTGCAGTGCAGTGATTAACAACACCATGGGCACTGTTCCCAGCATCAATAATTTCCATTTTCACCACGGCAGGAATATCATAAAAGAAATACAATTTGTTATCTTGCAGTTAAAATTAGTGTTTTTGCCACCTCTTGGCAGCTTCAAAGACATTGTAAATCGTTGAGGGTCACAGCTTATGCTGGCTAGGTGAATATTACACTTTTGATTTTCAGCGAGGACATATTATTTTAACATTTGTACTAAAAATACAGTGTTCACTTCTCTTCAGGTGAAATAAAAAAATCATAATGGAAGTTTCTGTTTGTTAGAGGAATCAGTGTGCCTTGATTCTATAAACAGAAGGAGCAAGAACTGTTGCCTTCTTTCTTTTTCTGGTTACTTTGTTGCCACTGCATATGTCCAGCACACTAGGCATTAAAGTATCTTTTTAGAAAAATGTGAAGAAAAAAAAAGAAAAAAGAATGAAAGACAGACAGACATCTGCAAGCTACCTTTTTGAAAGCAAATTCTACAATAAAATACTTACGAAAAATCTTTTCCTACGTATCCCCGAGTAACCTAGAAAGCAAATGGATTGCCTCATACACCACAACATCTGTATACAAAGGGTATTTAGGGCTATGACGCTATCCTGATCAGATGTACCACTGATATCATTATCTATCAACTCAATTCTGTCCCGAGATTCACCATGACTGCTGTAACTTTAGGATTCATGCCTCTAGTCTTTCTATCTGCAGTGACATGCATTTAGTGCCACTGCTTCATTTTTATGAAGTATTAGATCTAAATACTCAGGCTTTGAAGAGCTTCAAAGGGTTTTATAATCTCAATACACAAACAGTAATGACATCAAATAGTTCTAAAAAAAAAATTCCTGGCACAGTCTCCAACAGACAGTCAACCCCAACCCCTTCTTATTTTGCCTCCCAAGAAGAAGTATTATACTTAGAAATAGAAAGCATATGCTCTTCACTATATCATCTGAAAAAAAAAGACCACATTCTTAATTAAATTTACTTCAATGTGCTGTCTAGCAAAATATATCCCATTGTTAAAGTCATAATATTGGAATTAATATAATACATTGACTTTATCAACATTTATAGGGATTTTCTCTGTGGATATATTTTTTCTTTTATTAGAATAAATTTTTTCTCATACAATATATTCTGGACACTGTTTCCTAACATCTAATTCCTCACAAATGCTCTCTATTTCCCTTGCTATCCAAATTTACTTTCTCTCTATTAAAAAACAAACAGACATATAAAAGATAATAAGTTGAAATAATATGCAAGAACAAAGGAGAACAAGAGACACAAATAAACCAATAGAAGAAAAAGAGTAAAAAAAATCACAAGAATTATGTGCAAGATAAAAAAATAAAATAATAAAAATAAAAAGTAAAAGCCTTGCCAAAACATTATTAGACAAAGGACTTTCAGAAATGTTATTGAGTTTATTCTATGTGTGCCATCTATTGCTGTGCATGGGGCTGCCCTTAAGAGTGGTTCATATGCCCAATGGGACTCCAATGGAGAAAAATACTTTTCCTTTGTAAGAGGTTTTATATAGGAGATAAATTTGAGGTTAGAGTTGTAAACTTGTATTCATTATTTCTCTAAGCTCAGAAATCTATCTCCTTCAGACCCATGTAGACCTTGTGAATGCTGCTACAATTTCTATGAGTTCATATATATGTATGTTCATATTCCTGCTGTGGCTAGAAGGCCTTGTTTCCTTGGTATCCTTCATTATATCTAACTCTTACAATCTTCTGCAGGGTTCCCTGAACACCAAGGGGGGTATTTGAAGGAGACATCACATTTAGGACTGGATGTTTTAAAGTCTCTCATTCTGTACCTTGTCCAGCTGTGAGTCTTTCTTTTCCTGAACTGTAGGAGGAAGATTCTCTGATGATGGATGAGCAAAAACTCTTATATGAGTATAGCAGAATGTCATTAGGAGTCATTCTATTGCTATGTTCCTTTAGCAGAATAGTAGTATATGGTATCATCCTAGAAACATGGGCTAACTAGTAGCAGGTTCTTGCCCAGCCAAACAGTGTTGAGGATGGGTTTCATTTTATAGGCTGAACTTTAAATCATATCATATGTTGGTTGGTTAGTCTGATAAACTTTGCACCACTGTTGAACCAGCATATCTTGAAGAAAAGTCACTACTGTAGATTAAAGGGCTTATAGGTGATTTGGTTTTCAGAATGTTCCTTTGATAATCTACAGAGCACCTTTCAATACTATGAATACTAGTCAATAAGTGTGAAGGCTCTAGGAAGTCAACAATTACACTTCTCTATGTCCACTGAGTTGCATAGGTGTTGTCTTCAGCAATAGCGCCTTACCATCAGTTAGTAGAGAGCAACCAATAGTATTGTTAGTAGCCTAGATTGCTTGAGGATTTTCTTTTTATATTTTCCTTTTTTTATTGGATATTTTATTTACATTTCAGATGTTATCCCCTTACCCCATTCCCTCACCCCTTCTGCCCAGGAACCCCCTATCCCATCCCCCCTCCTGCTTCTATGAGAATGTGCTCCCACCTACCCCCCCCAACACCCACCTCCCCACCCTCAAATTCCCCCACACATGGCATCCAGCCTTCATGGGACCAAGGATCTCCTCTCCCACCTATACTTGACAGGACCATCCTCCCTTGCATATACAGCTGGAGCCATGGGTCTCTCCCTAAGTGCTTCCAGGCTGGTGGTTTAGACCCTGGGGGCTGAGGATTTTCATGGGACCCTTGAACAACATGATTAAATGTGACCCATTCCTGGAATAAAACTATAGGCTTCATTTGGTGAACAGAGTTATCCATTTGCAGTTCTGTCTCCCTGTTATTTTGTAATTCTAGTCCTATAACCTTCACATATTTCTGTATTTTAGGAATCTTCCACAGTAATGGGTTTCTCTAGGACCCATCAAAGGGCTCAGAGTTCCAGCTGTCCATCCTTGAGTTCAGCTGTCCATCCTTGAGTTCCCTCCTTTACCCTCTGCTCTTTTAGTTTGATCCTCACATTCCACCCCTCAACCATAATTGTTATTCTAGATCTTCTTCCTGGCGAGATCAATCCCTGCCCCCTCCTCTATACCTAACCTTTATGGTCATACAGTTTATATTCTGCTTATCAAAGTTTTAACAGCTTACACTGTATATGTGTTTTAATTCTCCACAACTCCAAAAGATCCAGCCTATCATCCAACACAGTCAAAATACAAAATAATCTAATAATAAGGAAATTTCCCCTGGTTACCTTTTGACCACATCCACCCTCCTACTTACCCATTTTCTAAATCTTTTCTGTATCTAAATATATCAAACAAGTCCCCATTTCAACATATTATTTCATCACAACAATGGTACGCCATTGGATATGCACAGTATATAATTTTATAAATTGTCTTTTTCCACTTTTTCCACTAATCTTCAAGGAAATCTAAGGTATAAGTGGTTGGACACCCCTTATGCATTTTGTAAATCACCACTTAGAAAAAATTTAAATTCTCTTCGAGTTGACATGTAGATGAATGACATTTTCTATCAATATTATTCTACATTTTACATTAAATTCATAGGCCTTCCAATGCCTTAAAATGATTTTAATAGATGAATATGGGAGAAATAATCACCTTGTCTGATAAAAAGACTCCCCACACAGTTACAATAGTCATTATAGTGTGATATTGGCAAAAGGACTATCACATGGGCCAATGTAGCAGACTAGTGAGTGACTGATAGATCTGTGAACATGTATGACTTTTCTTGAAAAGCCAATTCACATGAAGGAAATAGACCTCAGATCAAATAATGTGTGTATATTTGAATATCTATAGACCAAAGAATAAATGCAACCTAATCTAAACTTTGTACATGTAACTATTCATAATTTCTTACCAGTATATGATATTATTTTGTTATTTTCATTGTAATTACTATTATTTAAAGTAATTTCTCAATTAAAAATTATTATTCTTTGAAAGCACCAAGATAGTTAATTGAAGCTTAATTTTTATGTCAACATAGCCTGGCTTGTTTGTGCAGAAATTGATTTTGATGCTACTATAGAACCAAGTGTACCTAGGGCAAGTCAGAGTAATGTCATTGGTAAACTTGTAACACAGATAATCACACAATTAGGGTGAGAAGATACAAACTTTCTTTGCCAGAGAATTAGAAAGAATGAATAGAAAGTGGAGGCAGAGATTACTTGCCTAAAAGCAATGGGGCAAGATGTTAAACCTCAACATTCTACTTTGAATATATATCCACTTAAGGTAGTCATATTTCCATTCACCCCTTTTACCAGTCCTCATAAACACTTGTTCTTCAGCTCTCACTCTGCATGTGAACTTCCAAAGCATAAGTATACCCTTTCATATTTTGAAATTTACATCTTTTACTCTCAATTGACTTATGGATTATTCTATGTATTGTCCTTTTCTTTTGTCCATGTATGAAATACATTCTTTTCTTTATGTCTATATGAATGTTACTTTTCCATAAAATTTCCAATTTTAGCTATTACAAATAAAGCTGTCATGAATATAGTTGAGGAAGTCTCTTTGTGGGGTGTTGGGGCATTGATTGTCTATATGCCCAGGAGTAGTATAGCTGAGTCTTGAGGAAGATCTATTCCCAGTTTTCTGAGAAACTGCCAAATTGATTTCCAAAGTGGATGAACAAGTTTCTATTCCCACAAGCAATGAAGAAGTATTCCCATTGTTCTGCATCTTTGCCAGCATGTTCAGTCTCTTGAGTTTTTTTTTTTTTTAATCTTAGCCATTATGATGTCTGGAAAATAGAACCTCAGAATTGTTTTGATTTACATTTTCCTGATGGCTAAGGTCTTTGAACATTTCCTTAAGTGCTCTCTACCTATTGAGATTTCTCTGTTGAAAATTCTTTGTTTAGCTCTGTACCCCATTTTTAAATTGTGTTATTTGAGCTGTAGGTGTCTAACTTGCATTCTTTGTAAATTTTGTACATTAGCCCTCTGTCAGATGTAGTATTGGTGATGATCATTTGTAAATTTGTGGGCTGCCATTTTGTTTTATTTATTATAGCCAGAAACTGGAAACAACCTAGAGGTAGCCCTAGACCTCTATCCGCTGAGCCAGTCCTTGGGGGTAGTCGGTAAAAATCAACACCTCAGAATCTGGGAGCCAGGCAAGGAGCAGAAACTCAATTTATTGTTATAGTAGAGAGTGCCTTAGTACCCTACACCCAAGTTCCTTCAGCCCACAACTGCTCTTACAGCACAGCTGGCACCTTATGCTTGGCTGTCCCAGTCATATGGTCTGTCTTTCTTCTTCTCTGGGTGTCAGGCAGGTTCTGGTGTTAGTGAATGAAGAAGTACCTGCTGTACCTACTATAGGTACCATGCTATATTCGACAGTCCCAAAGAATCTAAACAAGAAAGAAGGCACATGCTAGGATTCTGGGATCTCACTTGGAAGGGGGAATAAAATAGCTTTAAGAGGTAGATGAAGAGAGGGAACTGGGAGGAAGAGGGGATGGCAAGGGAAATGGGGGGCACTCAGGATAAGGTTTAGGGAGAGATAGAAGAGATGTCCAGATGGCCATGAAAATGAATGGAAATCTGCTACTGATAGGGTTGAAGAAGTACTAGGCATCTCCAGGACAAGAAAGAGACCTGGGATAAGGGAGATACCCAAGAACCGATGAAGGTGACCTTAGATGTGACTAACAGCATTGGAGATATAGAACCTGAAGAGGCCATCTCCTGTAGCCAGGCAGAAACTCCAGTGTAGCAATAGAGACACCAACCCACCCACAAAACTTCCAACCCAAAATTTATTCTGTCTAAAAGAAATTCAGGCATTGGTATGAGTCTGAGGGAATGGCCAACCAATGACTAACTCAACTTGAGACCCATCCCATGGGCAAGCACCAATCCCTGACACTATTAATGATACTCTGTTATGCTTTCATACAGGAGCATGTAGTCTTCTAAGAGGTTTTGTCCAGTAGCTGACTTAGACAGATACAGACACCCACAGCCAGTGGATAGAGGATGGGGACTCTTATGGAAGGATAGGAAAAAAAGATTACAGGCCTGGAAGGGATAGGAACTCCACAGGGAAGACAACAGAGTCAGCTAACCTGGACCCTTGGGGCGTTCAGAGACTGAACCACCAACCAAAGAACATACACAGGCTGGAGTTAGGCCTCCCTGCACATATGCTGCAGATGTGCCATTTGGTCTTCATATGGGTCCCAAACAACTTGAGTGAGGGCTATCCCAAAAGCAGTTGCCTTTATGTAGGATATGTTCTTCTAGCTGGGTTGTCTTGTCTGGCCTCAGTGGGAGAGAGGAGCCTTGACTCAGAGACTTGAAGTGCCAGGTTAGGGAATACCCAGTAGGGCCCCCACTTACTCAGAGGTGAAAGGGAAGGGGATGGTAGAGGGATTCTGGGAAGGGGTGACCAGGATGGGGCAGTAAGCAGGATATAAAGTAAATAAGTAAAAACACTATCGCCCTCTTTCTTCATATATCCAAATCATCCATCTTCCATTATGTCTCTCCTGATCACATGTGTCAAGTGGTCTACCTAAGGCCTTCCAATTTAAATGAATTGCCCTAATGAATTTCTGTAACACCCTTTGTCATTAGGTGTGTAAATACAGCTCTGCACATACAGGTCTGTGTAATGAAAAAAGATGTGTTGGTTAACCAGTCTTATGCTCATATGGTAATCTGGTGTTTTTCATTATCATCTTATTGTCATGGGATAAGGTCTCTCACTAAACCAGAAACTCATCCATTTCTGCTAATTGCGTTCCTAGAATCTAGTGTTAAAGCAGCAGATATGAACATGTTTGTTGGATTTCTACATCCTGGAATTTAGTTCTAGTGATCATTCCTATAGAGAAAATGTTCTTGATCATTAAATCATCATTTCCCCAGTCTCAGTCTTAGCATATTATGCATAACAAACTACTGTATTTTGATTATTTGCCCTGTGTTTAATCTCTGGTAACTTGTTAAAAAATGGCTACATGTTTATGAGAAAGTGATACCTAATAGATATTGAATGCTCAATTCTTATTATTTGAAACATATTTATTAAATATATTTATTAAATATGCACACAGTATGTGCATGTGATAATTGAGATTGTTATATTGCTAAATTGAGTATTAATTTTAAGCAAATAGGTTTAACTGTGACATACGTTGTTTTTGCTTGGCCCCAGTTCCTTTTCTTCTTTCTTTTTGATCTCTTTCCTTCCAACAAACAGGACACATTTCTACATTTATGACATCTGTATTATACCAACTTCATTTTTATCTTCTCTCTTCCATAAGTTCTTATTGCTCCTTTATCGTTTGAGGACCCACATACCAGCACACACTCAAATATACCACATATGAAAATGTTTTCATATTTGTCTTTCTGAATATGGCTTATTTCTCTCAGTGTAACATTTCCACTTTTGTTTTGCCTGCAAAGTCATAATTTATTTTTCTTTGTGACTGAGCAAGATCCCACTGTGCATATATGTACTAGTTTCCTTACTTTATCAAGGACTGATGGGCATGTTGACTCCTGCCAGTTTTGTGCCTAATACACTCATAAGTGAAATGGAAACAGATGAAATTGACATGAAATTAATTCTATCATTCTCTCATATATTGACTTATATTCCTTCAGGTTCATACTCAATCATGGTGCTAGTTCTATTGTTAATTTCTTAAAATCATCTTTACTGCTTTCCATACTGGCTGCTCCAGGTCATATCCTGTGTAAATAAGGGCTCTTCTTTTCCCACATTACAACAGCTATTCTTGTCCTTTGTTTTCATAACAATAGTCATTCTAACTGGAGTTATGGACAATGTCAAAGCAATTTTAATTTACATTTCTCTAACTACTGAGTATTTTGAAAGGCTTTCCAAAAATTCATGGATCATTTGTATATTCTCTGAGAATTCGATTCATTTCAGAGTGGGGATATTTCCTGTTTGGGTAATGTAGCTTGAAGCATTTTTTTAAAGTTCTTTTTATATCCAAATATCAAGCTATTGTTGGAGGTATAGTTGGCAAATTCTGATTTTTCCAATGTATAGGCTGACTCTTGACTCTGGAGATTACTTCTTTTGAAGCTGTTTACATAGATGAGATATCACTATTTGAATTTTCAGATTGTTTTGTGTCTTATTAGAAAACAATATAGTACTGGTATATTAAAAAGCTATGTAGATCAGCAGGACAGAATAGAATACTCAGACATTAACTTACACAGAGTATGCCACCTTAGATTTTGCAAAGGTGTTAAAAATACACAGTAGAAAAAATAATCTCAAATAGCCATAAGCTGCACCACAATTTTAAATTTTCTGTCTTAAAACTCCAGCTCTTTTCTGGGGACCATACTTGCTCTAGGGACCCTAGGTCTTTCTGGCACTAGGAACTCCAGAGGCAATGTTAAGACCCAAACTTCTAGAGGCCATGCAGGCCACAAAATCTCCAGCAGAGACACTGTCCAGGACCTGAAGGCACACTCAGTACCAGAACCCCATTCAGGGCAGAAGAACAAAAGGAAACAGAAATGAAAAGAACAAACATCTAAAACAACCATGTAACAAAGATAAACTCAGAATAAGCACCTAAACCTATAATAATTCCAAAACTGAAATGACTAGAGGCAAGTATATGTACATTATCAGTAATATCCAGGAATAAACTGGCACTACCAGAGCCCAGCTATCCCTTGTTGTCTATGCCATGGTGCACACATGACATTCTGAAATGGTAATTCTTATAATTACTACTCAGCCAGAGGTTTTCTTGGGGAAGAAAAAGTACATGTGATTAGCCACACAGTCTTAACATCTAATCCAATTGGATTCATCAGTCACCTGGACAAGCAACCCCCATAAAAAGCTGTTGGTTATAGGAACTTAAGAAGTAATTTAAATTTTTCTGGCCCACAAGTTTACCTGAATCCATATTGGCCTGCTCATGACAGAGAAAATCAGATGGCTAAACAACAAAATAAGAACACAATCAACTAATATCCATAACCCAGCTATCTTACTATACCAAGCAATGGATAGCCTAACACAGGTGAAGAAAATGACCTTAAAATAAACTTGGGGGCAATTAAAATTTGAATAAATCTCTTAAAGAAAAGCAGGAAAATACAATCAAAGAGGTGAAAAATAAATAAATAAAATTGTTGAAGACCTGAAAGTGGAAATCGAAGCAATAGAGAAAACAAACTGAGGGAATCCAGGACATGAAAACCTAGGGAAGAGAAACTACGGATGCAAGCATCACCAGCAAAATACAGGAAATGTAAGAGAGAATCTCAGGTACAGAATATATGATTGAAGAAATCAATAAATTGGTCAACAAAAATGTTAAATACAAAATGTTCCTAACACAAAACATACAAGAAACATAGGACACTCTGAAAAAAACCAAAGTTGAGAAAAATAGGAATAGTAGAAAATTCCCAAACCCAGGATCCAGAAAATATTTTTAACAATACCATAAAAGAAAATTTCCCCAATGTAAAGAAAGAGTTGATTATAAACTTACAAGAAGGTTACAAAAAAACAAGTAGATTAGATCAGAAAAACTAATACTTCCTTCACATAACAATCAAACACTAAATGTATAGAAGCCACTCTAATATCTAATAAAATAGACTTTGAATCAAAATTAATTAAAAATTCGGGATTTTTAAGGTATTTCACTCATCAAAGAAAAAATCCACCAAGACATTTCAATTCTGAATAGATGTGACTCAGATGCAAGGGTACCTACATTCATTAAAGAAACATTACTAAAGTTTAAACCACATATTAATATTGGAAGACTTGAACAGCCCTATCACAAATTTACAGGTCAGCCTGACAGACACAAACCAGAGAAATAACTGAACTAACACATATTATGACACAAATGGACCTAACAGATATGTTCAGAACATTTCACCCAAACACAAATGAATGTAACTTTTTCTCAGCACCTGATGGACTCTTTTTCAAAGTTGAACTTGTACTTTGACACAAAGCAAGTCTCAAGAGAACAAAAGAAAAAGTAAAAAAAGAATCACATTTATCTTCTAAGACCACCATGGATTAAAGCTGGACTTCAATATCAACTGATACAACAAAAAGCCTACAAATTGAACAACATTCTATTCAATGACTATGGGGTCAAGGAAAAAATAAAGAAATTAAAGACTTTCAGAAAAACTCTAGAAAAAAAAAAACAGGCAAACACACCAAACTGAAGGAGAAGGCAGGAAATAAAATCAGGCTTGAAATCAATCAATCAATTAGAAACAAAGTAAGCTGTTGGGAGCCAACTCTGAGCAGAAAGCGGCTATCATCTTTGCAGCCATCTCGAGCCATATACCCTGACAAGAGGCTTGTTTTCAACAGCCTACAACAGCTCAGCACACTCTGATAATTATCTTGCTTTTCTTACATATCTTGTTTTGTTGTTTATTGCCCCCAGCTGCAGGGTGCATGTGGTAAAGTGTCTTCAGCTGCATTCCCCTGCTTATGCTTATATATACCCATGATTTCCTTTCAATTGAGGTGAGACTTGAGGAGAGACTTGAGGAGAGACTTGAAGAGAGACTTGAAGAGAGACTTGAAGAGACTTGAAGAGACTTGATCAGACTCCCTGTCTTTTCTCCATTCTTCGCATCTCTGTCTCCACTCTCTCTCTTGCTAGGCCCTGACCCGTGGACTGGAGCAGCAGAACAGGCCATTACAAAGTGGCGCCCAACGTGGGCAATACAAAGAATCAAAAAAAAACCAAGGGCTGGTTCTTTGAGAAAATCAACAGGAGAGACAAACCATTAGTCAAGCTCACCAGAAGACAAAGAGAAAGTATCCAAGTAAACAAAATCAGAAATGAAAAGAGAGACATAATAAGAGACATCAGAAATTCAAAAAATATTTGGTCATACTTCAAAACCCTGTATTCTATAAAATTGGAAAATCTAAATGAAAAGGATGATTTCCCAACCTAAAAAGCCTAGAGCCAGATGGTTTTAGTGAAGAATTGTACCAGAACTTCAAAAGGAGCTAATATCAGTACTCCTCAAACAATTCCACAAAATAAAAAGCAGAGGAGGACTGACAAACTCAATTTAAGAAGCCACAGTCACCCTGACAACTAAACCACAAAAAGGCTCAACAAAGAAAGAGAATTCAGACTGATTTCTCTTATGAACATTGAGGCAAAAAATCCTCAGTAAAGTACTCACAAACTAAACCTGGGAACAAATCAAAGATATCACCAACCAAAATTGAGTAGGCTTCATTCCAGGCATGCTGGAATGGTTCAATATACAAAAATCCATCAATGTAAAATCACATGATTATCTCATTAGACACTAACAAATATTTGATTAAGTACAACATCCATTTATATTAAAGGCATTAGAGAGATCATGAACACAAGTTGCATACCTAAACATAACAAAACCAATATAAAGCAAGCCAATAACCAACATCAAATTATATGGAGAAAAACATAAAGCATTTCCACTAAAATCAGGAACAAGACAAGGCTGCCCACTCTCGCTATCCATACAATATAATACTTGAAGTTCTAGCTACAGCAAGAAGACAGCTAAGAGAGCTCAAAGAGATAAAAATTAGAAAGGAAGAAGTAAAATTATTACTACTTAAGGATGATATGATAGTATGCATAAGCAACCTTAAAAATTCTACTAGAGAATTTCTACAACTAATAAACACCTGCAACAAAGTACCTGGATACAAAATTAACCCAGAGAAATCAGTTGACCTCCTTTATTCAAATGACAAATGGGCCAAGAAAGAAATTAGGGAAATAACACCCTTTACAATACCCACAAAAATATGCAATATCTTGGTGTAACTCTAGCCAAGCAAGTGAATGATCTATATGACAAGAACTTCAAGTTGCTGAAGAAGGAAACTGAGGAAGATATGAGAAGATAGAAAGATCTCCCATACTCATGGATCAGTAGGATTAGCATAGGGAAAGTGAAATTTTTTTACCAAAAGCAACTTACAGATTCAATGCAATTTCCATGAAAATTCCAACACAATTATTTATAGACTTTGACAAAGTAGCTCTCAACTTCATATGGAAAAAAACTCAGGATAGCTAAAACAATACTAAATCATAGAAGAACTTCTGAAGGTATCACAATTCCTGATTTCAAGCTGTACTGAATTGCAATAATAAAAGAATTCCATGATATTGGTATAGGAACAGACAGAATCATGAATGAAATAGAATCAAAGGCCCTAAAATAAACCCACATGTGAATGCACACTTGCTCTTTGACAAAGAAGGCAAAACCATACAAGGAAGGAAAGAATCTTTAACAAATTGTGTTGGTCTCACTGGATATTTACAGGTAGAAGAATTCAAATAGATTCTTATCTATCACCCTGCACAAAACTCAAGTATAAGTTTATCAAAGACCTTAATATAAAATCAGATACACTAAACCTAACAGAACAGAAAGTGCAAAATAACCTGAAACTTATTCATATAAAACACAATTTCCTGACAGAACATCAATGTCTGAGGTTCTAAGATGAACAATTGACAAATGGGAGATCACGAAAGGAAAAAGTTCTGTAAGGCAAAAGACACTGTCATTAGGATAAAATGGCAGCTGACAAATTGTGAAAGAAACTTCACCAACCCTAAGTCTGACAAAGGGCTTATATCCAAAATGTATAAAGAACTCAAGAAGTTTGATAGCAACAACCCAAATAATCCAATTAAAAATGGGGTACAGAACTCAACAGAATTCTCAACAGAGGAATCTTAAATGGTAGAGAAGTGCTAAAAGCAATGTTCAAAGTCCTTTCCCATCAGGAAAATGCAAATCAAAACAAATCTGAAATTTCATCTTACAAAACTCAGAATGGTTAAGATAAAAAACTCAAGTGGTAGCACATGATAACAAGTATGTGTGGCAAGAAGAACACTCCTCCACTATACAACCACATTGAAAATCAATTTGGTGATTTCTCAGAAACCTGCGAATAGTTCTACTTCAATATCACTTCTAGGCAAATACCAAAAGATGCTTCACCATCCCACAGAAATCTGTTTTACACATCATTTCCAGAGGTATCTTGTATCTCCTTGGCAACAAGGAAATTTACAACAAAGTCTGCAATGTACTTACCTAAGAACATTTCCTGCATTCTTCCATATATATATATATGTATTTGTTTATTTCATTCAAATTACCACCAACCAAAAAGATACATGAGCTGAACATAGGTCCCCTAACACAGATGTAGCCATTGTGCACCTTGATCTTCATGTGGTCCTGAACTGGAACAGGTCTATCCCAAAAGCTGTTGCCTGTCTTTTAGATATATTCTTCTAGCTGGACTCTCTTGCCTGATCTCAGTGGAATAAAAAGTGCTTATTCCTGTAACGACTTGATGTACCAGGGAGTGGAGCTACCCAGGGAGACCTCCAACTTTTCAGTGGAGAAGGGGAGGTGGGGGACAGAGTGGAGAGGGAGAGACTGAGAAGGTGACCAGTGATTGGAAGTAAAGTGAGTAAATAAGAAAAAGGAAAATTAAAAAGGCTTGGAGAGATCAAAGATAGAAGATTCAGACCTAAAAAGAATAAAGGCCATATGTGGAAAGCTGATAGCCAACATTAAATTAAATAAAGAAACACTTAAAGCAATTCCAGTAAAACCAGAACCAAGATAAGGTTGTCTAATCTCTCTGTATCTATTCAATATAGGACTTGAAGTTTTAGCTGAGCAATAAGACAACTAAAGGAGATCAAGAGGATACAAACTGGAGAGGAAGATGTCAAAGTATTGCTATGTGCAGATGATATGAGGAGTAAGCGTATGCAACCTCAAAAATGTTTACCAGGGAACTCCTACAGCTCATAAACACCTTCAGCAAAATGGCTGGATACAAAATTAACTAAAAAATTTAGTAGCCCTCTTATATACACATGATAAGTGGGATGAGATAGAAATTAGGGAAGAACATCCTTCACAAGAGCCACAAATATTATTAAATATTTTGGTGTAACTAAGCAAGTGAAAGACATGCATGATAAGAACATTAAGTCTCTGAAAAAGGAAACCGAAGAAGCTGTCATTAGGTGAAAATATCTCCCATGTTCATAGATAAGTAGGTTTTGTCCATTTTATAAAATACAATCTCCAGATTCAATGTAATTTCCATCAAAATTCCAATACAGATTTTGAAAGATCAATACTTAATTTCATATGGAAAAACAAACACAGGAGATCCACAATATCTAAAACAATCCTGCACTATAAAAGAACGTCTGAAGATACTATCATTCCTGATTTCAAGCTGTACTACAGAGCAATAGTAATGAAAAACAAACAAACAACAAATAAAACAAAAAGCCAATGTGAAACGGGCATAAAACCAGACAGGTTGACAAACGGACTCTAATTAAAGACCCAAAAGTACACCCACACTCCTATGGACACTTGTTTTTTGACAAAAATACAAAAAATATCACAATAGAAAAAAGAAAACATCTTCAACAAATGATGCTTATCATATTAATATCTGCCTGTAGAAGTATTGTAGAGGTATATCTATCATCCTGCACAAAACTCAAGTCCGAGTGCATCAAAGAACCTAATACAAAACCAGATAAACTAAATCTGATAAAAGCAACAGTGAGAAATAACCCTGAACTCACTAGTATAGGATACTACTTCCTGAACAGAACACCAATAGCTCAGGCACAATTAACAAATGGGACGTAATGAAACTTATAATCTGTGTGGCAAAAGACACTGTCAAGAGAACAAAGCAATATCTTATAGAACAGGAAAACAGCTTCACTAACCTCAGATCAGGCAAAGGGCTGATATCAAAACTATAAAAGGAAATGAATAAACTAAACACTAACACACCAAATAATCTTTTAAAACAAATGTACAGATATAAACAGAGAATTCTATTTTTTTCCTTTCAGATTATTCTCTTTCTTTTTTTCCATTTCTTTCTTTTTACATTATTTTATTTTATTGGATGTTTTATTTACATTTCATATATTATCCCCTTACTCCACTCCCCCACCCAGGGACCCCCTATCCCTTCACCCCTCCTCCTGCTTAGATGTACCCCTACCTACTCCCCCACTCCCACCCTCAAATTCCCACCCACTGGGGCGTCCAGCCTTCATGAGACCAAGGATCACTTCTCCCACCTATGCTTGACAGGGCCCTCCACCCTTACATATATAGCTGAAGCCATGGATCCCTCCCTAAATGCTCCCAGACCGTGGTTTAGACCCTGGGATGTCTGGGTGGTTGGTATTGCTGCTCTCCTCATGGGGCTGCAAACCCCCTCAGCTCCAACAGTCTTCACTCTAACTCCTCCATTGGGAACCCCATGATCTGTTGAATGGCTAGCTGTGAGCATCTGCCTCTGAAAAATATGTCAGACTCTTGCAGACCTCTAAGGAGACATCCATATCAGGCTCTTAGCAGCATGCACTTCCTGTCTTCCACATCAGCATCTACCTTTGGTGACTTCACATGGGATGGATACCCAGGTGGAATGGACTCCAGATGGCCACTCCTTCAGTTTCTGTCCCACACTTTGTCTCCATATTTGCTCCCTTGAGTATTTTGTTGCTCTTTCTAAGAAGGACCAAAGCACCCCCACTTGGTATTCCTTCTTCATGAGCTTCATGTGGCCTGTGAGTTGAATCTTGCGTATTTCAAGGTTCTGGGCTAATATTCAATAATCAGTGAGTGAATGCCATGTGTATTCTTTTGTGATTGGCTTACCTCACTCAAGATGATATTTTCTAGTTCCATCCATTTACCTAGGAATTTCTCGAATTCATTGCTTTTAATAGCTGAGTAATACTCCATTGTGTAAATGTACCACATTTTTTGAATCCATTCTTCAGTTGAAGGACATCTGTGTTCTTTCCAGCTTATGGCTATTATAAATGAGGCTGCTATGAACATAGTTGACCACATGTCCTTGTTGTATGTTAGAGTATCTTCTGGGTCTATGCCCAGGAGTGGTATAGCTGAATCCTCAGGTAAAGCTATATCCAATTTTCTGAGGAACCGCCAGACTGATTTCCAAAGTGCTTGCACCATCTTACAGTCCCACCAACAATGGAAGAGTGTTCCTCTTTCTCCACACCCTTGCCACCATTGATTATCACCTCAGTTTTTAGTCTTAGCCATTCTGACTGGTGTGAGATGGAATCCCAGGGTTGTTTTGATTTGCATTTCCCAGATGGCTAAGGATACTGAACATTTCTTTCGGTGCTTCTCGGCTGTTCAAGTTTCCTCATTTAAAATTCTTTGTTAAGCTCTATACCCCATTTTTAATAGGATTTATTTGGTTGTCTGGAGTCTAATTTCTTGAGTTCTTTGTATATATTGGATATTAGCCCTCTATCAGATGTATGATTGGTGAAGATCTTTTCCCAATTGGTTTGTTATCGTTTTGTCCTATTGACAGTGTCCTTTGCCTTAGAGAAACTTTGCAATTTCATGAAGTCCCATGTATCAATTCTTGATCTTAGAGCATATGCCATTGGTGTTCTGTTCAGGAACTTTTCCACTGTGCCCAAGTATTCGAGGCTCTTCCCCACCTTCTCTTCTATTAGTTTCAGTGTATCTGGTTTTATGTGGAGGTCCTTTATCCACTTAGACTTGAGCTTTGTACAAGGAGATAAGAATGGATCAATTTGCATTCTTCTACATGTTGTCCTCCAGTTGAACCAGCACCATTTGTTGAAGATGCTGTCCTTTTTCCACTGGACAGTTTTAGCTCCTTTGTCAAAGATCAAGTTACCATAGGTGTGTGGGTTCATTTCTGGGTCTTCAATTCTATTCTATTGATCTTCCTGCCTGTCTTTGTACCAATACCATGCAGTTTTTATCACTATTGTTCTGTAGTACAGCTTGATGCCAGGGATGGTGATTCCTCCAGAAGTTCTTTTATTGTTGAGAATAGTTTTTGCTATCCTGGGTTTTTGTTATTCCAAATGAATTTGAGAATTTCCTTTTCTAACTCTGTGAAGAATTGAGTTGAGATTTGAATGAATTGAATGGGGATTGCATTGAATCTGTAGATTGCTTTTGGCAAGATGGCCATTTTTATTATATTAATCCTGCCAATACATGAGCATGGGAGATCTTTCAATCTTCTGAGATTTTCTTCGATTTCTTTCTTCAGAGACTTGAAGATCTTATCATACAGATCTTTCACTTGCTTGGATTCACACCAAGATATTTTATATTATTTATGACTATTGTGAAGGGTGTCCTTTCTCTAATTTCTTTTTCAGTCTGTTTATCTTTCATGTAGCGGAAGGCTACTGATTTGTTTGAGTTGATTTTATAACCAGCCACTAGGCTGAAGTTGTTTATCAGGATTAGGAGTTCTCTGGTGGAAGTTTTGGGGTCACTTAAGTATACTATCATATCATCTGCAAATAGTGATATTTTGACTTCTTCCTTTTCTATTTGTAACCCTTTGACTTCTTTTTTGTTGTCTAATTGCTCTGGCTAGGACTTCCAGTACTATATTGAATAGGTAGGGGGATAGTGGGCAGCCTTGTCAAGTCCCTGATCTTAGTGGGATTGCTTCAAGATCCTCTCCATTTAGTTTGATGTTGGCACTGGTTTGCTGTATATTGCTTTTACTACATTTAGGTATAGGCCTTGAATTCCTGATCTTTCCAAGACTTTTATCATGAAGGGATGTTGAATTTTGTCAAATGCTTTCTTAGCATCTAGTGAGATGATCATGTGGTTTTTTCTTCGAGTTTGTTTATATAGTGGATTACATTGATGGATTTCTGAATATTGAACCATCTCTGCATTCCTGGGATAAATTCTACTTGATCATGATGGATGATTGTTTTGATGTATTTTTGGATTCTGTTTGCTAGAATTTTATTGAGTATTTTTGCATCGATGTTCATAAGGGAGATTGGTCTGGAGTTCTCTTTCTTTGTTGGGTCTTTGTGAGGTTTGGGTATGAGTGTAATTGTAGCTTCATAGAACAAATTGGGTAGTGTCCCTTCTGTTTCTATTTTGTGGAATAGTTTGAAGAGAATTGGTATTAGGTCTTCGTTGAAGGTCTGATAGAATTCTGCACTAAAACCATCTAGTCCTGGGCTTTTTTTGGTGGGGAGACTTTTAATGACTGCTGCTATTTCCTTAGGGGCTATGGAACTGTTTAGATGGTTTATCTGCTCCTGATTTAACTTTAGTACCTGGTATCTGTCTAGGAAGTTGTCCATTTCATCCAAGTTTTCTAGTTTTGTTGAGTATAGACCTTTGTAGTAGGATCTGATGATTTTTTTAATTTCCTCAGTTTCTGTTGTTATCTCTCCCTTTTCAGTTCTGATTTTATTAATTTGGATGCTGTCTCTGTGTCCTCTGGTTAATCTGGCTAAGGGTTTATATATCTTGTTGATTTTCTCAAAGAACCAGCTCCTGGTTTTGTTGATATTTTGTATTGTTCTTTCTGTTTCTATTTGGTTGATTTCAGCCCCAAGTCTGATTATTTCCTGCTTTCTACTCCTCTTGGGTATATTTGCTTCTTTTTCTTCTAGAGATTTTAGTTGTGCTGTCAAGTTGTTAGTGTGTGCTCTGTCCAGTTTCTTTTTATAGGCACTTAGAGCTATGATTTTTCCTCTTAGCACTGCCTTCATGGAGCCCCACAAGTTTTGGTATGATGTGTGCTCATTTTCATTAAATTCTAAAAAGTCTTTAATTTCTTTCTTTATTTCTTCCTTAACCAAGTAATCATTGAGTAGAGAGTTGTTCAGTTTCCATGTGCAAGTGGGTTTTCCATTGGTTTTGTCATTATTAAAGACTAGCCTTAGTATGTGGTGATCTGATAAGATGCAAAAGATCATTTCAATCTTTTTGTATCTGTGGAGGCCTTAAACAGAGAATTCTTAACAGAAGAATCTCTAAATCCCGAAAGGCACATAAAGAGATGTTCAACATTCTTAGTCATCAGGAAAATACAAATCAAAAGGACTCTGAAATTCCATCTTACACCAGTCAGACTGACTACGATCAAAAATCTCAAGCCACAGCTCATGCTGGCAAGGGTGTGGAGGAAGGGGAACCCTCCTCCATTACTGGTGGGAGTGCAAATTGTAGAACCACTTTGGGAATCAACCTGTTGTTTTTTTTTTTTTTTTCAGAAAATTAGGACTAGTTTTACCTCAAGACCCAGCTATACCACTCCTGAACATATACTTCAAGGATGCTCTATCAGGCAACAAGGATATCGCTCACCTATACTCATGACACATTTATTCATAATATCTAGAAATTGGAAATAATCTAGATGTCCCTCAATTGAAGAATGGAAGAAAAGACATTTACACAATGGAGGATTAATTGGCTATGAAAACAATAACAGCATGAATTTTGCAAGCAAATGGATGGAACTAGAAAAGATCACCCTGAGTGATGTAACACACAGCTAGATAGATATAGATGTACTCACCTATAAGTGGATTTTAACCATAAAGTGAAGGATAACCATGCTACAATTCAGACCCAAAAATATGGAGGATTCAAAGGAGGAGGCTTAAATCTCACTAGAAAGGAGAATAGAATCAATATTATAGGTCGACCTAAAAAGGTACTGTTCAGGGTTGGGAGGGGCATGGGAACAGGTGAGATCAGGTGGAAGGAAGGAAGTGGTACTGGGAGAGACAACTGGAATGGAGGTGGATCTCTGAAACAATATAGAAACATAGGCATTGAACTGTCCAGAAATCTATAAGAGTGCTAGGAGCTAAGACTCCTAGCAATTGGAGATATGAAGCATGAACTGGTCATCTCTTGTAACCAGGCAAGACTTCCAGTGGAGGTATTGGGACACCAATCCAGCCATAAAACCAATGACCAACAATTCATCCTGTCTAGAAGATGTGTTGAAGTAAAGATGGAGCAGAAATCAGAGTATGCAACCAATGACTGGCTCAGCTAGAGACCCATGCCATGAGTGGAAGCCTACCCCTGACATTCATAATGATATTCTGCTATACTTGCAGACAGGAGCCTAGTATAACTGTCATTAGAGAAGCTTCATCCAGCAACTGATGAAAATACATACAGAGACCCACAGCCAAACATTAGTAGGAGCTTCACAGAATCCTGTAGAAGAGGGGGAGGTAGTATTTTAGGGGCAAGAATAGTCAAAGACACTATAACAAAACCTACAGAATTAACTCAACTGACCCTATAGGAGGACACAAAGACTAAGCCACCAACCCGGGAGCATATATGGGACTAACCTAGCCTTTTGCATGTATGTTTCAGTTATGTAACTTGATCTTTAAGTGGGACTCCTAACAGCTGTAACAGAAGATGTCTCTCACTGTTGCCTGGCTTTGAATCCCTTTCCCCTAACTAGGCTTATTCATGTACCCTGAATAGGAGAAGAGGCACCTAGTCTTACTGCAACTTAATATTCCAAGGCTGATTGATAGGCATGAAATACCTCCCATATTCTGAAGAGAAATGGAGGAGTAATGGATGGGGGAAGGGGAATGGAAGTGGGAAAGATGACATGTGAGGACAGGATAGAGGGAAAACTATGGTTGGGATGTAAAGTTAATTAATTCATTAAAAATAATAAGTAAAAAGAAATAGTCTCTTTAATAAATATTGCTGTGAAACCTGACTGACCATATGTGGATTAAAACTGGATTCCTGCACTTCACATGAAAATACTTAACTGAAAATGGAATTTGATACTAATGAAAGACTGATTTTGAAACTATTTAAGAAAACTATGGATAAATGTATCTGCAAGGCAAAGTCTTCCTCTTCAACTTAATTTTATTTTAAGCCCTTATCAATAATTTTCATTCATATACCCAAATGACTGACTTTTCTTTAATATGTCACCTATCTTACAGATATTACAGTGGGTTTTGAGAAAGGATAAGTGTATTTGTGTGTGTGTGTGTGTGTGTGTGTGTGTGTGTGTGTATTTGTGTGTATGCATGTTAAATCTGAGTCATTAGAAGTCTGACTCTGCAAAGTGCCACAGAATTCACACCACAGTGACCACAGTGGTTTGGTAGCTTGGATAAATCATCAAGTGTGTGATTTAACACTTTCTGTGATTTAGCACTTTGGGTGATTACTGTGATTCACACATATTTGAATTCATGCTGATGCTCTCTATGCTAAATTCAGTTAGATGCCAAGATTCAGAATTTGGACTCATCCACAACATTTTTCCTTTTCTGTTGATGTACTTGTTGTGATTGGAGACTACCAGCAGCTGCTGTGCACATTTGCTGATAGTAAGAGATGGTTAGTCCTCTATTTTCTAGTTTGTTTTGCTTTAAATTTTCCATGGTAATCAGCTTATTTGTGGTTGGTTCTGACACTGTGAGTTTATCTTAACCCCTGGAGTTCAGTCCTTGCACCATGGATATGAAGTCTCCCAGTGGTGTTGACTTGTGAGCAGACAAAACAGGGTCTCTTTTTGGCTCTGTAATGGCAGCCAGCTCATGTCCCTGGTTTGTTTTGTTCTTTTATTTTGTTTTTAAAAATTAAGCATGGTCATTGAAAATCTGTAGTCTCTCCTTACAAATGGTTCTCTGGGGATAGGGGCCTGGGTCTTAACACTTATACATACTTAATTTTTTTTTGTTAAGTTTTGATCCAACTTGCCAGTTGTGCTTAGGATGACATTGTACTTCCTCTTTTTATATTCAGGTATCAATATAACGAACCTATGTTCTGTTAATATCTAACCATATACTAAATATATTTCAGTAAAATCTATTTCTGTATATAAGTACATCTTACCAAATCTCTTAGTGTATGTTGTTTGCTTTATGTGTTGTAGACATTTTCATTTGTTTGTCCAGTATATAAGTACATCTTACCAAATCTCAGTGTCTGTTGTTTGCTTTATGTGTTGTAGACATTTTCATCTGTTTATCCAGTGAAACTGCTAGGGTCTAGCAATGATATCCAAATCACAAAGTGGCAATGTGCCTGTATCTGGTAATTGAGGTCAATCGGAGGGTAAAATATTAAGCAGCGTGAAAGGCACTCCAGAGAGATTTTCGGAGATCTGCTAGAGAACATTCCAATCTTGATACCCAGGTTTTATAGCATCCTCATGAGTGTTTCATCCTGCTGTGGCTTATGTTCATTTCCCAGCTCACATCCAGTGATTGCAAGAATATAACCGGCTGTAATAAAACTGACCATTTATGACTAGCTTTCCTATGATAATTATGCAAGAATAGCAATATACATCCACATATTGGAGGCAAGTAATCCTAGTTTGGGGTACTAGTTTTAGAGCCTTATTCCTAAAAATATCAATTACTGTAAGGAGATAATGTAGAGAAATCTCATTTTCATGTTTTTTGTTTGTTTGTTTGTTTGTTTTACTTTGTGATTGTTTTTCCTGTGCTGTTTTCATCATTGATTTTTAAAAATGCCTCATGAATGAATGTTTATAAGAACTCCAAATTGAAAAGAAATGAATTTATCAGGAAGTGATGTCCTCAATTTCTCTAATGTTCCTTTCCCCATTGTGATATAACTTCTGCCAATAATCTCAATTAATTGTGATGTCAAAGTAATGCCATATAAAAATATAGAGAGAAAATATTTTAAAATACATTTATTTTTAGTTATAGATAATATCCATGGCTTTCAATGTATAATATATTTATATACATATGTGTATGTATATCTGTACGTGTATATATAGAAATGTTGAATAAACCAAAGTATTTTCTCTGCCCTATGTTAATAGTCACTTAATAAATAACACAGAAATTAAGACAAAATAGAGGTGTAACCCCACCCCAAGAAAATACCAAACACCTGGTAAATGTCTTGTAGCTAAATAGTTTAACACCATATATTCTTCAATGATTGTCTTCTTTAGTTGCCTTGAGATGAGAACTTTCCTCCACAATTCTCCTATGAAGATGTCCTGTCCCTTCACACTTGAGCCCAGAAGCCTAATCACTAAAAGTCTGTAGTCTGAAACTTCTCAAAGCAAAACCCAAAATCCATCCTCACTTAATATTTTCTTCTTCAATATTGTCACATCAAAAAAAAAAATGGAATAGCACATCTGAAAAGGGCTCTGGAGATTCCCATCCCTTCCAGGCTTACTTTCTAACAGATTCCACATACTGAGCTATCCAGAAAATACTAATGTGTAGTTCTTTAGAGAACTTTAAGGAGGCTTCATTACATAGGCTTTACCCATGACAGCATTAGTCACTAGGAATCACTACAAATCCCCAGTCATTCCCCTCTCCCAGTGTTAGCTAAGTCACAATTTCTAAATGTGCCTCAGTAATTCCAAAGATGAGTCACATACTGAAGCTATCAAATGGGGAATCTCTCTATTGGATATCACATAACACAAATGAAAATTTAACTTTGTACTGAAGCACTCTTTTGCTGCATGATCTAGTCCAGTATCAGCTTGTAATATATAGGGAGTTCTCAAAACAGAAGTATTTTAAAGTCTTAGACAATTCATGCTGGGACCAATGGTAAAGAAAAATATATATTCTACAATACCACAGTCTATTTATAAAATTGATTGTTTTTTAGGTATTATCAATTCCTAGCCTGCTTCTTTTCTAATAATAAGTTTCTTCACACCAGAAACCATTGTTTCTTTTATTTTTTTCATTATTGATATAAAACAACACACAATAAAACATTGTTGACAGTTCAGTGAACTTTGGCAAATTTAACACTGATGTACAGTGTTACAATCAATACACATCATTTCCATTGTTCTGATTTACATCTCCACACAGCATGAATGTAATGACTATATGATATAGTCTGGAGAAATATGTTTTATTGATGTCTTATTGATAAATACATTTTGCTCTACCTTTCCATTGTGGTAAAATATCAATAACCATTTGCATATAACCCTATGCACACTTTCAAGTACCTTATCAGAGTAAAACTCAAAAACACAAATTTGAATCTATTTTGTTTTAGTAATACTAAAAAAATAACAGTAAAGTATATTGCTTTGAATGTTGAGTTGTTTTCTTCACACAAAAGAAATGAGTCAGAGAAGAGCCTTATAGTGACCCAACACAGTCCCTTCCTTCAGGACATAAGGCCTGTAATTGTTTTCAAAGCTAGCATTGGTTACCTTCTCTCATTTGTATGGGTCTGTCTCCTCAGAGTTCAAAGCACACCTCTTCCTGCATCTGAATTCATCCCAGAGTCCTCTCCCTACCAGAGAGCGTCCTCTCTCTCTAACCTCCTGTTTCCTACCTCAGCTAATAGACTATCAGTGTTTTATTGAAGGGTGATAACTTCATGAAATACACAAGTCTATTGTGTACTGCATTTATGTGTGTGTGTGTGTGTGTGTGTGTGTGTGTATGTATGTATGTGTGTATGTATTAGAATTCTTTAGAAATCTGGGTTTAGTTTCAATGTAAGAAATCTCTTGATTTGGTCATTGACATGAACTTAATAATGAATGGTTGATTCAATAAGCAGAAAATTACAGCCCATACTGTTTTCTGAGATTTTTAAAAATATATTTTAAAGGACATAAAAAATAGCTAATTTAAATAGGAACTTATCATTCAAGCATAAGAAACTGGTATAAATACCAAGAACGTTCATAAAAAAGTCAAACATGCTGGCATAGTCTTGTTATTCTAGCTGAGTTGGTGGAGATTGTCTAACCAGTGAAAACTGTTATCATCCACAATAGCCTATTAAGCAAGCTACAGGTCAATGAAAAACATTATCTCAATAAAGAAAGTGAATATCTCCTGTGGCATGACAGCCTAAGTTGACCTTTGGCATCCACATGTATGAACATGCATAAAAATGTACCAGCACAATATATTGACATACACACATATACATAGAGTCACAGACACAAACACACACGTGTAGAGTTACACACACACACACACATACACATACACATGTTATATATTCAAGATTCTGAATAATGCCTATAAATACCAAGAAATTTTTCATCCTAAACTCAAAGCATGAGAATAAAAATCTACTTAGGAGAATAACATTACAGTTTTCAAAAAAAGAAGCTAAAAGTTACATTTAAAAAGTAACCATCAGTCTTCTCTCTATGTATATCAGGCTCTGGCAGACCTCAAAGGAGACAGCTAAATCAGACTCCTGTCAACATGCACTTCCTAGCATCTATATTATCGTCTACCTTTGGTGACTGCACATGGGATGGATAATCATGTGGAACAGTCTCCAGACAATCCCTCCTTCAGTTTCTGTCTCACACTTCGTCTCCACATTTGCTCCCATGAGTATTTTGTTACTCTTTCTAAGAAGGACCGAAGCACCCACACTTTGGTCTTCCTTCTTCATGAGATCCATATGGTCTGTGAGTTGCATTTCGGGTATTGTGAGCTATTGGGCTAATATCCAAGGAGCTGAAGGGTTTGCAGCCCCATGGGGAGAGCAACAATACCAATCAACCAGAGCTCCCAGGGTCTAAACCACCAGTCTGGGAGCACATAGGGAGGGACCCATGCCTCCAGCTTTATATGTAGGCGAGGATGGGCTTTTTGAGCATAGATGGGAGAGGAGGTCTTTGGTCCTGTGAAGGCTGGATGCCCAGTGTGGGAGAATTCAAGGGTGGGGAGGTGGGGGGGGGTGCGCCCCCCCCCGAACATACTCATAGAACCAGGAGGAGAGGGGATGAGATAAGAGGTTCCTGGGAGGGGATGAGAAAAGGGGATAACATCTGAAACATAAATAAAATATCCAATAAAAATAAGAATATTCAAATGTTAAGATTTTGACAATGTTCTTACCATTAACACAGTTTGTATTTCAGTATGTTTTCCTGTTACCAATTAACATCCTCTCATCATACAGGAATTCCCCACAACCCTCAGGGCCAAGGAATAATAGAAAGAACACACCAGACCCTGAAAGCCCAACTCCTGAAACAACAAATCAATACTTATCCCCTTAATGTACAATTAATGATGGCCCTGACAACCCTAAACATATTTAACATCTACAAAAACTCCAAACACCCTCCTATTTCCCTCCATTGGCACATACCAAAATTAGCTCCCCCATCCGAGTATGACGGTGAGATCCTTTGGATGGAATTTGGAAGGGAACAGACCCCCTCCTTACAACTGGGAGGGGTTTTGCTTGTGTTTTTCCACAGGACCAGCCCAAGCCTATCTGTGTCCCTGCCCGAAATGTCCGACACCACCCAACCAACCAAGAAGATGGCCTGCCTCTCACTAACAGATCAAGAACCAAGGAGGTGAAAGAGAAGACAGAGGAGATGCCATGCACAGAGGAGCAGCAAGATCTTCTGGAAGGACATCCATGACCTGGTGACAGCTGCCCAGGCCATGTGCCCTCCACAAGCCCCCCTCTCCTCTATTCTCCTGGCTGTTTTTGTCATCCTTCATGCTAACTCTGCTACCGCCCAGCCTCTCCCTAGCCTTCCCAACAGCTACCATTGGAGATTCTGTGCTAGGGAAACATATAATAAACACAACAAAGTTATAGGAACCCAGGATTGCCCACTTGAAGGATGTCGAACCAGGATTGAGATTCCCCTACACCCAGAATCCATCTCCACTATCCCCAGCTCTTTTCTCTGTTTTCCTTACCGAAACACAGGTGAATGCCTCCAGGAGGTCTCCACATATGGAGGTTGCAGATATTGGAGCTGCAGGATGGAATCCACCAGTCATGGTGGCACCATGTTCACCAACCTTAAAACTCATTTTCAGCTTTCTATCAGCGATCCATGGAATAAACGTTGGTGAACCAGAGTCATGGGTAAACTTTACCCCAAACAACCATGCTAGATACCCAGTAGCTGACCTACAGGTCTCCTGTGAACTTGTTCCTCCCTCAAATCTACCTTTACCCATGCAAATATTATCCAACAGGAAAACCAGTCTCAGGAGGAACTACAAGTTACCCTCTCCCAGTGACAGTACATCCAATATTCAGCGGAGTTGTCCCGGAGGCTTTCCACACAGTGGGTCTCACAAACAAGAGAATGTCTAAGGTTCCAGAGGCTGGAGGCTTTGGCAATTGCAGGCCCCAAAGACTCGAGAAAGTCCTTGGTTTCAAAAGGGTTTATTTTCATAGCAGATGCTAGATGGATATGGATGTACCCCCATGAAATTCAGGGCAGACCTGAGTTAAATAGGGAGGGAGAAGGGGGGGAGAGTCTGGGGAAGAGTGCTTAATTGGCTCCGCCCTCTGGCCTTCATTAGTATGTAAATCTCTAGGGCCTGAGGCCTGTAGTCACACCCTCTACCTGTGCACTTTGGGAGGAACTGTAATGGCTTATGTGACTGAACAATGTTGTTCTACGGAGAATAGACTGCAGGTCAGGACCCTGAGTTCTGGGGACATGGTCGAACACCTGCTGTTTATCCCTTGGAGTCTCAGGGTTCCAGGCCCATGCTCAGCCATGAACCAAGATAACTTTACTCAGTCCCACACTATTTTGTTTTATTTTTTTTCTTTAGATGCTTGATTGTGTTTGATGGAAAAGCAGGAAGTGGTTTGGATTTGGATGGAAGGTGAGGAATAGTTGGGGGTAGGTAACCATAATCAGAATATACTACATGAAGAAATATATTTTCAATAAAACTAAAAACAACAAATATAAATGAAATAAATGTTTTTCATAACAAGATTTATTTCCCATTTTACTATTCTGCATCAAGAAAATAAGTTATAAATTCTTTTGATATTAAGTGAATTAGGATATTTCACTAATTTTACTATAATTAATGAAAACAAAAATTTGTGAGTTTACTTTTTATTTTATGATTATCCAAACAAATAGAAAATAAGAAAGCAAATATGTTTGTCTCTGTATTTTTAGAGTAATATCCTATAAAATCTGTTTAAATTTTAAAATTTTTATTTATCTTTCTCTCATATATTACATTCCTTCCACCATTTCCCCTCCCTCCTCTCCTCCCAGGCCCCCTGCACACGTGTGTCCTGATTCCACGTCTCTTTTAGTTCCCTTCAGAAAGTGACTGGCCTTTCAAGAATATCAAACAAACATGGCATATCAAATTGCAATAAGATTAGACACATCACCTCATAGTAAGGCTGGACAAACCAAGTTGGAGAAAGGTTAAAGGTCCCCATAACGGGCAAAAGAGTTGGAGAAAGTCTTTACTCCCACTGTGAAGAGTACCACAAAAACATTGAGATGTACAACTATAAGATATTTGCAGAGGAACTAGGTCAGACTTATACAGGCCTCTCTCCCTCCATCCTCCCCCAACTTGAACCTGCCTGTTCGAAACTCCATTCAATCCCAGTCCTCCTGCAAAATCTATTCTATTTCCCCTTTGCAGGAAGACTCATGCATCCCCTTCTTAAACCTTCCTTATTAGTTAGCCTCTCTAAGTCTGTGGATTATACCATGATTATGTTTTACTTTACAGCTAATATCCACTTATACATAAGTAGATAGCATTGTTGTCTTTCTGGGTCTGAGTTACATCACTCAGGATGATTTTTTTTCTAGTTCCATCCTGCACATTTCATGATGCTATTACCATTTTTTTTTCCAACTAAGTAATGCACCATTGTGTAAATGTATCACTTTATCCATTAGGAACCTTTTTTCTATTGCTGATGGGAACGCAAACTTGTACAACCAGTATGGAAATTAATATGGTACTACTAAGAAAATTGGGAATTAATCTACAAGACCCAACTATATCACTCCTGGTCATATATCCAAAAGAAGCTCCTTCTGACCACATGGGCAACTTGCTTAACTCTGTTCATAGAAACTTTATTCATAATAGCCAGAAACTGGAAATAACTTATATGTCTCTCAGATGAAGAATGAATATAGAAACCTTTTATATGTGGTTAGCTATGCCAAAGGTTTTTCAGTACTTTACTTTGTTCCTGGTAAAGAGAGCATTAAAAATCAGAGTTCCTACAGAACACCTTAGAAAAATTGTAGTCATGATTAGTATTAATTTTCTAATTAGGCACACATATATTTTAGTACTGTATTGTGCTATGATTTTTAAATAGGTTTTATCTTTTTGAATGTTTAAAATTTTATATGGAAATGAGGTAACTATGTTTCAGAACAAAGCACTAAAGTCCATCATAGTTCTATAAAATGTATTGAAGTAGAAAAGAGACAATTACAGTTTCAAATTAGATCTTTCCACTTGGAATTATTATTTGAAGAGTTGTAGAAAAGCACTTTAAAAACTTGATTTCATGAATTTTAAATATTTGACTAAGAGGGGTAGAAACCTTAAATCAGAAAGTGGTACCCGAGGAGCGACCTCCTCATCCAAAAAGAATTATTTTGCCCATAGGGCTAAGAATAATCTCACTAAACCTACAGGAATTACTTGGACATGTTTAAAATATCATTGACTGTAAAGGGAGCAACATATGAGAGATTAACTTTTGATTTTATCATAACACCTTAACTGATCAGAGGGTAGCTATATAAACAAGTAACAAACACGTGTTTCCTCGTAATGAATATTTCCTAAAGTAGATGACAATTTTGAGATTTTTCAATCAATAAGGTAATTTAAAATGAAGTAGCCAATGGATAGATTAAACATTTAAGAAAATACAAAGAGCTAGGCTATCAAATTTATAATTATTTTAGTAATTGTTCAGGGATCGGGTGATAGCATTAACAAGAGAAGCTGTGGTATGCCGTAAGGTGGTGAGGGGTGAGGTGACATGGGGAAACCAGTAATGACTCAGATTACGAATGGCTTTTACTTCTTCCACACAAAGCTTCCAGGCTGAAAAGAGTCAGAGTCAGAGGTAGCAACAAAAATAGAGAAGGAATCTGGAGAAGAGCACCCAGATAATGGTTTAGGTCAGTCAAGAAGGTCTTGGCAACAGCTTAGTTTCATGGGCATCTCAAACTAAAAAAAATAATAAAATAAAATAAAATTAAATTAAAAAGAAAAGAAAAAAGACTCTATGAAGCAACTTTGCCTTGTGTCTTTGGGAGGGAGGGATAAAACTCTCTATGGAGGACTGATAGCTTTTGTCATGTGATGTATTTGTTATTAATTTGAGGATCAAGGCTTGCTTTTCTCATTTCCTTGGAACTTAATGTAGCTCTAATATGGGAACAGAGACTTGGAGGCAGGAAAAAGATTCTCTGTGTGGAAGAAGCTTCAAGGCATTGCAGCTGAAACATGGCAAATTGCTTGATCATGTTGCTACAGAGAGAAGTCATGGCTCAATGACTTTGCTCTTCCTGAAAAGGAGGAAACTCCTCAAAGTGATCAAAGATATGATCAGCAGAGGAGTATACAAGGAAGGAATCCATAATCTTTTTACCACAGTGGCCTTCTCCAGTCCCTGCTCCCAAAGCTTCTCTATCTGCTGTGCAAGTGTGAACAAAGCTCAGACACCTGTGTCTAATCTGTTAGAGGCTGCTAAATCTGGAATGGTGTGTCCTCAACTACCTTGAAGAATCCTCACGTGCTTTGGAGAACGTTTTTTCCCATATGGATCACTCTTGAAAACATCATGCCACATGTTTGGAAAATATCTGTTTTAAAATACCCTAATGATCCACTCAATAATGTTTAGATAATTATTGCCAATTAATCTTCAGATCCCAAGATGCTTGATCTCCTAACTGAATTATGCTCCCAAATATAGTTTGCTCTTTGCAATCCGTCCTTTATATTTTAAGTATATTGATCTGTCAGATACATAACTTTCCCGACTACATTACAAACTCCATGAAAATAAAATCTAGAGAATTCACATTGCACATCCCAGGACAGAGTATAACCTTTGGCATTAGTAAATGATCATCAATTTCAATTAAATGACAAAGCCATCTCTTCTCAGATAGATTGTATATTGTTGCATTGTACCCATTCTAATTGCAAAAAATTAAGGAATCAATCTGAAACTGTCCAGGAAACTCTCTTAATGCTGTCTAACTTTCATGCTGGAAGGTGGTATGCAGGGTAGTAGGGACAAAAACTCAAACACTGAACTCTATATGTTACAATAGTAATTCACCAGGTACTTTGTACCCACTAATCCAATAGTGGCATGAACTGGAGAAATCAATTACAGTCTGATTGGATATACAGTCTGCCTCATGGATCTGTCTCATGCCTGATACTCTAAACCTGGTCAAAGACGCATTACTAAGAATAGAGGTCTTATGGGAAAACTGAATTCTCATATTGTCAAATTGCCTCTTTATTATTATACCCAAATGGGCTTTTCTTGATCTTGGTTAACGAAGTTGATATCACAGGGTGATGGCAATTGATATAGCTCATCAACATATGTCCCCAATCACTGGAGTTTCCCTTGAGCTGAGGAGCTTGATATGATAGGGAATATAGTGGGATGCAGTGTTTAATGAAGACCCTGATAGCCTATTGAAAAAAGCAACCCCATCTGCTTGTCACATGAAACACTGAAGCTAGAAAGTAGTGCCAAAATATTTTTTATCAAGACTAGATTCCTAATTGTTCTAGTGAAGAAAGATTGAAAAAACTAATCTTATTTTAAAATAATATTTATATGTTAATCAGTATTATAGAATGACATCGCTAAGCAATATTTTGCATTTTACACTATTTTCTTGATTCTGGCCCACCTTCCTCAATCAAACCTACAGGTACCACGTCCAAATATAATTTTTTATCTTCTTCTTTTTCTTTAATCTCCTTTCATAAAATACATCTTGACCACAGCCTTGGGTTATAGGTTGAAGATTTTGTGCCTGGCTTGGTGTCATGGCTCTATCACTGGAAGACTTCCCTACTTAAAAAAGATAGTTGGTTCAGGCTCAGTATGCTCCACACTGTTGTAGATTACTGGGAGTTTCCATTGCACTGGGTTTCCACATTGCCTTCCAAATGCCCCCCTCCCAATTTCAGTGACCTCTCCATTTATTCTCTCCCTCTAATTTCCCCTCATCTGATCCTGCCTGTTCCAGTCACCATTCGTCCTCAGTCCACCTGCAAAATCACCCCTCCCAAAGAGATCCATTTGTCCCCCCTTCCCAAAGCCTTCTTTGTTACTTAGCCTTTCTTGATCTATAGATTGTAGCATAGCTATACTTTAATTAACAGCTAATATTCACTTATAGTTCAGTACATACCATGTGTATCTTTTGGGGTCTGAGTTTTGTCACTCAGGATAATTTTTTTTCTAGTTGCATCCATTTGCTTACAAACTTCATGATGTTATTAGGACCATTTTGTGTATACCAAGAAGTCCATTCTGTCATAAGAACACTTGCCCAACTATGTTCATAGTGGCTTTAGTCATAATATTGAAAAACTGGAAGCAACTTAGGTACCCCTCAACTGAAGAATGAATAAATAAAATGTGGTACATTTTTACAATGGAGTATTACTCAGCAGTTTAAAACAATCATTAGCTTATCTAAACATAATGTTCAAGATTATATTCTATATAGCATGAGCTAATAATAATGTTATTGGTGGTATGTTTAAATTACATTGCCTTTCAGGTTATGATAGAAAATTTACATTCTACTTACAGGGAAGCATAGTTTCAGAATTTTCGTAGAATAAAATAAGATCTAATTGTAAATGAGCAATTCTTGCCTATTAAAAAAAGCAATTCTTAGAGGAAAGCCAAGGAGCATCAGATTGTTTGTAAAGCTTGTAAAGAAGAGAGGAAGATGAACTTATAGTCAAGAGGCAATATTTTTACCAATATTGGACTATACTGTATAACTTGCCTAGGTGCCTATCTTAAAATGTGTTTCAGAGGTGGATTATTCAGTGACTGGTACTCATGGTGGCTCCATATCTCTTGAAATCCAGTCTTTTACTGGCTGCATGCTTCATCTCATGCACGGTGTTTGATAGTACTAACTGCTGCTTTTCTTGTATGATACTTAATTTGATTTGTCTTGTGTTTGTCTTAAGAAAAAGTTTCTTAACCAGACTATGCTCCCAGTGATGGGACTGGGATACTAACCCAGCTACACAGCTTTTGACTCACAACCTTTCTTGCCTGTAAGACCTAAGGACGCAATGGTGGCTCAGAGTGTGTGGGAGAGGATAATCAATGACTAGTCTAACTTGAGACCCAAGACCTACTCCAACATCTCAAGGCTCTATGGCTCAGAGATCCAGGGTAGAATCAAACATGGCTAACAAACAACAACAAACAAATAGACAAACAAAACAAACTCGGTAAAATGATTCCTAATGATTTTCTGCTATATGCATAGATTGGTGCCGAGACCAGTCACTACTAGAGAAGCTTCTTCCAGCACCTGATAGAAGCAGATGAAAAGACCATAGCCAAACATTAGGCAGAGCTAGGGGAACCAAGAGGAAGAAGGGGAAAAAGGATTATAGCGTCAGAGGAATAAGGACACCAGTAGAAGACTCCTCATTGACTCAACTAAGCAGAGTTTATAGGGGCTCATAGATTGAAACAGTAAACTCAGTCTGTGTGGATCTATGCTGTGTCCTCTGAATATACACCATGGTTGTTTAGTTTTGAGTTTTTCTATGAGACTCCTAACAATAGGAGGAGGGTTTCACTGACTCCTTTGCCTGCTCTTGGGACACCTTTCCTCCCACTGGGTTGCATTGTTCAGCCTTGATATGAGGGTTTCTACCTAATTGTATTGGAATTTTATATGCCATGTTCCATTGGTATCAGTGGAAGACCTGTTCTTTTCTGTGTGAAAATAGAAGAGCAATAGATCTGGAGGAGAGGAGAGTATGGGGGGGGGAGTAGGAATTGTGGAGGGAGGGAAGGATACCACTAGGACGTATTAAATGAGAGAAAAATAAAGAAAAAGCAAAAGATAACCAATTATAATGAATATGGAAAATATGTATTTCAGAGAAAATAGGAGCAGTGAGAGATGCTTCATAGCCTGTAAACAACATTGACAAATAAAATTACCAAGGAAACACGTCAATATTAGTTTCTTTCCAAATTTGCCAGCCCTTTCCAGATATGGACATGTCTGCCTACCCTTTAAAGTCAAGGTCTAAGAGAATTTTTGGAATACTGTCACCTGTAGTCACATTTTCACAGCCTGTCTATCTTAAAGAGTTTTTGATACAGATCAAAAATAAATACATGCCATTTTTTATGTGCTTGGAAAAAATCTTTTTCCTTATGACTACTGATAATTATTGATTTTAATAAAATATATTTATTTATTTTAACATCCCTCCCATATAAAGCATAAATAAGAGTCATGAGAAATAACATTTAGATTACCAGCTTTCTATCTGCAAATTATCACGATTAAATCATCGAGAAGCAGGTACAAATGAATATTGACTAGCTAAAATTTTCAGATGAAAGATTTCTAAAGGATAGTGGTTATGTATTTTAAGAACTTTAAGCTTTACACAAAATTAACTTTATTTTTTTATTGGTACGGTAAATTTAAAGCATTAACTCTTTTCTTTTTTTAAGGTTAGGTTAGCTTATAATAAATAGTATGGAGTTTCCAGTAGGTATACATTAGTATTTTATAAGATGATCTTTATTATAATTCAGCAAAGTGTGCATCCCTCAAACCTTATCTTTTAGTATAGCAGGCAGCTGTCAACCTGTGAAAAGGTAATCAACATAACTGAGAAGGTACTTCTTTATGGATGACATAGCTCCAGTGCAAAAAGCTACCATAATACCCTCCCCACATTGCACAGCTTAGTGGCCGATCTCATTTCCATTCAGCATTTTTCACCCACTTGTATTTAAAAGGATTGAAGTAATTCTGCAGCTATCTTTCATGCAAACACAATATATCTCTCCTAATTCTGAGAGCTAGGGAAAATGCAAATGCAGTCTGCTTCCTGAGCAGAGGATAAGCCCTTTAACTCCAATGTCTTTCACAGCTTTACCTTCAGAATGCACTGCCAATTACAAATCAGCAAAACGTGAAATCTTTTTCACAGTGAAACTGTACAATATCTGACAGCTATTAAAATTAGATGATGTTAAATACAACAGAGCTCCTTAAAAAGAGAATACAATTTATTTCCTCATAAAACTATCAGTCCATCTATAGGGCATAGGGTATAGATTGTGTATGGTCAGAGTTTTTGACCTTTTATTTATATTTTTCCTGTTTGGGATGAAGAACTTGGGATATCGAAGATTCGAATGTATCCATGACAAATGAATCATGATTAACATATTTCCCTTGCCCAATATTTAGAATTCTCATCTAAGAGAATAAACTTGCTATTAAAGTAAAAACTTCAGTACCCACTTTGTGTTGTTCTGATGTTATCTTCTTTCCTGATCACTTTGTTCTTTGAACAAATACACCCAATGACAGATGTAAAACTTATGATTAAGTGACTATCTCATATTTTATTTAAAAAGATCAGGGATTTTGATGCAATTTCTATAGGCATAAAACCGTTCTCCAATTGAAAGATGATTTTTAACTAGTCACTTCTGTCTCATTTTGTTAAAAACTACCTCTTTGATAGTTTTGAAATTATAATTAGATCATTTTGGTTCTCTCTGCTCCCTTTATGCTATCCTGTATAATGCACACAGCATTATAATTATTGTTATACAAACAGATACACATAAATACAACCTGCCAATTCTGCATAATGTTACTTAATGCATATGGTTTCAGGGTTGCCCATTTGATATCGGGTGGGTAACTGAAGGACAATGCCAAGAGACACACTAACATGGATGAGGAAAACTCAAAACCCTCATCCCTACACAAAGAACAAGCAACTAAAGAATGCCTCTTATTTTAATGATTGAATTTGAGTCACGGATTTTTTTTTCTTTCTTTTTTTGCCACTTTAATCATAAACCTTTTTCTTTTCATCAGTTGTCATTCAAACACTACTCAATTTTATTGTTTCTCTCTTTTTATATTCTAAACTAAGGGATGATGTGAATGGTACACTCTAATTCCATGATATGGGATACTGTCTTCTAATGTGTCCCACCCATTTCTCTACTTTGATCAAAGTCATAAACTGAAAGTATTGCAGCCAACAATATACTCAGTTTTGATTAATTTAAAATGAACTCCCCATTGCTGTCTTTTCCTTTTCCAATAATCTATTCCAATCCAGGATTGTAATAATAGTTTTCCTTACAGAGCTATTGTGCTACTTAATTAATGTTTGTACTTACTTGGAAATATTTGATTGGCAGATAAAATTCTGGTGCCAAGTGAATTATTACTAAATTAAAATTAGTGCCAAGACAAAGCACATTGTTAAATGTAATGGCTTGAAAAGTGTCCCTTTCACCAAGTGAAATGATGAATTGATTTGGAAGCTTTTGTACACAGGGTAGATAGAGGTCTACATCAAACTGAAATATAGAAGAGAAATAGTTTATCCAAATGCATTAGACAGTATTTTAATTATTTACAGCATGTATAAATTCTGAATTTTTGCTCAGTAGTTACATAGATAAAATACTTTATCAACAGACAGATATAAACTTTCAAAGTAAAACTACTAATGTTTCAAAAGTTTTACCTAAATGTTACTTTAAAGAGGTAGTAGAGCTAAGAGAAGTAAGTTTGGGAAAAGATATAACCTGTGTATGATGCCATCACTGTTGAAGCTCTGTGACATAAAGAGATATCTTATTCACTATTGTCTTCTCAGTGTTTAAAATGATGCTGTGCAGATATAAGTGACACAATATCTATTTCATGGACCAATGAGAACCTTCCCTGACAAAGCCACTAATAATGCTAATATTAATGTAATAAATTTATAATCATGAGTAGAAATATGCTCTGATTATAAAGTTTCTATCATAGATTCATACAATATTAAGATGTTTAATATGTGTTGAAATAAAACTAACCTCACTACTTAGAGGCAGTAATTAATTCATTTTAAAGGTATTTTTAATGTCTTTAATTAAGATAGAATTATATACCTTCTTCCCTGCATATACATATATATTTTGTATTTTCATTTCAAAACATGACTCAGTAAATGTTTTTCAAAATATTTGCTTGAGTGCTACTAAGTATATTTTACATTACTCTTATTTACAAATTAACGACTAATTTAATTTAGCTATATATTTGATTAAAATAAGTAACAAAACACTGATAATCTCTGTTATGAAACGTTTTATGGACATAGATCACCATTTTCACATGTATTATACATGGTGAGGAATCATTATTTGAAGAGTATTAATAAAATCAAGAGCAACTTACAGCTTCTTGCCAAGATAAAACAGTCCCCACCACCAGATATTTTTAAATTTATGCTGATTGTTCACTTATATTTTATTTGGTATAAAAAATATAGCCTTTCTTTTTCTTTTTTGCCCATGGTTTAGCTTTTGGCTCAGTTTGTATTGGTTTTTAATTACTTGCTATAAGTTGTAATCCTACTGTGTTAGAGAGGGACAAAAGTGACAGCCTGTATAGAAAAGACTGAAGCAGATTTAACTTTAGGAGTAATGCCTATCATGAGACATTGGCAGTGTGCTGGACCTGGCAGGATGCCAGAAGATTCTGATGGTGTCCTCAGAGTAAAACGAGGAGCAGTGTAGAATTTGATTCTTAAAGGATGACTCTGCATTCCCAATACCATCATGAGAGTAGCTGTTACAAATACAGAGGAGAAACAATTTAGTCTGTACTAAATATATAGGATATGATGGTATTCTGGATGTATTTTTCAGGTATTCATAAAAGCACAGTTGACTAGACATGTGATTAGCTGGTGCACATGTATACTGGTGTGAGTGTGTATATTTGTGTGTGTGTGTGAAGGAAAAATGTGGTTGTAAATGTAAAAATTAGAACTACTGGCAGAGAGGTTAGAAATAAATGAGATCTCAAAAGGCAAACATGGTGGGAAGAACATGCTCTGAGCATAGTGTGGCCCATCTCCAAAGGCAGAGACAAGGCATATACTGAAAGGGTAAAATTTGAGACTTGAAAGGAATCAGGAAAAGCTAGGGAATGTGGAGGGAAAAATCATAGCACAACAAAAGGTCAGGAATGCTGCTGGTAGTTCAAGTAGGAGCAGATTTAACAACAAGGAAGTCATGAATGCAGGATCTATGGACCAAGGCCCAATTGGACTGCATTTAAAGGAGACTGGCAGAGCAGATGAGGATAGGCAAGCCATTTCAGGATTGTTGCCACAACACAGGAACAAAACAATGCCAAAATAGAAACCATGAAAGAGCTTCAAGACAAAGTTTGTATTTTGCTACACAATCAGACTGTATTAGAGAAATACAGCATATTTCTAAACTAGTGAAAACAGTTCCATAGAGCAAAATGCATGGGACCATATCAGAGTACATGAGACAGGAAAGCATGCATATAGTAATATCCTCAAGTAGAACAGAAAGAATAAAATTTAGTGCACAGATAAAGATTGGTTTAACATAAGAACAGCAAAAAATATATCTTTGAGGCATAATTAATATACTAATACTCTGAACTCTAATAAAAACTGAATATATTTTCCTATTAATTTAGTTTTAAAAATAAAATCCTGGATTATTTGGTACAATCATTTTTGGTTTTCTAAAAATCTCTGTAGATACTTGTAATAGGGTGTCTCTAAAAGGATATTTAAACATATGAACAGATATGCCAAAGTAGGATGAGTCCATCATAAAAATTTATAATGTAATTTTTCTATACTATTTACTGAATATAATTTTTTCTTACAATATATTCTGATTAGGACTTCTCTCCATTGCCCCCATCCCCGCAATTCCTAGACAATTTTTCACCTTTCCCCTTCCAATCGAATTCACTCCCTTTCTGTCTTTTGCCAGAAAACGATCAAACATCTGGAGAATAATAATAAAATAAACTGAAAACAAAGACAAACTGTGATAGGACAAAACAAGGAAACAAACGAAAACGTAGAAGAACCTCATATTAGATGCAGAGACACACATTCCTACAGAAAGGAACTGTATAAAAACACATAAACAGAAACCACAATATATACTTACTTACAAAGGACAAGTAAGGTTTTAAAAATATACCCCGAGAAAACATTATGAGACAAAGAACATCCAAAATGCCATTGAGTTCATTTTGTGTTGATCATCTATGCTTGACATGGAGTCTGCCCTTAGGAATGGTTTGTATCCCCAGTGATTCTGTACTGTAGAAAAATAAGTTTTCATTTGCCAGTTTTTATCAATTGAAGGTAGCTTCTGGTTTATGGATGGAAGCTTGTGTATATTTCCCCTTCCAGTGCTGGAAGCCCGTCTGGTGAGACCCATGTGTGTACTGCTGAGTCAGTCTCTGTAGAATCACTATTCATTCCTGATGTATTTAGAATATCTTATTCCTCGGTGCCCATCATCCCCTGTGGCTCTTACTACCTTTCTGACTCCTCTTCTGCAAAACTCCCTGAGTGCTGAGCAAAGGGATTTGAAGGACACTTCTCATTTAGGATTGAGTGTGTCATGGTCTCTCATTCTGTACATTTTCTAGCTACAGGTTTCTATATTTGTTCTCATGCACTGCAGGAAGAAGATTCCATGGAGACTACTGAGCAAGGACGAGTATAATTGACTCTACGTAGGAGTCATTTTAGGGATACTTTTTCTTCTGCAGATCAGAAGTACCCACTTTTACTTTAGGTCCGTGTCCTATCTAGTCTCAGATTCTTTGCCACCTGAGCAGAGTTGAAAATGGGATTCATCTTATGCTGTGAAACTTAAATCAGATAATTGGTTGGCTACTTCCACATTCTATGTGCCACTATTGCAATAACACATCTTGAAAAAAGGTCATGGTGAAGGTTTTGTGGCTGCATTGATGTTCACATTTTCCCTTTGACAGAGAAGACTATCTTATTATACCACAAACATTAGTCCATAAAGGCTCTAAGTAGATACCAGCTCAAATTCTTCATGTTCAATGAGTTTCATAGATGTTGTCTTCAGTAATAGGGACTTGTTTTCAATTTGTGGAGAGCAACCAATATTTATTTTAAAATCTTGTTATTTTAATCTATCACTTCCCATAAACTTTTCAATGACTTCTTATTTTTTCTTAATGCTTCTAAGACAGAAGTCATCACTTTCAGAATATGTTTGGCTCGTAATATAATGATGCATATAATACATACAGCATATATATATATATATATATATATATATATATATATATATATATATATATATCTGTCTCATGCTAGACAATATAAACTAATAAAATCTTAGTAACATGAATATATTATTATTTTTGGAGTTGTTAGACAGTGATACTCAAAGACCTCAAATATCATAATATATTGTCATTTTTCTTCTATACCTACCATGACTTTATTGTAAGAACCCACTTCTGAAGTTATCATGTACTTCAGTTATAGTAAACAAAGAAATCAAGCTGGTTCCTGAACAGAACACGAATGGCTCAGAATGGCTCAGGCTCTAAGATCAACAATCAATAAATAGGACCTCATGAAACTAAAAAGCTTTTGTAAGGCAAAAGACATCATCAATAGGAGAAATTGGGAAAGTACAGATTGGGATAAAATCTTCACTAACCCTATATTTGAAAGAGGGCTAGAGCTAATATCATATACATGTGCACGCACACACACACACACACATACACACATACATATATTCATATACATATACATACATATACATATACATATACATATACATATACATATATATATATCTCAAAACGTCATTCTCCAAAAAACCAAATAAACCAATTTAAAAATGAGGTACTGTGCTACTCAGAGAATTCACAACAGAAGAAGAAGAACTGAATGGCTAAGAAACACTTAAAGAAATGTTCAAAGTCCTTAGTCATCAGAGAAACGTAAGTCAAAATGACTCTGAGATTCCACTTTACACCAATCAGAATGGCTAAGATCAAAAACTCAGGTGATAACACATGCTTGAGAGGACATGGAGAAAGAGGAACACTTCCTTGCAACCCCACCAGCAATGGAGGTGGGATTGCAAGCTGGTACAACCATTCTGGAAATCAATCTGGAAGTTCCTTTTACAATTGGAACTATTTCTAACTGAAGACCCAGCTATACTACTCTTGAGCATATACACAAGAGATGTTCCACCATACCCCAAGGATACATGGTCCAACATGTTCATAGCAGCCTTATTTGTAATAGACAAAAGTTGAAAACAATCCATATGTCCCTCAACTCAAGAGTGAATACAGAAAATTTGGTTCATTTACACAATGGAATACTATTCAGCTATTTAAAAACAAGGACATTAAGAACTTTACAGGCAATTGGATGGAATTATAAAATATCACCCTGAATGAAGTAACTCAGACCCAAAAGGACATACATGGTATGCACTCACTGATTAGTAGATATTAGTCAAAGAGTACAGAATACCTAGGATATAATCCACAGAACATAAGAAGTATAACAAGTAGAAAGGCCCAAGTGAGGATGTTTCAATTTCACTTAGAAGTGGGAAGGAAATAATCATGGGAGGCAGAGGGAGGGAAGGATCTGGGTGGTAGAGGGGGAAAGGGGAAACAGGACCAGGTTTGGCGGGGCAGGAGAGAAGCCCAGAGGCCAAGAGAATGAATGGAGATAAGCAGCATAGGGAAAAGGTGGGGGGATCATCTAGAAAGAACAAGAGGTCCAGGAGGTGAGAGACTCTAAGGACTCAGTGGAGGTGACCTTATCCAAAATGCCCAACATTAGGGAGAAGAATCTTGTAGAGTCCACCTACAGTAGAAAGACAGGGCATCAAGTGAAGGGGTGTGGTTATCATATTACAGTCAAAAAATCTGACACAGAATTGTTCCTGTCTAACAAAATGTAGAGACAGAAAATGAGAAGAGATTGAAGGAAAGGTGGTCCAATGACTGGCCAAACATGGGATTCATCTCATGGAAGCACACTAAGGCCCGATACTATGACTGTTGCTATGATTTGCTTACAGACATGAGCCTGGCATGGCTGTCCCCTGAGAGGTCTTATCAACAACTGACTGAGACAGATTCAGATATTGACACCTAACTGTTGAACTGAAATCAGGGACTGCTGTAGTTGACTTAGGGGAAGGATTGAAGAAGATGAAGAAGAGGGCAACCCCATAGGAAGGTTAGCCGTCTCAACTTACCCAGACCCCAGGAAGCTCCTAGAGACTGAACCACCAACCAGGAGCATACACAGGTCAGCCTGAGGTCTCTGGCAGAGGTCTGATTGGTCAGGCATTAGTGGGAAAAATGTGCTTAATCCTTGAGAGACTTGAGGCAACAGGGAAAGAGGAGGCCTGGTATGTATGTGTTGGAGCACCCTCTCGGAGGCAATGTGGAGGAGGAATGGGATGAAGAACTGTGGGAGGAGGACCGAGAGGGGCAACCACTGAATGCAAATGATAAAATAACAAAAATTGAAAAAAAAGAATATGTGTATTACACACTTCCTTCTAAGACTGGTGAATCATTAGAGAAGGAGTTGAAAAATATTTGAGTCAGAGATAGTGGAAATGTCTTGTGAACACAGCAGAAGATGCATATACAAACCCACAGTAGTTATAATACCATTCATAAAATCTGAAAGAACAAGCAGGATTTTATCCCAGCATTGATAATGAAGTTGGGCACACAGTCCCATCCCTAGTCAGGGAGCGACCGACAATTTTAACTATTCTGTTGAAGAGGAGACAGTTTTCTCTGCTAGTGTGACCCTGGTAAGTCAACCATATTCAAGTAAAAGACCAAATATCCCATACATTTGGACAGCACAAATATGTGTCTTGAAGAATTAAAAAGTAAGACAAAAATAAATAAATGTAAATAAATAAATACATAAATTGTTTGTAGGATAGTAAAGTAGAATGGATCATGGAAGATTTGAGGGGACTTAATTACAATCAAAGTATGTTCTATGAAACTCTCAGAGAACTAGTAAGCATATGAAAAAGAAGTAAAATGTTTTGTATCCATAATTCTAATTCATTCCCTGGGGCTAAAGTGAAGAATATGTGAAAAAACAAATCAAAATTTACATCTTACTTGAAGTTCATAGACTTCTCATTTCTAGGTCTGGTTTGTGGTTGGGTTATACCTCAGAGAAATAGATTAAAAGACTCATAATTTCTGTTCCCATCTCCTGTGTGTGCAATGTCAAGGCAAATATTACACAAAACCCAAGCAAAATGTGACAGACTATACTCAAGATAGAGGATGAGGGAGAAAAGCATAGTACTTTATTTCAAGATGGCTAGACTAAAGGAATAGAGAGGTTTTAAGCATGTGCAAGAGAGAATCTAGGATCATGTGTGTTTGATTTCAGCCACCAAAGAAGCCATGTTCACTTACTTTCATGACTGGAAGTAGTACCCCTGAAGTTATTATCCAACACCATCACAGAAACAGGGAGAGGTGGCCTGTCTTCTGTAACAATTATACACCAAAAGTTGACCACCACTCCCTACTCCCGCAAAACCCTCACCCCAGTTCTGGGGAAATTCTGCCAAGTTTCAAAACTAAGGAGACAATCTAAAATATTTGCATCTTCAAAAGACTAATACCTGCTCATGTGATAACATAAAAGTTTTGAAAATACAGAGTTTAAGAGCCTAGAGTTAGAAAAATGGTGATCTGGATTCTTGTCAGCTTGTGTTAAATATTTCTCTGAGGATATAAACAATTGTCACAATACTCTTTCTTGTACTTTTACCCCAAATTTCAGAATACAGGAAAATTCTACTTATTGAGCTGTGATGTTTTCTGATGTTTTCTGATGGTATTTAGGTATGTAATTAATTTGCTATATTGATTTTTGTTTTATTCCAGAATTCTTGGGGACTCACCATGATGATAATTCCTCATATACATTTGATTTCCAGTGTCTAATTTTATTTTTTTCATGAATTACAAAGTTTTCATTTTAATAAAGATGCATGAGCTATTGTCATATAATCTTAAATGTATTTAAAGAATTATCTTGTTAGCAAGCTATGACATGACTTTTCTTCCTGTGTTGCATATTTTCTTTCTGCTGTTTTACTTGCTGTGATGATTAGGACCTCTCAAAATATAATCCAAGCAAGGTACAAACCATTCTCTCTCTCTCTCTCTCTCTCTCTCTCTCTCTCTCTCTCTCTCTCATCCAAAAAATAAATTAGACTAATATTTTTACCTTTAAATGTCTTTTGTAAGCTTGTGAGAAGACTGTGACTGAAAAAAAAACCCAGAATACTATGTTCCTAAGAGATTTACATATGATTTGAGTCTTGTGAAGACATCTCCCTTTAAAATATGGTTTGAATTATAATGCTGCTATTATAGACAGTAATTTTTATGCTGCATTGTTTTCTCTGAGTTTTTTAATAAGGTTATTCCAATTGGAGGCAGAAACCCACCGACTTTTCTAATATGTTTTTCTTTTATTTTTACACTTAAATATTTAATGTCTCCAGAATTGCTATTGGTGTATGCTGGTAGTTTTCTTAATTTGTGTTGTCTGTTCAATGTCTGGAATACTATGCTAGCATCTGTTTCTAAGCACAATCCCTAATGATAAAATAGAAATTATCATAGTGTCTTATGCTTGAATATCCAGCTACTCTACTTTAGATTTTATATCATTGTTGAATGTTTGAATGCTTAGTAATTGGCTTGTTTTTATATAAAAATAAGAATAATAATGTGGTAAGAGTTTTTATAAACATGTCCAACCAAGATTTTCATCCCTGGGCCAGCCTAGTTACTGATTAAAAAAAAAATGTTATCGACAGACTTAAAGTTATTTACACCCTCACATTAAGGTTCTTAATACAAAGATTAAAAAATTATCTTGGGCAATCCAGGTGATTAGTATAACCATTTTGCTTTCTTGAAGCAGGTCAGGGACATTTGTCATAAGGTAAGTTAGGAAAGAAAACATAGATGAAAAGAGATCTCATGCATATATAGATAAGACGTGAACATAATAACTGCTTTAGATAACGGACAAAAGTGCCCAATGTATACCAGCAGCCTCTAGTAGCTGAGGAAGAAGACAGCAAAGAGAGTACCATCGCAGTAATAAATGAATACGACAGGTGGCCCAAATCTGTAAATTCTTCCTAAGAGATGATAATAATAATCATAGGCCTACAAGTACTTGGCCCTAGGCTTATAAAACTGTTTTCCATATTATATAACAGAAAAATAGGTAAATCTTTGTTTATATAAGCCATAAAATACGAGGTAATTTGTCATAGCATCTATTTAAAATTTATGCGGAAGCACACAGCAAATGATTGCTATACCCATTAAATGATTTTGTGTGTGTAAAGTACTAAGAGTAATACTGGTAAGAGTGTGGAAATAAGCCTGATTATTTTTAAATAAACAAGGAAATATATAATTCTGAGTTTATTAGTAGTAAATACTCCTGTGAACATCCAGCATCTTGGCAGATACCAAGTCTTGCTTAGTGAAACAGTAAGTTTCTTGGGCTTACTTACAAGAACATAGACAACACAAAGGCAGCATCATCACCTAAATCATGTGGAAGCATGGGTGATGACTCAGAATGCCTGCATCTCTGCATCTCCCTTGGGTGAAACCCAGGCAATTCTACTGTTCAGAGTCTGGCATTCCAGAGGATTTGTTACTGCTTTTGACCATGAAGAAGGCCATTGTGAATCTTTCTGATTTCAAAAAATTCCTAAATATCTTGTGGTTTCTTTTCTTCCTGAGTCTTATATGTTTTTTAAAGGCTTCCTGAGACTTAAAGAGACTCACTCCAAAAATATTTCAATATACGAGATTTTTCTGTCACATCAGTAATTAACAGGAAATCATCTAAGATTTTGCTGTTTGATGATTGCTGGTCTACCCATTTAAGACAGAAAATTTCAATACTAATTTGATGTTTTCATAGGCCCATAAATTACTTTAATGGAAACTACCTATTCGGTCTTGTGACATTTCAAATCCTGACTACATGATTATCAAATATAAAAAATGATTTTACATACATTTTTAAACCATTTGGTCACATAAAATGATACCATGAAATACTGTTGTATCTTGTCACATATTTCAGGCAAAATTTTTCTTATGTATTTATTTATAATGTAATATAATATATTTTAAATATAAATATAATTACAATATAATATATTATATTTATATATTTATAAAGTACCTTTAACCCTTCCACTAACTCTTCCACTCGAGTCCAAGGGTTCAGTCAAATTGTTGGCTGTGAATATCTTCATCTCTCAGGAGCTGGCAGAGACTCTTAGAGAACAGTCATACCAGGCTTCTGTCTATAAGCACATCTTGGCATCAGCAATAGTGTTGGTGTTTGATGTCTGCGGATGGAATGGATCACACAGTAGTGCAGTCTCTGGATGGCCTTTTCTTCAGAATCTGCCCCATTTTTCTCCCTCCTTTCCCTTATACAAGGACAATTCTAGGTTAAATTTTTTTAGATGGGTGGGTGACATCATTCCTCCAGTGGGAGTCATATCTACTGGAGGCAGTCTCTACAGGTTCAGCTAATGTCATCTCCACTGGGTCCTGAGAGTCTCTCCCTGGCATCTAGGACTTTCTATTGGTTCCCCAAGTTCCCCATCTCACACTGTTAGTTATTCCTATTCATTATCCTGGCCTTCTAGACTTCTTTCATGTCTCTTTCCATATCTGGTCTTGTCCCCCTTTTTTCCTATCCCTGGCTCTCCCACCCATGTCCCTGCCTCCCTCTGCCTCCCTTGATTATTTTGTTTCCCCTTCTAAGTGGGTTTGAAGCATCCACACTTTGACTTTCATTTTTGTTAAGCTTCATATGGCCTTTAAGTTGTATTGTGGGAATTCTGAGCTTTTTGGCTAATATCGACATTTCAGTGAGTACATACCATGTATGTCCTTTTGTGTCTGGGTTACTTCATTCAGGATAATATTTTCAAGTTCCATTCATTTGCCTACAAAGTTCCTGAAGTTGTAGTCATTTTTAATAGCTGAGTAAACATTTTAATAGTGAGTAAACACACACATTGTAAGGTATACCACATTTTCTGTATCTATCCTTCCATTGAGGTATATGTGGGTTGTTTCCAGCTTCTGGCTATTATAAATAAGGCTGATATGAACACAGAGACATGCAAATCAAAATGACTCTGAGATTCCACCTTACACCAATCAGAGTGGCTAACATCAAAACTCAGGTGACAGCAGATGCTGGTAAGAATGTAGAGAAAGAGGAACACTCCTCAATTACTGGTGGGAATGCAAGCTGGTACAAGAAAGCAATCTGGCAGTTCTCAGAAAATTGGGCATTAGCTAGCTCTACCTGAAGATTCAGCTATACCACTGAAGTGGAAACTTAAGAGTTCTTTGGAACGTTGACTGGATGGTATTTTGCTGGGGCAAACACAGGAAGGAATATATCATTAAAGTGGACACAGTTGTGAAAGGCTAAGGCAGACTTATGAAGGAACACTATGCTGAAGCAGACACAGGAGAAAGGATGTTCTGCTAAAGCAAGAAGGTAAAAGGACATGTGATAAAGGATAGTTTGCTAATGACATGCATGTATTGGTCCAGCTTACATTACATAGTTCAGCTGCATCTGGCAGGACTCCATGGAGAGAAGTACATCAAAAAACTTATGGTGGTGTGTTGCAGTTTATTGCCACTTTCAAGGACTTGGAGTGATTGGATGCATTGCTGAGGCAAGAACTCTGCAAGGCCTGTGTTGAGGCAAGGCCTGTGCTGAGGCAAAAGCCGTGCTGAGGCCAGGAAGGTGGAAGATTTATTTTTGGAGAGTATAAATAAGATTCTGGGGAGTAAAAATGACAGAGCTTGCTGGTAGAGCTAGCTGTGCAACATTTGTTGGTCTCACATCTTCGCTGATCCTCGCTTTCTTGAGAGAGGCACAGCTGAGAACTTCTGGTGTTCCTATTGGTCCCTTATGCTGCCTCATGCAGAGGCTGAGGCCTGCTGTCTCTGCTAGGTTGTATCGCCTCTGTTGCTAACTGGACTCTACCGAGCTAGACCACTGGTGTATCTGGAAAGTGTTTGTATGTGGATCAAGCTGTCGTTGACTGCTAACTTGTAAACTGAACTAACAATATCCAGACAAGACAGACAGGAGTTGAAAGCAGCTTTCTAAACCAGATCATTTCCACTGCAGCCTCACTCCATCCTTTCTTTTCCTCTACCTCTGGTGGGTAGTGAGCTATAAGGAAAGTTAAATTGTTTAAGAACCATCAATAAAAATAGGATTTGAAAAAAAATAAAGTTACATACCACCTCTGGACATATACACAAACATTGCTCCAACTTAACATATCAAGGATACACACTATATCTTACTCTTTTCCTTTTCTGAAGCATAATGAAACTACACTGAGACAGTTACATATTCATGGAAACTAGAAGAATAAATGTTTTTGAACCCATATTGGGCAACTAGCATCATAAATCTCTAAATGTCTACCTATTTTGAGTTAGTCATAGAAATATTTCTTGCCAACTTTGCAGATTCTTCTATTTTTCTCACATTTTGCTTCTGAATATAATTGACTTTCAAGCATTCCTTTATTTCTTTAAACATTGAAAGACAGCCTTTTAAAGAGACAGACCAATGGAAAGTTTATTCTAAGAGTACTCAAGCATAAGGACAACTGTGACAGAGCTGAGAGCTATGGAAATATGGGTAGAAAGGGAGCTGGGACTTAGAGCTGGTAACATGGGATGTATCATGGCTTAAGGGAGTTTGCACTCTGGGAGATGTAGAGACGTGTGCATTATTTACAGCCTTGATCCTGAGTCAACAAAGTCTGTTTGCTTTACTAATGTCATCTACCCAGCTGTTCCATCCTTTTTATTTATATAACTACACATTTGTTTTAACAATATTCCTCTAAGCAAAATTTTTTAAAAAGCAAAGGAAAACGGAAAAATATATATCAGACTATGTTGCAAAGAGATGCTTTTCAGAGCTAACTCCTTCACTTTTTCAGCTCAGATCTATGTGGGTAAAAAAAACCCCTCACAATCAAAATTGCCTACTTAGGCAAAATGTTGCTGTTAGTAAAGTGTAAAAGTGCACATAAGAATTACAGGAGGCAAAGTTTACTTTCTCATGACCATATCACTTGATATTTAGTTTATTGATAAAAATAAATACTCAAATATTAATCAACACCCATATTAATATAGTTCAACATTTGTGACTCACACACATATTCAAGGCTAAGTTTAGTCTTTGGTAGCATATGATATCAATTCCCTGGAATTAGTAAACATACTCCCCCCCAAATTAGACTAGGATTGCATTCTTAGCAACTCATTCAAAATAAAAGTTCAACTATTTAAGTCAAGACGATATTTAAAATATTTAATCTGGCATACATAATGGCTTAGCCTAATTGTCCCTAACATTCTCACAATATTAAAAATATCTTATGGTTGGTAAAATAATCTAAAACAATACTTAATATAAATTAAATATTGACTATCAAATTAAATGAATGGAATATCATACTGAAATTATAAAAAGAACAATGACAGTATAAGGATAAGGTGTAAGTCCCTAAATGTCTCTCTGGTGCTTTGAATAATCTTTGTGTATGACATAGATCTTTTTCTTTGTTCTTACACTTTAACCCATGCTCTTAAACCTACTAATATACCACTGTATAATAATAGAGATATCAAATTGCATCTGGTATTTTAGTCAGCAAATTGACCTCACCTAACAATTAGTCTTTTGTGATGTTAACACTTTAGACATACTATGATTTTCCACAGTTGGAGCTTCTTCTTGCAACCATGCCAGCCAGTGTAATTGAGAACCAGCTTCCAATACAGCTGCTGGTAAATCTTTCCAGTCTTGGGGTAATAATTCTGTTTTGGGTAGCCCAGGTATTTAGCATCTGTCTCAAATAGGGTGAATGTGTTCCTTAAGTTATTAGTAATCCTTTCAAATGCTTAAGATCTTGTATTTTAGAAGGATTTCCTATGTCCTCTGCTTTCTGCAATTTCATGGGCTTTTTTCTCCCATCATGTTGGAAAGCAGATGTAAAGGTTGGTTTTATTCCTTCATATGAAGTGATGAGATAAAATCTGTACCAAGCTGTACACGGCTTAGGTTGAGTCCGGAGCATTTATTTCTTCATTCTAACTAACCCTAGGCATAGGCCTGGAAGCTTCTAGTAGTATCTAATCTTATAAACTGACAGGTATAGAGGAAGTTTAATCCAATAACATGGCTACTTTGGCAAGGGATCTAAAGACCTTGTAGATCTGTGTGTTCTGCTAGAATGGCATGCCTTTAATTCACAAGTGCAGAATATTGATGTGTTCTTAGTATATATGTTTAATCCTTATTAATGGAAGGAAGGAAGGAAGGAAGGAGGAGGAAGGAAGGAAGGAAGGAAGGAAGGAAGGAAGGAAGGAAGAAAGGAAGGAGGCAGACATGTTTGAAAGTCTTGTCTAATTGAGGGACAAACAAAGCAATGAATCAGAGAAAGATTTGACAGAATGAGTGAGACATAGGATATGTCAGAATCTCATGAGAACAGGAAGAAAAGAGAGGCTACTTGAAGACAGGAGAGAGAGAGAGAGAGAGAGAGAGAGAGAGAGAGAGAGAGAGAGAG